>NC_069503.1:953465133-953833883 GCF_027579735.1 Bombina bombina
GCAGAAGATCATTACAGACGGTGACACACGCAATGTCAGCGTCTGTAATGATCAGGCATCTGGCCTCATATGGAGATTGTGCCTCTTATGTCGATAGTGCTCCGGCTCCATATGCAGCAGATGCCTGAAGCTTCAGGAGCTCCAGCTCTCAGCTGTTATGTTACAGCTGAGAGTTGGAGCTCCTGAAGCTGTCTCGTCGCCACGAGGATGCATGCACAATTGTCGATGGTGACAGGCGCTTACGAACACAATTATTATATATATGTGCATGGAATATAGGTCACTTCCATGTAGTGTGTTGACACAATAATGATGTTGATGTTCTTTCAATTTAGTAGTATCTTTTTAACATTGAACTGTCCATGTTCCTAGTATGCCTTTCTAGTAATATTGTACATTCAATTGCATTCATAATTATCAGCAACATCATTTCCTATTAGCATCATAACCTTTTTTTAATTTGTTTAGGTTATTTTGTGTTAGAGTTTGATGAATGTGTTATTTGTCAAATCTATTTTAGTTTATTGTTTTTTATGTGTCCGTTACACTGCATATGCTTAGATTTATCTTCATGACAACCGGCAAGCTGGTTAGTGATTGGAGGTGACCAGCATATAGAGCAGTGTCGGGACATAACTAACCATCCTATGACTAAGTGCTGCACGGCACAAAACATGTAAGGACACGTCCCCTCCCTCCATGTGCATTTTGTGTGTGTTTTCTGTGTGTTTCATTTTTTAGAAGCTGTAATAAAAACTGTGAGTTTTTTTTTAACTTAAAGGGACACTGAACCCAATTTTTTTCTTTTGTGATTCGGATAGGGCATGCCATTTTAAACAACTTTCTAATTTACTCCTATTATAAAATTTTCTTCATTCTTTTGGAATATTTATTTGAAATGCAACAATATAAGTTTAGATGCCGGCCCACAAAAGAAAAAAAATTTGGTTCAGTGTCTCTTTAATCCGAGAGTGTTCCTCATTTGCTACCATTTGTTGGCTTGCTCAGCCCTTACTTTTGATTAGCTGGCACCATGCTGCCTAGTGTGATGCATAGTGATGCGTCTCAAGCTGCCTGTTCAAGTATCTCTGCAACTGCTTTAGGATTGATTGTATGTACAATGCCTGGAGCTGCACTAACAACCTTTAACCCTATCATATGTATTTATTTGCAAACAATGGATATTTTAAGAGCTGGGCCAGTTTTCTTTCTGCACCTGTGTATCACTTCCTGTTTGAAGTCTAGTTTTAAACACCAATCCTACACAGGTGTTAAAAAATGGGCTGGCATTTAAGATGACATTTCTTAATGAAAATGAAATTCAAGAGAAGAAAGAAATTAGGATGACATTAAAGAGGTGATTTTAATTTCTGCTGTATCTGATTCATGACAGTTTAATGTTAGGTAGACTATCCCTTTGAGCTATCAGTTTAAGATTATATTAAATCAAACATCATTCGATTATTAAAATCATTGTCAAAAATATTAAACTGTGTGGCTTAATGTCATCATCAATGTTTATCTTTAATACTAATTTCACATATACATACTCTCAAAGTATAATACACAATGTAACAAATGGCACTTACAAGTTCTGATGAGTTATCAATGACACACATATAGAGCAATTTTATCAGTGATAGTAGACAATGTATATTTAAATCAGTTTGGCTGATTTCATTAATTATGTGATTATGCATTTCCCAATAAAATGTGTAGGAAAAATTTACTAGTTTGTTGGTTGTTTAAGAGTTTGAATATTGCGCCAAATTTGGTGCAAAGTATTGCTTCAAAATTGGTGTGAAGTATTGCATCAAATTTGGTGCGAAGTGGAGAGTGAGACTTGTATTCCATGTGTTAAACATGGTGCAAAGAGATTTATCAAATAAACGGCCAGATTACGAGTTTTTGTCGGTAAGGCTGTGCAGAGCTGACGCTCCTTTTTTTCTTACCGCTCACTTAAGCCAACGCTAGTATTACGAGTTTTCTGCAAGCCGGCATTAGCTCCACATCTCACCTCAATACCAGCAAAGCTTACGGTAGCGGTAAGATGGCAAAACCTGCTCATGCACGATTTCCCCATAGGAAACAATGGGTCTGAGCTGGCTAAAAAAAAAACCTAACACCTGCAAAAAAGCAGCGGTCAGCTCCTTACGCAGCCCCATTGTTTCCTATGGGGAAAGAAAATTTACATCTGCACCTAACACCCTAACATGAACCCCGAGTCTAAACACCCCTAATCTTACACTTATTAACCCCTAATCTGCCGCCCCCGCTATCGCTGACACCTACATTATATTATTAACCCCTAATCTGCCGCTCCGAACACCGGCGCCACCTACATTATACTTATGAACCCCTAATCTACTGCCCCCAACATCACCGACACCTACATTATATTTATTAACTATATAAAATGTATTAACCCCTAATCTTCCAACCCCAACGTCGCCGCTACTATATTAAATTTATTAACCCCTAAACCTAAGTCTAACCCTAAGTCTAAACCCCCCTAACTTAAATATAATTTAAATTAAACAAAATACTAACATAATTAAATAAATTATTCCTATTTAAAACTAAATACTTACCTATAAAATGAACCCTAAGCTAGCTACAATATAACTAATAGATACATTGTAGCTAGCTTAGGGTTTATTTTTATTTTACAGCCAACTTTGTATTTATTTTAACTAGGTACAATAGTTATTAAATAGTTATTAACTATTTAATAACTACCTAGCAAAAATAAGTACAAAATTACCCGTAAAATAAACCCTAGCCTAAGTTACAATTACACCTAACACTACACTATAATTAAACTAATTACCTAAACCACCTATAATTAATTACAATTAAATTAAATATTTTTTTTCTGTAAAACACTAAATTACAGAAAAAAAAAGAATTACAAGACTTTTAAACTAATTACACCTAATCTAATCCCCCTAATAAAATAAAAAAGCCCCCCAAAATAATAAAATTCCCTACCCTATACTAAATTACAAATAGCCCTTAAAAGGGCCTTTTGCTGGGCATTGCCCCAAAGTAATCAGCTCTTTTACCTGTAAAAAGAAATACAATACCCCCCAAACATTAAAACCCACCACCCACACACCCAACCCTACTCTAAAACCCACCCAATCCCCCCTTAAAAAAACCTAACACTACCCCCTTGAAGATCACCCTACCTTGAGCCGTCTTCACCCAGCCGGGCACAAGTGGTCCTCCAGAGGGGCAGAAGTCTTCATCCGATCCGGCCAGAAGAGGACATCCAGACCGGCAGAACTCTTCATCCAGGCGGCATCATCTCTCTTCTTCCATCCGGAGCGGAGCGGGTCCATCTTGAAGACATCCGACGCGGAGCATCCTCTTCCTTCTTGATCCGACGACTGAATGAAGGTTCCTTTAAGTGACGTCATCCAAGATGGCGTCCCTTGAATTCTGATGGGCTGATAGAATCCTATCAGCCAATCGGAATTAAGGTAGGAAAAATCCTATTGGC
The DNA here is from genome assembly GCF_027579735.1 of Bombina bombina. NCBI lineage: Eukaryota > Metazoa > Chordata > Amphibia > Anura > Bombinatoridae > Bombina > Bombina bombina. Next base: position 953,468,639 of record NC_069503.1, read on the forward strand.
TGATGCCAGTCTGGATGTCCTCTTCTGCCCAGATCGGATGAAGACTTCTGCCCCTCTGGAGGACCACTTGTGCCGGCTGGGTGAAGATGGCTCAAGGTAGGGTGATCTTCAAAGGGGTAGTGTTAGGTTTTTTTAAGGGGGGATTGGGTGGGTTTTAGAGTAGGGTTGGGTGTGTGGGTGGTGGGTTTTAATGTGGGGGGTATTGTATTTTTTTTTACAGATGAAAGAGCTGATTACTTTGGGGCAATGCCCGGCAAAAGGCCCTTTTAAGGGCTATTTGTAATTTAGTATAGGGTAGGGAATTTTATTATTTTGGGGGGATTTTTTATTTTATTAGGGGGATTAGATTAGGTGTAATTAGTTTAAAATTCTTGTAATTCTTTTTTTTTCTTTCTGTAATTTAGTGTGTTTTTTTCATAATTTAGTTTATTTTATTTAATTGTAGTTAATTATAGGTAGTTTAGGTAATTAGTTTAATTATAGTGTAGTGTTAAGTGTAATTGTAACTTAGGTTAGGGTTTATTTTACAGGTAATTTTGTACTTATTTTAGCTAGGTAGTTATTAAATAGTTAATAACTATTTAATAACTATTGTACCTAGTTAAAATAAATACAAAGTTGCCTGTAAAATAAAAATAAATCCTAAACTAGCTACAATGTAACTATTTGTTATATTGTAGCTAGCTTAGGTTTTTTTTTTATCGGTAAGTATTTAGTTTTAAATAGGATTAATTTATTTAATTATGTTAAATTTATTTAGTTTAATTTAAATTATATTTAAGTTAGGGGGGTTAGATTTAGGGTTAGACTTAGGTTTAGGGGTTAATAAATTTAATTTAGTAGCGGCGACATTGGGATCGGAAGATTAGGGGTTAACCCCTTACGGACCAGCGACGTACCCTGTATGTCGCTGGCCTTTTTTTGGGACTTGATTGTTTTATAGTGTGGTCTTGCCACCAGCGTTGAGACTGCTCTATTCCACAAAGCCTGCTGGAGGGAGGGCATTAATAGCGAGTTCTTGCTAGACTTGTGCTATTATGTCCTGAAAAAACCCTTAACGACCAGTGACATACAGGGTACATTGTGGTCATTAAGGGGTTAATAAATGTAGGTAGGTGTCGGCAATGTTAGGGACAGCAGATTTGGGGTTAATAAAATATAACTAGTGTTTGCAAGGCGGGAGTGCGGCGGTTTAGGGGTTAATATATTTATTAAAGTGGCGGCGATGTCCGGTCGGCAGATTAGGGGTTAAACATTTTAGCTAAGTGTTTCCTATGTGGGGGGGGGGCCTCGGTATAGGGGTTAATATGTAGTTTATGGGTGTTAGTGTACTTTTAACACTTTAGTTAAGAGTTTTATGTTCCGGCGTTAGCCCATATAACTCTTAACTACTGACTTTTAAATGCGGTAGGAGTCTTGACAGGAGAGGGTCTACCCCTCACTTTTTCAGGTGATCGTAATACCAGCGTTGGGAAAATCCCATTAAATAGATAGGATACACAATTGACGTAAGGGGATTTGCAGTATGCTAAAATTGTGGAAAAAAAGTGAGCGGTAGACCCTTTCCTGCCTGACTCATAATACCAGCAGGCGTTAAAAAGCAGCGTTAGGACCCCTTAACGCTGCTTTTTAAGGCTAACGCAAGACTCGTAATCTAGCCGAAAGGAAGTTAGCTATATTATGTAAAGTATTTATTTAATTTTTATCCTTATATCTATATATATATATATCTATTGGGTAACAGTGATCATAACATGGTCATATTTGAAATTTCTTTTCATATGCAGTATCTTAAAGGTTTAACTAAGACTTTTAACTTCATAAAAGCAAAATTCTACGATTTAAGGAAATCATTAAAGGGACAGTTTACTCAAAATATTTCTCCCCTTTAATTTGTTCCCAATGATCCACTTTACCTGCTGGAGTGTATTAAATTGTTTACAAGTAGCTTTACCCTTATATTGGCATTTGAAATAGTTGATTTAGCATGTGGTATCCCCACCTATTCTGAAATTTTGTGGCCGCAGGTCCAAGCTATAGATAAGCTTTGTAAACACAGCCAGCAGAAGAAATTACACTCCCAGTGGGATATAGGAGAGATAAGGTAATAAAATGTTAATTTTCCATTGTTTTATGGACAGATATAAGGTAAAGAAGCAGGTATATTTACACAATGTGATAAAGATCTGATTATACCTATAATGAGATCTGATTATACCTAAAAGCTCAACACATTTTATTAGGTTGTGGCTTCAAAACACAAAATCAGAGCTTTAATATACACAAATAAACCTTAAAAAGCTCATTTTCATATTTTTACTCTGCAGTTGGTAAAAAATGCAATTGTAAACACATTAAAGGAAAAACTATTTTACAGTATACTGTCCTTTTAAATAATATAAGTTGGGACAATGTATTCTCTAATAAAAATACAGAGGATAAATGGATAATATTTAAAACTTTGTTAAATAAATATACATATCAACAAATACCATATGGTTTTAAAAATAAAAATAAAAAATCAAAGCCGTTGTGGATAAATAAAAATGTGTTAAGAGAAATTAGGAAAAAACGTAGAGCATTTAAATTAATCAAAGAAAATAGTACAGACTCAACATACAATATTTATAAGGAATGTAACAATGCATGCAAAAAAAGCAATCAAATTAGCCCAAATTGAAAATGAAAAATTAATTGCAAAGGATTCTAAGTCTAACCCTAAAAGGTTCTTTAAGTACATAAATAGCAAAAAATCTAAGAAGGATAATATAGGTACATTAAAATGCGTGGAGGGTAGCATGATAAATAATGACAGGGAGAAGGCTGAGGTACTAAACCAGTTTTTTTCTTCAGTATACACAAGAGAGGAACCATTGGATAATATTTTGGAACAAAATAGAACATGCCAGTCCATACCATTAACTGGGTTTTATTTAGAGGATATCAGGAAAAAACTGGATAATATTAAGGTAAATAAAACTCCAGGCCCAGATGGAATACACCCAAGGGTGTTAAGGGAGCTTAGCACTGTTAAAGACAAACCTCTACTCTTAATTTTTAAGACTCATTATCCTCAGGCATGGTACCCCAGGATTGGCGTAAAGCTGATGTGGTGCCACTCTTCAAAAAGGGAAGCAGGGATGATCTAGGAAGCTATAGACCAGTTAGTCTCACATCAATAGCGGGGAATATATTTGAAGGCATTATAAGGGATTATATTGATGAGCATATTCGTGTAAACAAGATTATGAGTTCTAATCAGCATGGTTTTAGGAGAAATAGATCATGTCAAACTAATCTATTTAGATTCTACGAGGAAGTAAGTAAAAATATAGATAAAGGGGAATACGTTGATGTGATATACTTAGATTTTGCAAAGGCATTTGATACAGTTCCACATGAGAGATTAATGCACAAAATGAAGGGACTAGGAATAGCTGAAAATGTTAGCTCATGGATATATAACTGGATAAAAGATAGGGAGCAACGAGTAGTAGTAAATGGATCATACTCAGATTGGACAAAGGTAATCAGTGGCGTCCCCCAAGGATCAGTACTGGGCCCTGTTCTTTTTAATATTTTTATAAATGACTTGGAGCAAGGATTAAATAGCGACATCTCTATTTTTGCAGATGATACTAAGTTAAGTAAGGTCATTAGGTCAGAGCAGGAAAAACTTTCATTACAAAGGAATCTGCAAAAATTAGAAGTATGGGCAAGTAAATGGAAAATGAGATTTAATACGGAAAAATGCAAGGTTCTACATTTTGGAAGTAAAAATAAGCAGGTAACGTATTTTTTAAATGGGACAAGACTTAGTCAAACAGAGGAGGAAAGGGATTTGGGAGTAGTAATAGATAACAAGCTAAAGATGGGTGCACAATGCAGGGCAGCGGCTTCAAAGGCTAATAAGATACTAGCATGTATTAAAAGAGGCATTGATTCAAGGGAGGAAAGCATAATTCTGTCACTATATAAAGCACTGGTAAGACCTCACCTTGAGTATGGAGTGCAGTTCTGGGGACCGATCGCAAAAAAAGATATTGCAGAACTAGAAAAAGTTCAGAGAAGGTCCACAAAGCTAATAAGGGGATTGGAGAAATTAACCTATGAGGAGAGGCTAGCCAAATTGGGTGTGTTTTCTTTAGAAAAAAAGGCGCTTGAGAGGTGACATGATTACTTTATATAAATATATTCAAGGCCCATATTCAGAGATGGTAGAAGCTCTGTTTATTCCAAGAAAAATGTTTCTGACAAGAGGTCACAATTTAAGGTTGGAGGAAAGTAGATTTAATCTCCTGCAACGGAAACGTTTTTTCACTGTAAGAGCAATACAATTATGGAACTCGTTACCAAAGGAGGTAGTGAATGCCAATACCCTAGATACATTTAAAAATAGTCTGGATACATTTCTGTATATAAACAAAATTCATGGATATGATTGCTAGTATTAAATGGGTCACCTTATAGTGGGGTTTTTTAAGCTTAACTGGAGCTTTTTGTAAGTATTTTAGATTTGTATAGGTTGAACTCGATGGACTTCAGTCTTTTTTCAACCTTATCTACTATGTTACTATGTTACTATGTTACTATGTTACTATGTTACTATGTTACTATTGTACTATGTTACTGGTGCTGCTGCCAGACAGGCATTACCTGTCATGATAGGTAGTTTATTCATTATAAACTTACATGGCAGGCTAAAATGATGGAAAAGCAAATAAGAATAAATAAGAATAAACCAAAGATTTCTAAAAATGCTTTTGAAATTAATGTGTCCCTTGAAATTACATGTGATTATAACATCTCCCTACTTGATTTTATTTAGTGATAAGGGCAGATATTAAAATATTTTGTTATCATAAAAGGTTAAAGGGACATGAAATATTTTTATTATACTTCATGATTCAGATGGTTTTAATATCCTGCTTCCGCGTCATAAAAGTATTGAAAATTTAGAAATATTCTGCATGTTCATTGTTAACTGTCTGCGATGAAAAACAGCATAGAAACAAAAGCTCAACTTTGTGTCTAATTTGACGCGGACTTCCAGCGCATTCACAGTTGAAGCATTGATAAATCGGGCCCTGTGAGTGCAGTCCCTTTCCGTGTTTTTTTATATGTCTAGGGTGATTACAGAAGTCTGTGCACCCTTGACTTTTTCCCAGTTTGTTTGATTGAGAGCTTGCATTGTTTGGCTGTATTAGGGACCCAGATTTTAGTAGAGACCTTGATGTGGTACCTAGGCCAGATGCAGTAACTAACTCTGCCAGTCTTGCTTTTAATCTTAGCTGAGTGCTTGCAAGTGAGTGCTAGACTTCCTCTGTGTGTTGTGTGTGTGTGTGTGTATATATACTGGTTTATCCCTGCATACCTTGCTATATACAAGTTACTGTTCTGTTATATCATTGTATATGCTGCTATCAACAAGCTACTGTACTGTCAGTATCAACTGTTATATCCTGCTTATGCTGCTATCAGCAAGCTACTGTACTAATTGTTATAATTCTGTAAACGCTGCTATCATCAAACTTCTGTACTTTTAACACTAACAGTTATATCCCTGTATATGCTGCTATCAACAAGCTACTGTACTGTCAGTATCAACTGTTATATCCTGCTTATGCTGCTATCAGCAAGCTACTGTACTAATTGTTATATTTCTGTAAACCTTGCTATCAACAAACTTCTGTACTTTCAACACTAACAGTTATATCCCTCATATATGCAGCTATCAACAAGCTGCTGTACTGTCAGCACTGTTATATACCTGTATATTCGGCTATCATCAAGCTGATGTACTGTCAGTACTGTTAAATTCCTGTATATGCAGCTATCAATGAGCTGCTGTACTGTCAATACTGTTATATATCCCTGTATACCTTGAAATATACAAGCTACTGTTCTGTTATGTCCTTGTATATGCTGCTATTAACAAGCTACTGTACTGTCAGTATTGACTCTTATCTCCTGCTTATGCTGCTACCAGCAAGCTACTGTACTAACTGTTAAATTCCTGTAAAAGCTGCTATCAACAAACTTCTGTACTTTCAACACTGTTATATTTCTGCATATATGCAGCTATCAACAAACTGCTGTACTGTCAGCACTGTTATATCCCTGTATATGCGGCTATCAACAAGCTGCTGTACTGTCAGTACTAACAGAGGGGTAAGTAGAAACCACAGGGCCCAGGTGCAAGAATCTAAGAACCCCCCCCCCCCAAAAAAAAAAATGTTTTTAAAAATGTGAATTTGATACATATCTTTCATTTTTTCTTTTCTTTTTTACATTTAACACAGAAAAAATGTGAATCAGATTACATCTGTCTGCAAAAGGAGTTACCCTGGGCCCACAGTTTGTGAGATGGTCTGACCCCCTATTACTGTATATAGTTATACTGTTTAACCCACCAGTACTGTGTATAGTGAGTTAGTGACACAGTCTGTAATCTGCCGGTTAGATGGCTGTCACTATATAAAGCACTGGTAAGACCTCACCTTGAGTATGGAGTGCAGTTCTGGGGACCGATCGCAAAAGAAGATATTGCAGAACTAGAAAAAGTTCAGAGAAGGTCCACAAAGCTAATAAGGGGATTGGAGAAATTAACCTACGAGGAGAGGCTAGCCAAATTGGGTCTGTTTTCTTTAGAAAAAGGCGCTTGAGAGGTGACATGATTACTTTATATAAATATATTCAAGGCCCATATTCAGAGATGGTAGAAGCTCTGTTTATTCCAAGAAAATTGTTTCTGACAAAAGGTCACAATTTAAGGTTGGAGGAAAGGAGATTTAATCTCCTGCAACGGAAACGTTTTTTCACTGTAAGAGCAATACAATTATGGAACTCGTTACCAAAGGAGGTAGTGAATGCCAATACCCTAGATACATTTAAAAATAGTCTGGATACATTTCTGTATATAAACAAAATTCATGGATATGATTGCTAGTATTAAATGGGTCACCTTTTAGTGGGGTTTTTTAAGCTTAACTGGAGCTTTTTGTAAGTATTTTAGATTTGTATAGGTTGAACTCGATGGACTTCAGTCTTTTTTCAACCTTATCTACTATGTTACTATGTTACTATGTTACTATGTTACTATGTTACTGGTGCTGCTGCCAGACAGGCATTACCTGTCATGATAGGTAGTTTATTCATTATAAACTTACATGGCAGGCTAAAATGATGGAAAAGCAAATAAGAATAAATAAGAATAAACCAAAGATTTCTAAAAATGCTTTTGAAATTAATGTGTCCCTTGAAATTACATGTGATTATAACATCTCCCTACTTGATTTTATTTAGTGATAAGGGCAGATATTAAAATATTTTGTTATCATAAAAGGTTAAAGGGACATGAAATATTTTTATTATACTTCATGATTCAGATGGTTTTAATATCCTGCTTCCGCGTCATAAAAGTATTGAAAATTTAGAAATATTCTGCATGTTCATTGTTAACTGTCTGCGATGAAAAACAGCATAGAAACAAAAGCTCAACTTTGTGTCTAATTTGACGCGAACTTCCAGCGCATTCACAGTTGAAGCATTGATAAATCGGGCCCTGTGAGTGCAGTCCCTTTCCGTGTTTTTTATATGTCTAGGGTGATTACAGAAGTCTGTGCACCCTTGACTTTTTCCCAGTTTGTTTGATTGAGAGCTTGCATTGTTTGGCTGTATTAGGGACCCAGATTTTAGTAGATACCTTGATGTGGTACCTAGGCCAGATGCAGTAACTAACTCTGCCAGTCTTGCTTTTAATCTTAGCTGAGTGCTTGCAAGTGAGTGCTAGACTTCCTCTGTGTGTTGTGTGTGTGTGTGTGTATATATACTGGTTTATCCCTGCATACCTTGCTATATACAAGTTACTGTTCTGTTATATCATTGTATATGCTGCTATCAACAAGCTACTGTACTGTCAGTATCAACTGTTATATCCTGCTTATGCTGCTATCAGCAAGCTACTGTACTAATTGTTATATTCCTGTAAACGCTGCTATCAACAAACTTCTGTACTTTCAACACTAACAGTTATATCCCTGTATATGCAGCTATCAACAAGCTGCTGTACTGTCAGCACTGTTATATCCCTGTATATTCGGCTATCATCAAGCTGATGTACTGTCAGTACTGTTAAATTCCTGTATATGCAGCTATCAATGAGCTGCTGTACTGTCAATACTGTTATATATCCCTGTATACCTTGCAATATACAAGCTACTGTTCTGTTATGTCCTTGTATATGCTGCTATTAACAAGCTACTGTACTGTCAGTATTGACTCTTATCTCCTGCTTATGCTGCTACCAGCAAGCTACTGTACTAACTGTTAAATTCCTGTAAAAGCTGCTATCAACAAACTTCTGTACTTTCAACACTGTTATATTTCTGCATATATGCAGCTATCAACAAACTGCTGTACTGTCAGCACTGTTATATCCCTGTATATGCGGCTATCAACAAGCTGCTGTACTGTCAGTACTAACAGAGGGGTAAGTAGAAACCACAGGGCCCAGGTGCAAGAATCTAAGAAGGCCCCCCCCCCCAAAAAAAATAAATAAAAAAAAATGTGAATTTGATACATATCTTTTATTTTTTTCTTTTCTTTTTTACATTTAACACAGAAAAAATGTGAATCAGATTACATCTGTCTGCAAAAGGAGTTACCCTGGGCCCACAGTTTGTGAGATGGTCTGACCCCCTATTACTGTATATAGTTATACTGTTTAACCCACCAGTACTGTGTATAGTGAGTTAGTGACACAGTCTGTAATCTGCCGGTGAGATGGCTGTCACTATATAAAGCACTGGTAAGACCTCACCTTGAGTATGGAGTGCAGTTCTGGGGACCGATCGCAAAAGAAGATATTGCAGAACTAGAAAAAGTTCAGAGAAGGTCCACAAAGCTAATAAGGGGATTGGAGAAATTAACCTATGAGGAGAGGCTACCCAAATTGGGTCTGTTTTCTTTAGAAAAAAGGCGCTTGAGAGGTGACATGATTACTTTATATAAATATATTCAAGGCCCATATTCAGAGATGGTAGAAGCTCTGTTTATTCCAAGAAAATTGTTTCTGACAAAAGGTCACAATTTAAGGTTGGAGGAAAGGAGATTTAATCTCCTGCAACGGAAACGTTTTTTCACTGTAAGAGCAATACAATTATGGAACTCATTACCAAAGGAGGTAGTGAATGCCAATACCCTAGATACATTTAAAAATAGTCTGGATACATTTCTGTATATAAACAAAATTCATGGATATGATTGCTAGTATTAAATGGGTCACCTTTTAGTGGGGTTATTTAAGCTTAACTGGAGCTTTTTGTAAGTATTTTAGGTTTGTATAGGTTGAACTCGATGGACTTCAGTCTTTTTTCAACCTTATCTACTATGTTACTATGTTACTATGTTACTGGTGCTGCTGCCAGACAGGCATTACCTGTCATGATAGGTAGTTTATTCATTATAAACTTACATGGCAGGCTAAAATGATGGAAAAACAAATAAGAATAAATAAGAATAAACCAAAGATTTCTAAAAATGCTTTTGAAATTAATGTGTCCCTTGAAATTACATGTGATTATAACATCTCCCTACTTGATTTTATTTAGTGATAAGGGCAGATATTAAAATATTTTGTTATCATAAAAGGTTAAAGGGACATGAAATATTTTTATTATACTTCATGATTCAGATGGTTTTAATATCCTGCTTCCGCGTTATAAAAGTATTGAAAATTTAGAAATATTCTGCATGTTCATTGTTAACTGTCTGCGATGAAAAACAGCATAGAACAAAAGCTTTTCAGACTCTGATTGATTTCTATGGCATTCGTGGCCTCAGAGGTGGCGGTTTGAAGGATAGGTATGCTGCGTCAGAATAGACGCGAGCGTACATGTTGAATATTTGATAAATTGGTAAGAGGGTCAAATAGAGTCGAATGTGAAGGCGGATCATCAGTAATAAGCTCAAATAGAGTCTAATGTGAAGGTGGATGATATGTATTACGCTTGAATAATGCAAGCAACGATTTGCATCAGATTGATCTTGCATTAGAGTATATTATGTCGAACATTTAAGCATTGACGCTGCGTTTACTAGGGCTCATCAACTTTGTGTCTAATTTGACGTGGACTTCCAGCGCATTCACAGTTGAAGCGTTGATAAATCGGCCCCTGTGAGTGCAGTCCCTTTCCGTGTATTTTATATGTCTAGGGTGATTACAGAAGTCTGTGCACCCTTGACTTTTTCCCAGTTTGTTTGATTGAGAGCTTGCATTGTTTGGCTGTATTAGGGACCCAGGTTTTAGTAGAGACCTTGATGTGGTATCTAGGCCAGATGCGGTAACTAACTCTGCCAGTCTTGCTTTTAATCTTAGCTGAGTGCTTGCAAATGAGTGCTAGACTTCCTCTGTGTGTTGTGTGTGTATATATATATATATACTGGTTTATCCCTGCATACCTTGCTATATACAAGTTACTGTTCTGTTATATCATTGTATATGCTGCTATCAACAAGCTACTGTACTGTCAGTATCAACTGTTATATCCTGCTTATGCTGCTATCAGCAAGCTACTGTACTAATTGTTATAATTCTGTAAACGCTGCTATCATCAAACTTCTGTACTTTTAACACTAACAGTTATATCCCTGTATATGCAGCTATCAACAAGCTACTGTACTGTCAGTATCAACTGTTATATCCTGCTTATGCTGCTATCAGCAAGCTACTGTACTAATTGTTATATTCCTGTAAACGCTGCTATCAACAAACTTCTGTACTTTCAACACTAACAGTTATATCCCTGTATATGCAGCTATCAACAAGCTGCTGTACTGTCAGCACTGTTATATCCCTGTATATTCGGCTATCATCAAGCTGCTGTACTGTCAGTACTGTTAAATTCCTGTATATGCAGCTATTAATGAGCTGCTGTACTGTCAATACTGTTATATATCCCTGTATACCTTGCAATATACAAGCTACTGTTCTGTTATGTCCTTGTATATGCTGCTATTAACAAGCTACTGTACTGTCAGTATTGACTCTTATCTCCTGCTTATGCTGCTACCAGCAAGCTACTGTACTAACTGTTAAATTCCTGTAAAAGCTGCTATCAACAAACTTCTGTACTTTCAACACTGTTATATTTCTGCATATATGCAGCTATCAACAAACTGCTGTACTGTCAGCACTGTTATATCCCTGTATATGCGGCTATCAACAAGCTGCTGTACTGTCAGTACTAACAGAGGGGTAAGTAGAAACCACAGGGCACAGGTGCAAGAATCTAAGAAGCCCCCCCCCCCCAAAAAAATAAAAATAAAAAAAAATGTGAATTTGATACATATCTTTTATTTTTTTCTTTTCTTTTTTACATTTAACACAGAAAAAATGTGAATCAGATTACATCTGTCTGCAAAAGGAGTTACCCTGGGCCCACAGTTTGTGAGATGGTCTGACCCCCTATTACTGTATATAGTTATACTGTTTAACCCACCAGTACTGTGTATAGTGAGTTAGTGACACAGTCTGTAATCTGCCGGTGAGATGGCTGTCACTATATAAAGCACTGGTAAGACCTCACCTTGAGTATGGAGTGCAGTTCTGGGGACCGATCGCAAAAGAAGATATTGCAGAACTAGAAAAAGTTCAGAGAAGGTCCACAAAGCTAATAAGGGGATTGGAGAAATTAACCTATGAGGAGAGGCTAGCCAAATTGGGTCTGTTTTCTTTAGAAAAAAGGCGCTTGAGAGGTGACATGATTACTTTATATAAATATATTCAAGGCCCATATTCAGAGATGGTAGAAGCTCTGTTTATTCCAAGAAAATTGTTTCTGACAAAAGGTCACAATTTAAGGTTGGAGGAAAGGAGATTTAATCTCCTGCAACGGAAACGTTTTTTCACTGTAAGAGCAATACAATTATGGAACTCATTACCAAAGGAGGTAGTGAATGCCAATACCCTAGATACATTTAAAAATAGTCTGGATACATTTCTGGTATATAAACAAAATTCATGATATGATTGCTAGTATTAAATGGGTCACCTTTTAGTGGGGTTATTTAAGCTTAACTGGAGCTTTTTGTAAGTATTTTAGGTTTGTATAGGTTGAACTCGATGGACTTCAGTCTTTTTTCAACCTTATCTACTATGTTACTATGTTACTATGTTTCTGGTGCTGCTGCCAGACAGGCATTACCTGTCATGATAGGTAGTTTATTCATTATAAACTTACATGGCAGGCTAAAATGATGGAAAAACAAATAAGAATAAATAAGAATAAACCAAAGATTTCTAAAAATGCTTTTGAAATTAATGTGTCCCATTGAAATTACATGTGATTATAACATCTCCCTACTTGATTTTATTTAGTGATAAGGGCAGATATTAAAATATTTTGTTATCATAAAAGGTTAAAGGGACATGAAATATTTTTATTATACTTCATGATTCAGATGGTTTTAATATCCTGCTTCCGCGTTATAAAAGTATTGAAAATTTAGAAATATTCTGCATGTTCATTGTTAACTGTCTGCGATGAAAAACAGCATAGAACAAAAGCTTTTCAGACTCTGATTGATTTCTATGGCATTCGTGGCCTCAGAGGTGGCGGTTTGAAGGATAGGTATGCTGCGTCAGAATAGACGCGAGCGTACATGTTGAATATTTGATAAATTGGTAAGAGGGTCAAATAGAGTCGAATGTGAAGGCGGATCATCAGTAATAAGCTCAAATAGAGTCTAATGTGAAGGTGGATGATATGTATTACGCTTGAATAACGCAAGCAACGAGTTGCATCAGATTGATCTTGCATTAGAGTATATTATGTCGAACATTTAAGCATTGACGCTGCGTTTACTAGGGCTCATCAACTTTGTGTCTAATTTGACGTGGACTTCCAGCGCATTCACAGTTGAAGCATTGATAAATTGGCCCCTGTGAGTGCAGTCCCTTTCCGTGTATTTTATATGTCTAGGGTGATTACAGAAGTCTGTGCACCCTTGACTTTTTCCCAGTTTGTTTGATTGAGAGCTTGCATTGTTTGGCTGTATTAGGGACCCAGGTTTTAGTAGAGACCTTGATGTGGTATCTAGGCCAGATGCGGTAACTAACTCTGCCAGTCTTGCTTTTAATCTTAGCTGAGTGCTTGCAAATGAGTGCTAGACTTCCTCTGTGTGTTGTGTGTGTATATATATATACTGGTTTATCCCTGCATACCTTGCTATATACAAGTTACTGTTCTGTTATATCATTGTATATGCTGCTATCAACAAGCTACTGTACTGTCAGTATCAACTGTTATATCCTGCTTATGCTGCTATCAGCAAGCTACTGTACTAATTGTTATAATTCTGTAAACGCTGCTATCATCAAACTTCTGTACTTTTAACACTAACAGTTATATCCCTGTATATGCGGCTATCAACAAGCTACTGTACTGTCAGTATCAACTGTTATATCCTGCTTATGCTGCTATCAGCAAGCTACTGTACTAATTGTTATATTATTGTAAACGCTGCTATCAACAAACTTCTGTACTTTCAACACTAACAGTTATATCCCTGTATATGCAGCTATCAACAAGCTGCTGTACTGTCAGCACTGTTATATCCCTGTATATTCGGCTATCATCAAGCTGCTGTACTGTCAGTACTGTTAAATTCCTGTATATGCAGCTATCAATGAGCTGCTGTACTGTCAATACTGTTATATATCCCTGTATACCTTGCAATATACAAGCTACTGTTCTGTTATGTCCTTGTATATGCTGCTATTAACAAGCTACTGTACTGTCAGTATTGACTCTTATCTCCTGCTTATGCTGCTACCAGCAAGCTACTGTACTAACTGTTAAATTCCTGTAAAAGCTGCTATCAACAAACTTCTGTACTTTCAACACTGTTATATTTCTGCATATATGCAGCTATCAACAAACTGCTGTACTGTCAGCACTGTTATATCCCTGTATATGCGGCTATCAACAAGCTGCTGTACTGTCAGTACTAACAGAGGGGTAACTAGAAACTACAGGGCCCTGGTGCAAGAATCTAAGAAGCCCCCCCCCCCCCCCCCCCAAAAAAAAAAAAAAATGTGAATTTGATACATATCTTTTTTTTTTTTTTTTTTTACATTTAACACAGAAAAAAATGTGAATCAGATTACATCTGTCTGCAAAAGGAGTTACCCTGGGCCCACAGTTTGTGAGATGGTCTGACCCCCTATTACTGTATATAGTTATACTGTTTAACCCACCAGTACTGTGTATAGTGAGTTAGTGACACAGTCTGTAATCTGCCGTTGAGATGGCTGGCCTGACCCTATCCATCCCAGTACTTTATAAAGTGAAGACAGTAGTCTGTGACATGGTCCAGCCCCCCCCCCCCCCCGTACTGTATATAGTGGTACTGTATAGTGATACTGTTTACCCCCTGCCCCCCCCCATGCTGTAGTAACAAGGTCTGTAATTTGCTGGTTCCACAAGCATACATGCATAAATACACACATACACACACACATAAACACCAATGGGTAAAAGAGAAACACTTACCCCTGAAGTCAGAGACACTAGTGAAGCATCATATCACACTCACATGATATCAGTGCAGGCAGTGGCAGTTGGCAGGTCAACGTTTTTTATTGAAGAGAAAAACATTTTTTTAAGCTGGGCCCCCACCCTAGGGGGGCCCGGTCGCAGTTGCGACCTCTGCACCCTCTGTAATTCCGCCCCTGAGTACTAACTGTTATATCCCTGTATATATGCGGCTATCAACAAGCTAATGTACTGTCAGTATTAACTGTTATATCACTGTTAACGCTGCCATCAACAAACTTGTGTACTTTCCACACTAACTGTTATATCCCTGTATATGCGGATATCAACAAGCTGTTGTACTGTCAACACTAACTGTCATGTTCCTGTATACGCTGCTATAAAAAAGCTGTTGTACCATCAACGCTACCCATTATATATGTTACATCCTTTTATAAGATGCTTTACCAAAAAAATATCTAGACCTTTTTTAAACGCAGCTACTGAATTTGCTAAATTAACCTCATTAGGCAGAGAATTCCATATGCTTATTGTTGTTACTGTAAAGATCCCCTACTAAAAACAGTTGCAGTTAAAACAATCGCCTAGATTTAAAGTTTGGCGTTAGCCGTCAAAAGCAGCGTTAAGGGGTCCTAACGCTGCTTTTTACTGCCCGCTGGTATTTAGAGTCAGCCAGGAAAGGGTCTACCGCTCACTTCCCTACCGCGATTCCAGGCTACCGCAGATCCCCTTACGCCAATTGCGTATCCTATCTTTTCAATGGGATCTGCCTAACGCTGGTATTTGGAGTCTTGGGAGAAGTGAGCGGTAGATCCTCTACCGACAAGACTCCTAACGCCAAAAAAAGTCAGTAGTTAAGAGCTTTATGGGCTAACGCCGGAATATAAAGCTCTTAACTACTGTGTTCTAAAGTACACTAACACCCATAAACTACCTATGTACCCCTAAACCGAGGCCCCCCCACAATTTTTAACCCCTAATCTGCCAACTGGACACCGCCGCCACCTACATTATCCCTATGAACCCCTAATCTGCTGCCCCTAAAATCGCTGACCCCTATATTATATTTATTAACCCCTAATCTGCCCCCCCCAACGTCGCCGCTACCTAACTACACTTATTAACCCCTAATCTGCAGACCAGACCTCGCCGCCACTATAATAAATGTATTAACCTCTAAACCGCCGCACTTCCGCCTCGCAAACACTAGTATAAATAGTATTAACCCCTAATCTGCCCTCCCTAACATCGCCGCCACCTACCTACACTTATTAACCCCTAATCTCCCGCCCGCACTGTCGCCGCTACTATAGTAAAGTTATTAACCCCTAAACCTAACTCTAACCCTAACACCCCCCTAACATAAATATAATTTATATTAAACAAAATAATATTCCTAAAATTAACTAAATTATTCCTATTTAAAACTAAATACTCACCTATCAAATAAACCCTAATATAGCTACAATGTAATATATAATTACATTGTAGCTATTTTAGGATTTATATTTATTTTACAGGCAACTTTGTATTTATTTTAACTAGGTACAATAGCTATTAAATAGTTAATGACTATTTAATAGCTACCTAGTTAAAATAAATACAAAATTACCTGTAAAATAAATCCTAACCTAAGTTACAATTAAATTTAACACTACACTATCATTAAATTAATTAAATAAATTACCTACAATTACCTAAAATAAAATACAATAAAATAAACTATTCTATAAAGATAACCTCAATGAAAATGAGGTATGAAACAGGCACTGGAGAACCATCCAGGTCTCACAAACGATATCCCTTAGTTGTTGATGTCAGCCATAGAAAGGATTTGTTTCAGGCGTCCTGAAGTCTCACTTGCAAACCAAATGGGCTTCCTATACTGGGATCACCATCAAATCTTCCAAATGTTAAGGGTATACCGTCCTTTGTAATGGTCAAAGTTTAAAAAATTGCGCCACTTAGAATCAGCTGTATGCGAGCATTAAAGCCGGCAGCTCGCATCAGCTGTTTGCGGTATTGTGTGCGATGGGCGTGGCCTTACGCGTTTAGTAAGGGTTCTCCTTACTTTGTCAGAGGCTGCCCACTTGTTCCACCAAAGTTCTTTTATGCAGGTTTCGGTGCTCCTCCTCTGCAGGCGTAAATAGTCAGTGTAGAAAGTGACAGGTACTATTCAAACTGCTCTGCGCTTCTTGTTAAGGAGTAACACATGACACCAGCATATTGCATCGTAACCGTACGTCAACGCAGACGTGAACCAACCAATAAGGCTTTAGAGATTACAGTGCATTGGCGCAAAGCCATCTTGGATGACGTCCCTTAAAGGAACCTTCATTCGTCGTTAGTCCGTCGGGTAAGGAGGATGTTCCGCGTCGGCGGGATGAAGATGGATCCGGAAGAAAGAAGATAGAAGATGCCGCTTGGAAGAAGACATCGCCCGAATGGAAGACCTCTTCTTTGCCGCTTGGATCAAGACTTCGCCCGAATGGAGGACCTCTTCTTTGCCGCTTGGATCAAGACTTCTACCGGATGGAGGACATCTTCTTGCTCCGCTTGGATGAAGAATTCGGCTCGGCTGGGTGAAGACGACTCAAGGTAGGGAGATCTTCAGGGGGTTAGTGATAGGTTTTTTTAAGGGGGGTTTGGGTGGGTTAGAGTAGGGGTATGTGGGTGGTGGGTTGTATTGTTGGGGGGGTATTGTATTTTTATTTTCATGCAAAAGAGCTGATTACTTTGGGGCAAGGCCCCGCAAAAAGCCCTTTTAAGGGCTGGTAAAAGAGCTGATTACTTTTGTATTTTATAATAGGGTAGGGAATTTTATAATTTGGGGGCTTTTTTATTTTATTAGTAGGCTTAGATTAGGTGTAATTAGTTTAAACTGCTTGTAATTCTTTTTTATTTTTTGTAATTTAGTGTTTGTTTTTGTATTATAGAATAGTTTATTTTATTGTATTTTATTTTAGGTAATTGTAGGTAATTTATTTAATTAATTTAATGATAGTGTAGTGTTAGGTTTAATTGTAGCTTAGGTTAGGATTTATGTTACAGCTAATGTTGTATTTATTTTAACTAGGTAGCTATTAAATAGTTATTAACTATTTAATAGCTATTGTACCTAGTTAAAATAAATACAAAGTTGCCTGTAAAATAAATATAAATCCTAAAATAGCTACAATGTAATTATTAATTATATTGTAGCTATATTAGGGTTTATTTGATAGGTAAGTATTTAGTTTTAAATAGGAATAATTTATTTATTTTTAGGAATATTATTTTGTTTAATATAAATTATATTTATGTTAGGGGGGGTGTTAGGGTTAGAATTAGAGTTAGGTTTAGGGGTTAATAACTTTATTATAGTGGCGGCGACGGTGCGGGTGGGAGATTAGGGGTTAACAATTGTAGGTAGGTGGCGGTGATGTTAGGGAGGGCAGATTAGGGGTTAATACAAATTATTATAGTGTTTGCGAGGCGGGAGTGCGGCGGTTTAGGGGTTAATACATTTATTATAGTTCGGCAAATTAGGGATTAATAAGTGTAGTTAGATAGCGGCGACATTGGGGGGGGGGCAGATTAGGGGTTAATAAATATAATATAGGGGTCGGCGATGTTAGGGGCAGCAGATTAGGGGTTCATAGGGATAATGTAGGTTGCGGCGGTGTACGGAGCGGCAGATTAGGGGTTAATAGTATAATGCAGGTGTCAGCGATAGCGGGTGCGGCAGATTAGAGGTTAATAAGTGTAAGGTTAGGGGTGTTTAGACACGGGGTACATGTTAGGGTGTTAGGTGCAGACTTAGAGAGTGTTTCCCCATAGGAAACAATGGGGCTGCGTTAGGAGCTGAACGCTGCTTTTTGCAGGTGTTAGGTTTTTTTTCAGCCAGCTCAGCCCCATTGTTTCCTATGGGGATATCATGCACAAGCAAGTTTTCCAAGCTTACCGCTACTGTAAGCAACGCTGGTATTGAGGGTTGAAGTGGAGCTAAGTTAGGCTCAACGCTCCCTTTTATGAGCCTAACGCAGCCCCTAAGACAACTCTAAATACCAGCGTTGTTGGAAGAGTGCGTTGGGGAAAAAAGCAGTGTTAGCTACGCTGCTTTTTACCGACAAAACTCTAAATCTAGGCCAATGTTATTTATTTCTTTTAAATGTTTAGACTTAACTCATATGTTATTCTATAGCAGCACAACAGAAATGTAATCGCAAGTAGTGATGTTGCGAATTGTTCGCCGGCGAAAAGTTCCCGGCGAACATAGCTTGTTCGTGTTCGCAACGGCGGGCGAACATACAACATATGCGATATTCGATCCGCCCCCTATTCATCATCATTGAATAAACTTTGACCCTGTATCTCACAGTCTGCAGACACATTACAGCCAATCAGCAACAGACACTCCCTCCCAGACCCTCCCAGCTCCTGGGCAGAAGCCATTTTAGATTCATTCTGATCCTGCATTGTTAGTGAGAGGAGGGATAGTGTAGCTGCTGCTGATTTTATAGGGAAATTGATAGCTAGGCTAGTGTATTCAGTGTCCACTACAGTCCTGAAGGACTCATCTGATCTCTGCTGTGTGGACATTACCCCAAAAAGCCCTTTTTAGGGCTAGAACATCAGTCATTTTTTTTTTTTTTTTTTGCCTGTGTAATTTTGACTGTGAAACATCAGTCTGCTAGTGTAATCTAATTGCAGTTGCCTGCCTACAGTGCCACCACTCATATCTGTTGTAACAGTAGTGTAAATTTAAAAAAAAAAAAACTTTTTGTTGTAACAGTAGTGCAAATATTTTTTAAAAAAACTTTTTTGACTGTGAAACATCAGTCTGCTAGTGTAATCTAATTGCAGTTGCCTGCCTGCCAGCGTGTGTGCCAGGCCCACTTGCCAACTAGTGCCACCACTCATATTTGTTGTAACAGTAGTGTAAATATTTTTAAAAAAAACTTTTTTGACTGTGAAACATCAGTCTGCTAGTGTAATCTAATTGCAGTTGCCTGCCTGCCTGCCAGCGTGTGTGCCAGGCCCACTTGCCAACTAGTGTCACCACTCATATTTGTTGTAACAGTAGTGTAAATATTTTAAAAAAAAAACTTTTTTGACTGTGAAACATCAGTCTGCTAGTGTAATCTAATTGCAGTTGCTTGCCTGCCAGCGTTTGTGCCAGTCCCACTTGCCAACTAGTGCCACCACTCATATTTGTTGTAACAGTAGTGTAAATATTTAAAAAAAAATACTTTTTTGACTGTGAAACATCAGTCTGCTAGTGTAATCTAATTGCAGTTGCCTGCCTGCCAGCATGTGTGCCAGGCCCACTTGCTAAGTGCCACCACTCATATCTGTTGTAAAAGTAGTTTAAATATTTAAAAAAAAAACTTTTTTGACTGTGAAACATCAGTCTGCTAGTGTAATCTAATTGCAGTTGCCTGCCTGCCAGCGTGTGTGCCAGGCCCACTTGCCAACTATTGCCAAAACTCATATTTGTTGTAACAGTAGTGTAAATATTTAAAAAAAAACTTTTTTGACTGTGAAACATCAGTCTGCTAGTGTAATCTAATTGCAGTTGCCTGCCTGCCAGCGTGTGTGCCAGGCCCACTTGCTAAGTGCCACCACTCATACTTGTTGTAACAGTAGTGTAAATATTTAAAAAAAAAAACTTTTTTGACTGTGAAACATCAGTCTGCTAGTGTAATCTAATTGCAGTTGCCTGCCTGCCAGCGTGTGTGCCAGCCCACTTGCCAACTAGTGCCACCACTCATATCTGTTGTAACAGTAGTGTAAATATTTTAAAAAAACTACTTTTTTGACTGTCAAACATCAGTCTGCTAGTGTAATCTAATTGCAGTTGCTTGCCTGCCAGCGTGTGTGCCAGTCCCATATGCCAACTAGTGCCACCACTCATATTTGTTGAAACAGTAGTGTAAATATTTTAAAAAAAAATTACTTTTTTTGACTGTGAAACATCAGTCTGCTAGTGTAATCTAATTGCAGTTGCCTGCCTGCCAGCATGTGTGCCAGGCCCACTTGCTAAGTGCCACCACTCATATCTGTTGTAAAAGTAGTGTAAATATTTAAAAAAAAATCTTTTTTGACTGTGAAACATCAGTCTGCTAGTGTAATCTAATTGCAGTTGCCTGCCTGCCAGCGTGTGTGCCAGGCCCACTTGCCAACTATTGCCACCACTCATATTTGTTGTAACAGTAGTGTAAATATTTTAAAAAAAAACTTTTTTGACTGTGAAACATCAGTCTGCTAGTGTAATCTAATTGCAGTTGCCTGCCTGCCAGCGTGTGTGCCAGGCCCACTTGCTAAGTGCCACCACTCATACTTGTTGTAACAGTAGTGTAAATATTTTAAAAAAAAAACTTTTTTGACTGTGAAACATCAGTCTGCTAGTGTAATCTAATTGCAGTTGCCTGCCTGCCAGCGTGTGTGCCAAGCCCACTTGCCAACTAGTGCCACCACTCATATTTGTTGTAACAGTAGTGTAAATATTTTTAAAAAAAACTTTTTTGACTGTGAAACATCAGTCTGCTAGTGTAATCTAATTGCAGTTGCCTGCCTGCCTGCCAGCGTGTGTGCCAGGCCCACTTGCCAACTAGTGTCACCACTCATATTTGTTGTAACAGTAGTGTAAATATTTTAAAAAAAAAAACTTTTTTGACTGTGAAACATCAGTCTGCTAGTGTAATCTAATTGCAGTTGCTTGCCTGCCAGCGTTTGTGCCAGTCCCACTTGCCAACTAGTGCCACCACTCATATTTGTTGTAACAGTAGTGTAAATATTTAAAAAAAAATACTTTTTTGACTGTGAAACATCAGTCTGCTAGTGTAATCTAATTGCAGTTGCCTGCCTGCCAGCATGTGTGCCAGGCCCACTTGCTAAGTGCCACCACTCATATCTGTTGTAAAAGTAGTTTAAATATTTAAAAAAAAACTTTTTTGACTGTGAAACATCAGTCTGCTAGTGTAATCTAATTGCAGTTGCCTGCCTGCCAGCGTGTGTGCCAGGCCCACTTGCCAACTATTGCCAAAACTCATATTTGTTGTAACAGTAGTGTAAATATTTAAAAAAAAACTTTTTTGACTGTGAAACATCAGTCTGCTAGTGTAATCTAATTGCAGTTGCCTGCCTGCCAGCGTGTGTGCCAGGCCCACTTGCTAAGTGCCACCACTCATACTTGTTGTAACAGTAGTGTAAATATTTAAAAAAAAAAAACTTTTTTGACTGTGAAACATCAGTCTGCTAGTGTAATCTAATTGCAGTTGCCTGCCTGCCAGCGTGTGTGCCAAGCCCACTTGCCAACTAGTGCCACCACTCATATCTGTTGTAACAGTAGTGTAAATATTTTAAAAAAACTACTTTTTTGACTGTCAAACATCAGTCTGCTAGTGTAATCTAATTGCAGTTGCTTGCCTGCCAGCGTGTGTGCCAGTCCCATATGCCAACTAGTGCCACCACTCATATTTGTTGAAACAGTAGTGTAAATATTTTAAAAAAAATTACTTTTTTGACTGTGAAACATCAGTCTGCTAGTGTAATCTAATTGCAGTTGCCTGCCTGCCAGCATGTGTGCCAGGCCCACTTGCTAAGTGCCACCACTCATATCTGTTGTAAAAGTAGTGTAAATATTTAAAAAAAAATCTTTTTTGACTGTGAAACATCAGTCTTCTAGTGTAATCTAATTGCAGTTGCCTGCCTGCCAGCGTGTGTGCCAGGCCCACTTGCCAACTATTGCCACCACTCATATTTGTTGTAACAGTAGTGTAAATATTTTAAAAAAAAACTTTTTTGACTGTGAAACATCAGTCTGCTAGTGTAATCTAATTGCAGTTGCCTGCCTGCCAGCGTGTGTGCCAGGCCCACTTGCTAAGTGCCACCACTCATACTTGTTGTAACAGTAGTGTAAATATTTTAAAAAAAAACTTTTTTGACTGTGAAACATCAGTCTGCTAGTGTAATCTAATTGCAGTTGCCTGCCTGCCAGCGTGTGTGCCAAGCCCACTTGCCAACTAGTGCCACCACTCATATTTGTTGTAACAGTAGTGTAAATATTTAAAAAAAACTACTTTTTTGACTGTGAAACATCAGTCTGCTAGTGTAATCTAATTGCAGTTGCCTGCCTGCCAGCGTGTGTGCCAGGCCCACTTGCCAACTAGTGTCACCACTCATATTTGTTGTAACAGTAGTGTAAATATTTTTAAAAAAAAACTTTTTTGACTGTGAAACATCTAATTGCAGTTGCCTGTCTTCCAGCGTGTCTGCCAGGCCCACTTGCTAAGTGCCACCACTCATATCTGTTGTAACAGTAGTGTAAATATTTTAAAAAAATCTTTTTTGACTGTGAAACATCAGTCTGCTAGTGTAATCTAATTGCAGTTGCCTGCCTGCCAGCCTGTGTGCCAGGCCCACTTGCCAACTAGTGCCACCACTCATATTTGTTGTAACAGTAGTGTAAATATTTTTAAAAAAAAACTTTTTTGACTGTGAAACATCAGTCTGCTAGTGTAATCTAATTGCAGTTGCCTGCCTGCCAGTGTGTGTGCCAGGCCCACTTGCCAACTAGTGCCACCACTCATATTTGTTATAACAGTTGTGTAAATATTTTAAAAAAAACTTTTTTGACTGTGAAACATCAGTCTGCTAGTGTAATCTAATTGCAGTTGCCTGCCTGCCAGCGTGTGTGCCAGGCCCACTTGCCAACTAGTGCCACAACTCATATTTGTTGTAACAGTAGTGTAAATATTTAAAAAAAAAAAAAACTTTTTTGACTGTGAAACATCAGTCTGCTAGTGTAATCTAATTGCAGTTGCCTGCCTGCCTGCCAGCGTGTGTGCCAGGCCCACTTGCCAACTAGTGCCACCACTCATTTTTGTTGTAAAAGTAGTGTAAATATTTATTAAAAAAACTTTTTTGACTGTGAAACATCAGTCTGCTAGTGTAATCTAATTGCAGTTGCCTGCCTGCCAGTGTGTGCCAGGCCCACTTGCCAACTAATGCCACTACTGATATTTTTTGTAACAGTAGTGTAAATATTTATTAAAAAAACTTTTTTGACTGTGAAACATCAGTCTGCTAGTGTAATCTAATTGCAGTTGCCTGCCTGCCAACGTGTGTGCCAGGCCCACTTGCCAACTAGTGCCACCACTCATATTTGTTGTAACAGTAGTGTAACTATTTAAAAAAACAACTTTTTTGACTGTGAAACATCAGTCTGCTAGTGTAATCTAATTGCAGTTGCCTGCCTGCCAGCATGTGTGCCAGGCCCACTTGCTAAGTGCCACCACTCATATCTGTTGTAACAGTAGTGTAAATATT
This sequence comes from Bombina bombina, assembly GCF_027579735.1. Taxonomy (NCBI): domain Eukaryota; kingdom Metazoa; phylum Chordata; class Amphibia; order Anura; family Bombinatoridae; genus Bombina; species Bombina bombina. The sequence goes on from NC_069503.1 coordinate 953,492,509, forward strand.
TTAAAAAGAAACTTTTTTGACTGTGAAACATCAGTCTGCTAGTGTAATCTAATTGCAGTTGCCTGCCTGCCAGCATGTGTGCCAGGCCCACTTGCTAAGTGCCACCACTCATATCTGTTGTAACAGTAGTGTAAATATTTTAAAAAGAAACTTTTTTGACTGTGAAACATCAGTCTGCTACTGTAATCTAATTGCAGTTGCCTGCCTGCCAGCGTGTGTGCCAGGCCCGCTTGCCAACTAGTGCCACCACTCATATTTGTTGTAACAGTAGTGTAAATATTTTAAAAAAAAACTTTTTTGACTGTGAAACATCAGTCTGCTAGTGTAATCTAATTGCAGTTGCCTGCCTGCCTGCCAGCGTGTGTGCCAGGCCCACTTGCCAACTAGTGTCACCACTCATATTTGTTGTAACAGTAGTGTAAATATTTAAAAAAAAAAACTTTTTTGACTGTGAAACATCAGTCTGCTAGTGTAATCTAATTGCAGTTGCCTGCCTGCCAGTGTGTGTGCCAGGCCCACTTGCCAACTAGTGCCACCACTCATATTTGTTATAACAGTTGTGTAAATATTTTAAAAAAAACTTTTTTGACTGTGAAACATCAGTCTGCTAGTGTAATCTAATTGCAGTTGCCTGCCTGCCAGCGTGTGTGCCAGGCCCACTTGCCAACTAGTGCCACAACTCATATTTGTTGTAACAGTAGTGTAAATATTTAAAAAAAAAAAAACTTTTTTGACTGTGAAACATCAGTCTGCTAGTGTAATCTAATTGCAGTTGCCTGCCTGCCTGCAGCGTGTGTGCCAGGCCCACTTGCCAACTAGTGCCACCACTCATATTTGTTGTAACAGTAGTGTAAATATTTAAAAAAAAAAAACTTTTTTTACTGTGAAACATCAGTCTGCTAGTGTAATCTAATTGCAGTTGCCTGCCTGCCTGCCAGCGTGTGTGCCAGGCCCACTTGCCAACTAGTGCCACCACTCATTTTTGTTGTAAAAGTAGTGTAATATTTATTAAAAAAACTTTTTTGACTGTGAAACATCAGTCTGCTAGTGTAATCTAATTGCAGTTGCCTGCCTGCCAGTGTGTGCCAGGCCCACTTGCCAACTAATGCCACTACTGATATTTTTTGTAACAGTAGTGTAAATATTTATTAAAAAAACTTTTTTGACTGTGAAACATCAGTCTGCTAGTGTAATCTAATTGCAGTTGCCTGCCTGCCAACGTGTGTGCCAGGCCCACTTGCCAACTAGTGCCACCACTCATATTTGTTGTAACAGTAGTGTAACTATTTAAAAAAACAACTTTTTTTGACTGTGAAACATCAGTCTGCTAGTGTAATCTAATTGCAGTTGCCTGCCTGCCAGCATGTGTGCCAGGCCCACTTGCTAAGTGCAACCACTCATATCTGTTGTAACAGTAGTGTAAATATTTTAAAAATAAACTTTTTTGACTGTGAAACATCAGTCTGCTAGTGTAATCTAATTGCAGTTGCCTGCCTGCCAGCATGTGTGCCAGGCCCACTTGCTAAGTGCCACCACTCATATCTGTTGTAACAGTAGTGTAAATATTTTAAAAAGAAACTTTTTTGACTGTGAAACATCAGTCTGCTACTGTAATCTAATTGCAGTTGCCTGCCTGCCAGCGTGTGTGCCAGGCCCGCTTGCCAACTAGTGCCACCACTCATATTTGTTGTAACAGTAGTGTAAATATTTTTAAAAAAAACTTTTTTGACTGTGAAACATCAGTCTGCTAGTGTAATCTAATTGCAGTTGCCTGCCTGCCTGCCAGCGTGTGTGCCAGGCCCACTTGCCAACTAGTGTCACCACTCATATTTGTTGTAACAGTAGTGTAAATATTTAAAAAAAAAAACTTTTTTGACTGTGAAACATCAGTCTGCTAGTGTAATCTAATTGCAGTTGCTTGCCTGCCAGCGTGTGTGCCAGTCCCACTTGCCAACTAGTGCCACCACTCATATTTGTTGTAACAGTAGTGTAAATATTTAAAAAAAAATACTTTTTTGACTGTGAAACATCAGTCTGCTAGTGTAATCTAATTGCAGTTGCCTGCCTGCCAGCATGTGTGCCAGGCCCACTTGCTAAGTGCCACCACTCATATCTGTTGTAAAAGTAGTTTAAATATTTAAAAAAAAAAACTTTTTTGACTGTGAAACATCAGTCTGCTAGTGTAATCTAATTGCAGTTGCCTGCCTGCCAGCGTGTGTGTCAGGCCCACTTGCCAACTATTGCCAAAACTCATATTTGTTGTAACAGTAGTGTAAATATTTAAAAAAAAACTTTTTTGACTGTGAAACATCAGTCTGCTAGTGTAATCTAATTGCAGTTGCCTGCCTGCCAGCGTGTGTGCCAGGCCCACTTGCTAAGTGCCACCACTCATACTTGTTGTAACAGTAGTGTAAATATTTAAAAAAAAAAACTTTTTTGACTGTGAAACATCAGTCTGCTAGTGTAATCTAATTGCAGTTGCCTGCCTGCCAGCGTGTGTGCCAAGCCCACTTGCCAACTAGTGCCACCACTCATATCTGTTGTAACAGTAGTGTAAATATTTAAAAAAAAACTACTTTTTTGACTGTCAAACATCAGTCTGCTAGTGTAATCTAATTGCAGTTGCTTGCCTGCCAGCGTGTGTGCCAGTCCCATATGCCAACTAGTGCCACCACTCATATTTGTTGTAACAGTAGTGTAAATATTTTAAAAAAATTACTTTTTTGACTGTGAAACATCAGTCTGCTAGTGTAATCTAATTGCAGTTGCCTGCCTGCCAGCATGTGTGCCAGGCCCACTTGCTAAGTGCCACCACTCATATCTGTTGTAAAAGTAGTGTAAATATTTAAAAAAAAATCTTTTTTGACTGTGAAACATCAGTTTGCTAGTGTAATCTAATTGCAGTTGCCTGCCTGCCAGCGTGTGTGCCAGGCCCACTTGCAAACTATTGCCACCACTCATATTTGTTGTAACAGTAGTGTAAATATTTAAAAAAAAAACTTTTTTGACTGTGAAACATCAGTCTGCTAGTGTAATCTAATTGCAGTTGCCTGCCTGCCAGCGTGTGTGCCAGGCCCACTTGCTAAGTGCCACCACTCATACTTGTTGTAACAGTAGTGTAAATATTTAAAAAAAAAAACTTTTTTAACTGTGAAACATCAGTCTGCTAGTGTAATCTAATTGCAGTTGCCTGCCTGCCAGCGTGTGTGCCAAGCCCACTTGCCAACTAGTGCCACCACTCATATTTGTTGTAACAGTAGTGTAAATATTTAAAAAAAACTACTTTTTTGACTGTGAAACATCAGTCTGCTAGTGTAATCTAATTGCAGTTGCCTGCCTGCCAGCGTGTGTGCCAGGCCCACTTGCCAACTAGTGTCACCACTCATATTTGTTGTAACAGTAGTGTAAATATTTTAAAAAAAAACTTTTTTGACTGTGAAACATCTAATTGCAGTTGCCTGTCTTCCAGCGTGTCTGCCAGGCCCACTTGCTAAGTGCCACCACTCATATCTGTTGTAACAGTAGTGTAAATATTTTAAAAAAATATTTTTTGACTGTGAAACATCAGTCTGCTAGTGTAATCTAATTGCAGTTGCCTGCCTGCCAGCCTGTGTGCCAGGCCCACTTGCCAACTAGTGCCACCAATCATATTTGTTGTAACAGTAGTGTAAATATTTTTTAAAAAAAACTTTTTTGACTGTGAAACATCAGTCTGCTAGTGTAATCTAATTGCAGTTGCCTGCCTGCCAGTGTGTGTGCCAGGCCCACTTGCCAACTAGTGCCACCACTCATATTTGTTATAACAGTTGTGTAAATATTTTAAAAAAAACTTTTTTGACTGTGAAACATCAGTATGCTAGTGTAATCTAATTGCAGTTGCCTGCCTGCCAGCGTGTGTGCCAGGCCCACTTGCCAACTAGTGCCACAACTCATATTTGTTGTAACAGTAGTGTAAATATTTAAAAAAAAAAAACTTTTTTGACTGTGAAACATCAGTCTGCTAGTGTAATCTAATTGCAGTTGCCTGCCTGCCTGCAGCGTGTGTGCCAGGCCCACTTGCCAACTAGTGCCACCACTCATATTTGTTGTAACAGTAGTGTAAATATTTAAAAAAATAAACTTTTTTGACTGTGAAACATCAGTCTGCTAGTGTAATCTAATTGCAGTTGCCTGCCTGCCTGCCAGCGTGTGTGCCAGGCCCACTTGCCAACTAGTGCCACCACTCATTTTTGTTGTAAAAGTAGTGTAAATATTTATTAAAAAAACTTTTTTGACTGTGAAACATCAGTCTGCTAGTGTAATCTAATTGCAGTTGCCTGCCTGCCAGTGTGTGCCAGGCCCACTTGCCAACTAATGCCACTACTGATATTTTTTGTAACAGTAGTGTAAATATTTATTAAAAAAACTTTTTTGACTGTGAAACATCAGTCTGCTAGTGTAATCTAATTGCAGTTGCCTGCCTGCCAACGTGTGTGCCAGGCCCACTTGCCAACTAGTGCCACCACTCATATTTGTTGTAACAGTAGTGTAACTATTTAAAAAAACAACTTTTTTGACTGTGAAACATCAGTCTGCTAGTGTAATCTAATTGCAGTTGCCTGCCTGCCAGCATGTGTGCCAGGCCCACTTGCTAAGTGCCACCACTCATATCTGTTGTAACAGTAGTGTAAATATTTTAAAAAGAAACTTTTTTGACTGTGAAACATCAGTCTGCTACTGTAATCTAATTGCAGTTGCCTGCCTGCCAGCGTGTGTGCCAGGCCCGCTTGCCAACTAGTGCCACCACTCATATTTGTTGTAACAGTAGTGTAAATATTTTTTTAAAAAAACTTTTTGACTGTGAAACATTAGTCTGCTAGTGTAATCTAATCGCAGTTGCCTGCCTGCCAGCGTGTGTGCCAGGCCCACTTGCCAACTAGTGCCACCACTCATATTTGTTGTAACAGTAGTGTAAATATTTAAAAAAAAAACTTTTTTGACTGTGAAACATCAGTCTGCTAGTGTAATCTAATTGCAGTTGCATGCCTGCCTGCGTGTGTGCCAGGCCCACTTGCCAACTAGTGTCACCACTCATATTTGTTGTAACAGTAGTGTAAATATTAAAAAAAACTACTTTTTTGACTGTGAAACATCAGTCTGCTAGTGTAATCTAAATGCAGTTGCCTGCCTGCCAGCGTGTGTGCCAGGCCCACTTGCCAACTAGTGCCACCACTCATATTTGTTGTAAAAGTAGTGTAAATATTTAAAAAAATATATTTTTTGACTGTGAAACATCAGTCTGCTAGTGTAATCTAATTGCAGTTGCCTGCCTGCCAGCGTGTGCGACAGGCCCACTTGCCAACTAGTGCCACCACTCATATTTGTTGTAACAGTAGTGTAAATATTTTTTTAAAAAAACTTTTTTGACTGTGAAACATCAGTCTGCTAGTGTAATCTAATTGCAGTTGCCTGCTGCCAGCGTGTGTGCCAGGCCCACTTGCCAACTAGTGCCACCATTCATATTTGTTATAACAGTTGTGTAAATATTTTTAAAAAAAACTTTTTTGACTGTGAAACATCAGTCTGCTAGTGTAATCTAATTGCAGTTGCCTGCCTGCCAGCGTGTGTGCCAGGCCCACTTGCCAACTAGTGCCACAACTCATATTTGTTGTAACAGTAGTGTAAATATTTAAAATAAAAACTTTTTTGACTGTGAAACATCAGTCTGCTAGTGTAATCTAATTGCAGTTGCCTGCCTGCCAGCTTGTGTGCCAGGCCCACTTGCCAACTAGTGCCACCACTCATATTTGTTGTAACAGTAGTGTAAATATTTTAAAAAAAACTTTTTTGACTGTGAAACATCAGTCTGCTAGTGTAATCTAATTGCAGTTGCCTGCCTGCCAGCGTGTGTGCCAGGCCCACTTGCCAACTAGTGCCACCACTCATTTTTGTTGTAACAGTAGTGTAAATATTTATTAAAAAAACTTTTTTGACTGTGAAACATCAGTCTGCTAGTGTAATCTAATTGCAGTTGCCTGCCTGCCAGCGTGTGTGCCAGGCCCACTTGCTAAGTGCCAACACTCATATCTCTTGTAACAGTAGTGTAAATATTTAAAAAAAAAACTTTTTTGACTGTGAAACAGTCTGCTAGTGTAATCTAATTGCAGTTGCCTGCCTGCCAGCGTGTGTACCAGGCCCGCTTGCCAACTAGTGCCACCACTCATATTTGTTGTAACAGTAGTGTAAATATTAAAAAAAAAAACTTTTTGACAGTGAAACATCAGTCTGCTAGTGTAATCTAATCGCAGTTGCCTGCCTGCCAGCGTGTGTGCCAGGCCCACTTGCCAACTAGTGCCACCACTCATATTTGTTGTAACAGTAGTGTAAATATTTAAAAAAAAACTTTTTTGACTGTGAAACATCAGTCTGCTAGTATAATCTAATTGCAGTTACATGCCTGCCAGCGTGTGTGCCAGGCCCACTTGCCAACTAGTGTCACCACTCATATTTGTTGTAACAGTAGTGTAAATATTTTTAAAAAAACTTTTTTGACTGTGAAACATCAGTCTGCTAGTGTAATCTAATTGCAGTTACCTGCCTGCCAGCATGTGTGCCAGGCCCACTTGCTAAGTGCCACCACTCATATCTGTTGTAAAAGTAGTGTAAATATTTAAAAATAAATCTTTTTTGACTGTGAAACATCAGTCTGCTAGTGTAATCTAATTGCAATTACCTGCCTGCCAGCGTGTGTGCCAGGCCCACTTGCCAACTATTGCCACCACTCATATTTGTTGTAACAGTAGTGTAAATATTTTTTAAAAAAACTTTTTTGACTGTGAAACATCAGTCTGCTAGTGTAATCTAATTGCAGTTGCCTGCCTGCCAGCGTGTGTGCCAGGCCCACTTGCTAAGTGCCACCACTCATATTTGTTGTAACAGTAGTGTAAATATTTAAAATAAAAACTTTTTTGACTGTGAAACATCAGTCTGCTAGTGTAATCTAATTGCAGTTGCCTGCCTGCCAGCGTGTGTGCCAAGCCCACTTGCCAACTAGTGCCACCACTCATATTTGTTGTAACAGTAGTGTAAATATTTAAAAAAAAAACTACTTTTTTGACTGTGAAACATCAGTCTGCTAGTGTAATCTAATTGCAGTTGCCTGCCTGCCAGCGTGTGTGCCAGGCCCACTTGCCAACTAGTGTCACCACTCATATTTGTTGTAACAGTAGTGTAAATATTTAAAAAAAAAACTTTTTTGACTGTGAAACATCAGCCTGCTAGTGTAATCTAATTGCAGTTGCCTGTCTGCCAGCGTGTGTGCCAGGCCCACTTGCCAACTAGTGCCACCACTCATATTTGTTATAACAGTTGTGTAAATATTTTAAAAAAAACTTTTTTTGACTGTGAAACATCAGTCTGCTAGTGTAATCTAATTGCAGTTGCCTGCCTGCCAGCGTGTGTGCCAGGCCCACTTGCCAACTAGTGCCACAACTCATATTTGTTGTAACAGTAGTGTAAATATTTAAAAAAAAAAACTTTTTTGACTGTGAAACATCAGTCTGCTAGTGTAATCTAATTGCAGTTGCCTGCCTGCCAGCGTGTGTGCCAGGCCCACTTGCCAACTAGTGCCACAACTCATATTTGTTGTAACAGTAGTGTAAATATTTAAAAAAAAAAACTTTTTTGACTGTGAAACATCAGTCTGCTAGTGTAATCTAATTGCAGTTGCCTGCCTGCCTGCAGCGAGTGTGCCAGGCCCACTTGCCAACTAGTGCCACCACTCATATTTGTTGTAACAGTAGTGTAAATATTTAAAAAAAAAAAACTTTTTTGACTGTGAAACATCAGTCTGCTAGTGTAATCTAATTGCAGTTGCCTGCCTGCTAGCGTGTGTGCCAGGCCCACTTGCCAACTAGTGCCACCACTCATTTTTGTTGTAAAAGTAGTGTAAATATTTATTAAAAAAACTTTTTTGACTGTGAAACTTCAGTCTGCTAGTTTAATCTAATTGCAGTTGCCTGCCTGCCAGTGTGTGCCAGGCCCACTTGCCAACTAATGCCACTACTGATATTTTTTGTAACAGTAGTGTAAATATTTATTAAAAAAACTTTTTTGACTGTGAAACATCAGTCTGCTAGTGTAATCTAATTGCAGTTGCCTGCCTGCCAACGTGTGTGCCAGGCCCACTTGCCAACTAGTGCCACCACTCATATTTGTTGTAACAGTAGTGTAACTATATAAAAAAACAACTTTTTTGACTGTGAAACATCAGTCTGCTAGTGTAATCTAATTGCAGTTGCCTGCCTGCCAGCGTGTGTGCCAGGCCCACTTGCTAAGTGCCACCACTCATATCTGTTGTAACAGTAGTGTAAATATTTTAAAAAAAAACTTTTTTGACTGTGAAACATCAGTCTGCTAGTGTAATCTAATTGCAGTTGCCTGCCTGCCAGCGTGTGTGCCAGGCCCGCTTGCCAACTAGTGCCACCACTCATATTTGTTGTAACAGTAGTGTAAATATTTAAAAAAAAAAACTTTTTGACTGTGAAACATCAGTCTGCTAGTGTAATCTAATCACAGTTGCCTGCCTGCCAGCGTGTGTGCCAGGCCCACTTGCCAACTAGTGCCACCACTCATATTTGTTGTAACAGTAGTGTAAATATTTAAAAAAAAAACTTTTTTGACTGTGAAACATCAGTCTGCTAGTGTAATCTAATTGCAGTTGCATGCCTGCCTGCGTGTGTGCCAGGCCCACTTGCCAACTAGTGTCACCACTCATATTTGTTGTAACAGTAGTGTAAATATTAAAAAAAACTACTTTTTTGACTGTGAAACATCAGTCTGCTAGTGTAATCTAATTGCAGTTGCATGCCTGCCTGCGTGTGTGCCAGGCCCACTTGCCAACTAGTGCCACCACTCATATTTGTTGTAACAGTAGTGTAAATATTTAAAAAAAAATATTTTTTGACTGTGAAACATCAGTCTGCTAGTGTAATCTAATTGCAGTTGCCTGCCTGCCAGCGTGTGCGCCAGGCCCACTTGCCAACTAGTGCCACCACTCATATTTGTTGTAACAGTAGTGTAAATATTTTTTTAAAAAAACTTTTTTGACTGTGAAACATCAGTCTGCTAGTGTAATCTAATTGCAGTTGCCTGCCTGCCAGCGTGTGTGCCAGGCCCACTTGCCAACTAGTGCCACCACTCATATTTGTTATAACAGTTGTGTAAATATTTAAAAAAAAACTTTTTTGACTGTGTAACATCAGTCTGCTAGTGTAATTTAATTGCAGTTGCCTGCCTGCCAGCGTGTGTGCCAGGCCCACTTGCCAACTAGTGCCACAACTCATATTTGTTGTAACAGTAGTGTAAATATTTAAAATAAAAACTTTTTTGACTGTGAAACATCAGTCTGCTAGTGTAATCTAATTGCAGTTGCCTGCCTGCCAGCTTGTGTGCCAGGCCCACTTGCCAACTAGTGCCACCACTCATATTTGTTGTAACAGTAGTGTAAATATTTAAAAAAAAACTTTTTTGACTGTGAAACATCAGTCTGCTAGTGTAATCTAAATGCAGTTTCCTGCCTGCCAGCGTGTGTGCCAGGCCCACTTGCCAACTAGTGCCACCACTCATATTTGTTGTAACAGTAGTGTAAATATTTAAAAAAAAACTTTTTTGACTGTGAAACATCAGTCTGCTAGTGTAATCTAATTGCAGTTGCCTGCCTGCCAGCGTGTGTGCCAGGCCCACTTGCCAACTAGTGCCACCACTCATTTTTGTTGTAACAGTAGTGTAAATATTTATTAAAAAAAACTTTTTTGACTGTGAAACATCAGTCTGCTAGTGTAATCTAATTGCAGTTGCCTGCCTGCCAGCGTGTGTGCCAGGCCCACTTGCTAAGTGCCACCACTCATATCTGTTGTAACAGTAGTGTAAATATTTAAAAAAAAAAACTTTTTTGACTGTGAAACAGTCTGCTAGTGTAATCTAATTGCAGTTGCCTGCCTGCCAGCGTGTGTGCCAGGCCCGCTTGCCAACTAGTGCCACCACTCATATTTGTTGTAACAGTAGTGTAAATATTAAAAAAAAAAACTTTTTGACAGTGAAACATCAGTCTGCTAGTGTAATCTAATCGCAGTTGCCTGCCTGCCAGCGTGTGTGCCAGGCCCACTTGCCAACTAGTGCCACCACTCATATTTGTTGTAACAGTAGTGTAAATATTTTTAAAAAAACATTTTTGACTGTGAAACATCAGTCTGCTAGTGTAATCTAATTGCAGTTGCCTGCCTGCCAGCGTGTGTGCCAGGCCCACTTGCCAACTAGTGTCACCACTCATATTTGTTGTAACAGTACTTTTTTGACTGTGAAACATCAGTCTGCTAGTGTAATCTAATTACAGTTGCCTGTCTGCCAGCGTGTATGCCCGGCCCACTTGCCAACTAGTGCCACCACTCATATTTGTTATAACAGTAGTGTAAATATTTAAAAAAAAACTTTTTTGACTGTGAAACATCAGTCTGCTAGTGTAATCTAATTGCAGTTGCCTGCCTGCCAGCATGTGCCAGGCCTATTTGCCAACTAGTGCCACCACTCATATTTGTTGTAACAGTAGTGTAAATATTTTAAAAAAAAAACTTTTTTGACTGTGAAACATCAGTCTGCTACTGTAATCTAATTGCAGTTGCCTGCCTGCCAGCGTGTGTGCCAGGCCCACTTGCCAACTAGTGTCACCACTCATATTTGCTGTAAAAGTAGTGTAAATATTTAAAAAAAAAACGTTTTTGACTGTGAAACATCAGTCTGCTAGTGTAATCTAATTGCAGTTGCCTGCCTGCCAGCGTGTGTGCCAGGCTCACTTGCCAACTAGTGCCACAACTCATATTTGTTGTAACAGTAGTGTAAATATTTAAAAAAACCACTTTTTTGACTGTGAAACATCAGTCTGCTAGTGTAATCTAATTGCAGTTGCCTGCCTGCCAGCGTGTGTGCCAGGCCCACTTGCCAACTAGTGCCACCACTCATATTTGTTATAACAGTAGTGTAAATATTTAAAAAAAAAACTTTTTTGACTGTGAAACATCGCTCTGCTAGTGTAATCTAATTGCAGTTGCCTGCCTGCCAGCGTGTGTGCCAGTCCCACTTGCCAACTAGTGCCACCACTCATATTTGTTATATCAGTAGTGTAAATATTTAAAAAAAAAACTTTTTTGACTGTGAAACATCAGTCTGCTAGTGTAATCTAATTGCAGTTGCCTGCCTGCCAACGTGTGTGCCAGGCCCACTTGCCAACTAGTGTCACCACTCATATTTGTTGTAACAGTAGTGTAAATATTTTAAAAAAAACTTTTTTGACTGTGAAACATCAGTCTGCTAGTGTAATCTAATTGCAGTTGCCTGCCTGCCAGCGTGTGTGCCAGGCCCACTTGCCAACTAGTGCCACAACTCATATTCGTTGTAACAGTAGTGTAAATATTTAAAAAAAACAACTTTTTTGACTGTGAAACATCAGTCTGCTAGTGTAATCTAATTGCAGTTGCCTGCCTGCCAGCGTGTGTGCCAGGACCACTTGCCAACTAGTGCCACCACTCATATTTGTTATAACAGTAGTGTAAATATTTTAAAAAAAAACTTTTTTTGACTGTGAAACATCAGTCTGCTAGTGTAATCTAATTGCAGTTGCCTGCCTGCCAGCGTGTGTGCCAGGCCCACTTGCCAACTAGTGCCATCACTCATATTTGTTATATCAGTAGTGTAAATATTTTAAAAAAAAACTTTTTTGACTGTGAAACATCAGTCTGCTAGTGTAATCTAATTGCCGTTGCCTGCCTGCCAGCGTGTGTGCCAGGCCCATTTGCCAACTAGTGCCACCACTTATATTTGTTGTAACAGTAATGTAAATATTTTAAAAAAAACTTTTTTGACTGTGAAACATCAGTCTGCTAGTGTAATCTAATTGCAGTTGCTTGCCTGCCAGCGTGTGTGCCAGGCCCACTTGCCAACTAGTGCCACTACTCATATCTGTTGTAACAGTAGTGTAAATATTTAAAAAATAAACTTTTTTGACTGTGAAACAGCAGTCTGCTTTTTTGTGTCAGGCTCACAGCGTATACTGTGCCCACTTGCCCAATGGCATTACTCATATTTTGTTTAATAGTAGTGTAAGTGTACATTTAAAAAAAAAATGACAGGCAGAGGCAGGCCACCCTGCAGGTGCCGTTGTGGTCTTGGTGCTGTGATTCCCTTTGACCCTACAATAATGCCCAGTGTTCAGAGGCCACGTACCATGAACGCGAAAAGTTCTGAGGAGGACCTAGTTGACTGGCTAACACAGGACACCCAATCTTCTACAGCTTCCGCTCAGAACCTTGACGCACCATCAACCTCCAGCTTAGCTTCGGGCACCTCTCAAGTGACCACTCACCCGCCTGCCACCACCACCAACACTAGCACCACAGCCGCTTCACTTGATGTGTCAGAGGAGTTATTGACACATCAGTTTGAAGAAATGAGTGATGCACAACTATCATTGACAGAGGATGTAGATAACAGTGATATGTCTCAGTCAGGCAGCATTACAGACATGGACGTACGGTGTGATGATGATGATGTTGTACCCACTGCTGCTTCCTTTGTTGATTTGTCAGATACAAGTGAAGTGGTTGATGATGATGCGTCCGTGGATGTCACGTGGGTGCCCGCTAGAAGATAAGAAGAAGAGGGGGAAAGTTCAGATGGGGAGATAGAGAGGAGGAGGAGGAGACGAGTTGGAAGCAGGGGGAGGTCGTCGCAAGGAGCTAGTGGCACAGTCAGACAGCATGCATCGGCACCCGGGGTCAGCCAGACAGCACGCCAATCAATGCATGCTGTTGCCACCACCAGAATGGCATCATCGCAGAGCTCAGCAGTGTTGCATTTTTGTGTGTGTCTGCCTCTGACAACAGCGATGCCATTTGCAACCTGTGCCAAAAGAAACTGAGTTGTGGGAGATCCAACACCGATGGGATGAACACATGAGTAGAAGCAGCACACAAACTCAAAGCCGCCATCCTCCTCCTGGTCCAGCATCTTCAGCCACATCAACCACTGCTGTCCTCCTTGCCCCCTCTCAACCATCCACCACTCCGTCTCTCTTCCGGAGCAGTTCCTGCTCATCTGCCCACAGTTAGATGTCTGTCAAGGACATGTTTGAGCTTAAGAAGCCAATGTCCCAAAGTCACCCCCTTGCCCAGCGTCTGACGGCTGGCTTGTCTGAACTCTTAGCCCGCCAGCTTTTACCATACAAGCTGGTGGAATATTTGTAGCTATTGGGACACCGCAGTGGAAGGTACCCGGCCGAAATTTCTTTGCACAAAAGGCAATCCCCAACCTGTACTCGATTGTGCAAAAGGAAGTAATGGCATCTCTGGCACACAGTGTTGGGGCAAGGGTCCATCTGACCACTGATAGCTGGTCTGCAAAGCATGGTCAGGGCAGGTATATCACCAACACTGCGCATTGGGTAAACCTGCTGACGGCTGCCAAGCATGGAATGCGTGGCTCTGCAGCGGAGTTGGTGACAACGCCACGACTTGCAGGCAGGCCTGCTCCTACCTCCTCTACTCCTCCTACTCCATCCTCTTTCATAACCTCTTCCTTGGCTGAGTCCTCTTCTGCTGCTGCGTCTTGCTCCACATCAAGGGCACCCCCCCCAGCTCCGCAGGTACTATTCCACATCCCGGATACGGCAGTGTCATGCCATCTTGGGGTTGACTTGCCTGAAAGCAGAGTCACACCGGAACAGCACTCCTGTCCGCCCTGAACGCACAGGTGGATCAGTGGCTGACTCCGCACCAACTGGAGATCGGCAAAGTGGTTTCTGACAACGGAAGTAATTTGTTGGCGGCATTGAAATTGGGCAAGGTGACACATGTGCCGTGCATGGCACATGTGTGTAATCTGATCGTACAACGCTTTGTGCATAAGTACCCAGGCTTACAGGACGTCCTGAAGCAGGACAGGAAGGTGTGTGGCCATTTCAGGCGTTCCTACACGGCCATGGCGAATTTTGCAGATATCCCGCGGCAAAACAACATGCCAGTGAGGCGCTTGATTTGCGACAGCCCGACACGTTGGAATTCACCACTCCTAATGTTTGACCACCTGCTACAACAAGAAAAAGCCATTAACAAGTATTTGTATGACCGGGGTGCTAGGACAGCCTCTGCGGAGCTGGAGATTTTTTTGCCAAGTTACTGGACGCTCATACGCAATGCCTGTAGGCTCATGCGTCCTTTTGAGGAGGTGACAAACCTAGTCAGTCGCACCGAAGGCACCATCAGCGACATCATACCATTTTTTTTCTTCCTGGAGCGTGCCCTGCGAAGAGTGCTGGATCAGGCCGTAGATGAGCGTGAAGAGGAAGAGTTGTGGTCACCATCACCACCAGAAACAGCCTTATCTGCATCGCTTGCTGGACCAGCGGCAACGCTGGAAGAGGATTGTGAGGAAGAGGAGTCAGAGGAGGAATGTGGCTTTGAGGAGGAGGAGGAGGAGGAGGAAGACCAACCACAACAGGCATCCCAGGGTTCTCGTTGTCACCTATCTGGTACCCGTGGTGTTGTACTTGGCTGGGGGGAAGAACATACCTTCAGTGAGATCACTGAGGATGACGAATGGGACATGAGTAGCTCGGCATCCAAACTTGTGCAAATGGGGTCTTTCATGCTGTCGTGCCTGTTGAGTGACCATCGTATAAAAAAACTGAAGGAAAACGACCTGTACTGGGTGTCCATGCTACTAGACCCCCGGTATAAGCATAAAGTGCCTGAAATGTTACCAAATTCCTGCAAGTCGGAAAGGATGCAGCAGTTCCAAAATAAATTAAAAAGTATGCTTTACACAGCGTATAAGGGTGATGTCACAGCACAACGGGATTCTAACAGGGGAAGAGGTGAAAGTAATCCTCCTACTCCCATGACCACGCCGGCAAGGACAGGACGCTTAACAGACGTGTTGTTGATGGAGGACATGCAGAGCTTTTTAACTCCTATGCATCGCCACAGCCCTTCGGAGTCCACCCTCAGAGAACAACTCGACCGACAGGTAGCAGACTATCTCGCCTTAACTGCAGATCTCGACACTCTGAGGAGCGATGAACCCCTTGACTACTGGGTGTGCAGGCTTGACCTGTGGCCTGAGCTATCCCAATTTACTATAGAACTTCTGGCCTGCCCCGCTTCAAGTGTCCTGTCAGAAAGGACCTTCAGTGCAGCAAGAGGTATTGTCACTGAGAAGAGAAGTCGCCTAGGTCAAAAAAGTCTAGATTACCTCACCTTTATTAAGATGAATGAGGGATGGATCCCGAAGGGACTGACATTGGGCGATACATTTGAGTAAAAAAGGCCTAATGAGATGATCTGCCTTGGGCTATAAATGGTCCACAAGCTGCTGTATGTTAACTTCGAATGCCGGATGACTTGCGTGACTTATCCGCCACCAACTAGTGTTCAAGCCACAATGTTTTAGGGCACTTTCTGCCAGGGAAACAAACATCATTTTTTCTGGCCGCTGCTACAGCAGCGGCTGCAACAATACCTAATTTTTCAGGCATGTGTACATGCCAAATTTTTCTGGCCTCTGGTGCTGCTCTGTGGCTTCAAAAACAAAACAAAAAAAAGGCACGTAACAGGGATTAAAGTGATAGGAATAGTACTACTTAACACACCACTCATATCTGGTGGCACAGTAGATTGCACGCGCAGTGCCCCAAATTTGAAGTAGGAGGACCAACCAAGCATCTTTTTCCATCTCCCGGTTCCTAAAATCCATGCCATATACACGTTCCCTGATAGGGGACACGGCAGTGGAAGGTACCCGGCCGAAATTTCTTTGCACAAAAGGCAATCCCCAACCTGTACTCGATTGTGCAAAAGGAAGTAACCTTACCATGGGTCCTAGACCACACGTCTTGTAATTCTCTGTCTGGGAAATTATCTATCTATCAAATCTATCTATTGATCTATCAAATCTATCTATCTATCGTATCTATCAAATGTATCTATTGCATCTATTGATCTATCTATCTAACCTATGTGTCTAGCTATCTATCAAATCTATCTATCTCGTGGCCGGACCAACCAAACATCTTTTTCCATCTCCCGGTTCCTAAAATCCATGCCATATACACGTACCCTGATAGGGGACTTAACAGGTATTAAACTGATAAGAATAGTACTACTTGACTGATCACTCATATCTGTTGGCAAAGTAGATTGCACGCCGTGCTCTGACAAAATGCAGAAGGACATTTGGCAGACGGACATTTGGCAGACGGACATTTGGCCGACAGATAGAAAGCTAAAGAATGTTCTGATTTCGGCCGAGGGCAGATACGTTCCAGAGTGCTCTGTTCTAATCAGAGCCTAGGGCGCCGCAACTGCCTCTGGGAACCTTACCATGGGTCCCAGCCTGCACGTCTTGTAATTCTCTGTCTTGGAAATTATCTATCTATCTATCAAATCTATCTATTGATCTATCAAATCTATCTATCATATCTATCAAATGTATCTATTGCATCTATTGATCTTTCTATCTAATCTATGTATCTATCTATCTATCTATCAAATCTATCTATCTCATGGCAATGGGGAGTTTGCGGTTGTGCAAATGGACTGTTTGCGGTTGTTTGCGGTGCGTTAAAAGGGGAGTTTGGTCTGTCACTGTGAAGCGGGAGTAACCCTTACACTACCCGATCGATAAAACATCATACCTGATGTTTTAAAGCACCTTATTCCAAACAATTTAGGAATGTTAGTTGATTTATGCCCTTTATGGATTAAAACCAGACTCTGCATCAACTATGTAATTTTCCATTGGAGTTTTGCCATGGATCCCCCTCCGGCATGCCACAGTCCAGGTGTTAGTACCCTTGAAACAACTTTTCCATCACTATTGTGGCCAGAAAGAGTCCCTGTGGGTTTTAAAGCTTGTCTGCCTATTGAAATCAATGGTGGTTCGCCTGGTTCGCCCGTTCGCGAACAGTTGCGGCAGTATGCGTCCGCCGTTCTCGAACCAAAATTTTTAGGTTCGTGACATCACTAATCGCAAGCTGTTTATTGTCCCTTTAATATGCTTTGGCTTTAAGTGCACTTTTGTACTATTAGAGACTGAGCAGATAAATATATCACTAATTTATTCAAGATACAAAAATATATTATAGTCACTTTCATCATTAATTATTAATTCAGTTGCTCCAAAGAAAGCAAAAAACCCTGGGCCCTGCTGTCAATTTGTACCATAGGGAGAAAATTCCTTCTTAAACCCCAAAAAGAGTGATTAGTTATACAACCTGGACCAAGAGAAAAGGCATTTGCATTGCAATTACCCACCACCCCTTCTCTGTCCGTAACAACCGCCAGCAATGGACTGTTTAGCATGTATCTCATCTAATGGAGGCATTCCACTGACTATCCCTGTGTTTGATTGCCCTATTTCAGGAGTCAAGTCCTACAAATAAAATGTATAGGAACCCACCAAGACTCCCCCTCCTCACAATTAATATTGTGTTTTATATATATATATATATATATATATATATATATATATACACACACATATGCACTGTGTTTATATGTATATAATCTATATACTTTGGTTAATGAAAGCAAAATAAATCCAATTAAAAGTTGAATGTTTGCCTTTGGGTCTGAAAATCTTCCTGTCACAGAGTTTCACCCACTTAAGGTGCAATAGTCCTATTTCTATTGAGGGGATTTAAATAATGCCAGAGCAAACTGTAATGTAAGCACCATGTGTTACACACATTGCGGGATTTTCACACAGCAGGACCGCTGACAGCTTTCATTTAGTATACTTTAGGCAGTGTTACTGCCTATTACTAGAGGATCTCACTATTCCTCTTACTGGACTGTGCTCCAGCTCCCCCCATCTGCAGCAGCAGTGTTTACAGAAGCATTTATGTTCTCCATCCAGAGGGAACTTAGTTCCTCCTGCAAAAATAGTGCAGGAACTTCGTTCCCATGCGTTTCCGCTCGACTTGACCCCTGCCCTATTTCTGTGCTCTCTCAGTGCTGAGGCATGCAATAAAAGTGCAGTCTCACCATTCTCATTTCTTATTCATAGCATGGTTAAACCCACACCCACCCACTCCTCCCTGACAGATTAACTATTATATGGTTACCTTAAGAGAAAATTATGATAAGGATTTCTATTACTATATGGATGATCTTCTTTGTAGACATTTCTCACAAAGCCAACTAGAAGATCTTCATTTAGCAGTTTCTTGCAACTCTTTATATTTATGACATCACAATAGCAAGATATAGCACTTTAACAGTATTAAGCTGGCAGTGACTGGCTTTGGCTGCTAATAACTGGTTGTGACTTGAGTTTAGCATCTTGATGTGGTACCTTTGCTTGTCCAATTTTGCCAGATGCAGTAGCTAACTCTTCCATTTTTGCTTTTAATCATAGGATGTGTACCCAGTGCAGACCCCTTCCGTGTTTTTTTATATGTCTAGGGTGATTACATAAGTCTGTGCACCATTGACTTGTTCCTAGTTTGTCTGATTGAGAGCTTGCATTGTTTGGCTGTATTAGGGACCCAGGTTTTGGGAGATACCTTGACGTGGCACCTGGGCTTGTCCCATTTGGCCAGATGCTGCAACTAACTCTTCCAGTCTTGCTTTTTATCTTAGCTGAGTGCTTGCAAGTGAGCGCTTGACTTCTTGATTTCCTATATATATATATATATATATATATATATATATATATATATATATATATATATATATATATATATATATATATATATATATATATATATATATATATATATATATATATATATACACACACACACACATATACATACACACTTCCTAAAAGAACAAACAATGAAAAATGATTAAAAATATTTAGCTTAAAAAGCGCCAGGTCCTGTAAAGTTATTAGGCACAAATGGTCTTCTTTAGAATTTTATTTATAGTGATTTAAGTCAGTGTAGCCCAGTTTCATCTATAATAGTCTTCCTTATGGGCCACATCAGAACCAGAACAATTACTCATTAACTGTGCCTTAAAATTGAGACAATTAACCTTTCTGCTTTAGATTCTGAGTTTTAAAAACATCATATAGTCTTTTCCCATAACGTTTTTCACAGCACCTAAAAGGCTTTTTTTTAAAATCTTGGAAACCTAACTAAAAATATAGAACACAGTTAAATATAATAATATAATGGAACAAATTAATCAGCTGAGTTAATGGATAGCACTTAGATGGTGTAATTAGCAGGGTAATGATATAGTAGCATTAACTAGCTGAGATAATAAAAAAGAGATATCTAATGAATGCATAGACATAGTTACTAGAAAGGATGTGATTTCTCAGTAGTTCTTCATTTCACTAAATCCTGCTTGTATTGTAAAGCTGTATTGGGAGATTCCACATGCCTGCAAGATTTCACAAACTGACAAATGTCTTACACTATTACATACCAGGGTTGGCAAACCTTTTTGAGAGAGTCTGGCCAAATTATTGTTAAGTTTTAAAAAAATTATAATTTTTGAGTACCCATAGAAATTTTGAGAATAATAGTATCATTTAATTTGTATTTTACAAGTCATTATCAAAGAGATCTGCTTATACAAAAAGGGCAGTGTAAGAATATATAACCATAATGACACTATTTTGTCTCTACTCATACATTTTGATTTAGACTTTAGATTTTAAGATGAGTTTATTATATTTCCTTATAAGGTAGTTATTATGCGGTGAGAAAAAAATTAAGCTGAACACGTTATCTCAATTATTTGTCTGATGGCCTTGCTATGTCCTGACGATGCACCCAGATACACTGTTATCTAAAACAGTTTGTTTCTCAGTACAACTCCTTTTTATTCCTTATTTTTAATGAAGTTCTTTGTTCTAAGCATACTGTGTGAAATGGTGTGATTATGATTAAGTCATTGTTTAACCCCATATTCTGTAACCATTGTATATAAAAGTCTGTGATGCCTTATAATAAACAGAACAGTGATTAGACTTTACTTGCTGTATGTCTAAATGTTGTTTCCCGAGATCTCGCCAAGTAACCATTCAGTTCCAGGTGAAGGTGTAGAATACTGCTAAGTGTCAAGTGATACCCCCGGCTATAAGATAACGCCTAACAGGTTAGATTACAGATGGAGCAGTAATTAATGCTCCCGCTTGCATGCTAACTCCGCTAGAAGAAAGGCTTTGGCCTCTATTTATCAAGGTCTGTCGGACCTGATCCGACAGTGCGGATCAGGTCCGACAGACCTCGCTGAACACGGCGAGCAATACGCTCGCCATATTCAGCATTGCACCAGCAGCTCACAAGAGCTGCTGGTGCAACGCTGCCCCCTGCAGACTCGCGGCCAATAGGCCGCCAGCAGGGGGGGTGTCAATCAACCCGATCGTACTCGATCGGGTTGATTTCTGGCGATGTCTGTCCGCCTGCTCAGAGCAGGCAGACAGATTATGGAGCAGCGGTCTTTGTGACCGCTGCTTCATAACTGCTGTTTCTGGCGAGCCTGCAGGCTCGCCAGAAACACGGGGCATCAAGCTCCATTCGGAACTTGATAAATATGCCCCTTTGTGTGCGTCTGGTAGCACTCGTATTACAAGTTGAAAGTAAAATGTTTTTGCTTGCCCGCAAACCTGATACACGCAGAAAGCCAACGTTAGAATACTACACGTATTCTCCCTTCAATTGTCAATTAAGCAAAAAAAGTGGGGAAAAGAAATTAACAATCTACTCACATCAATCGCATATTTTCAAGTGCGCTAACCTAAAATTAGTATTTCACATTCCAATGTTCTTCACATTGCAGAATATGTTCTTTTTATTCATAAATACATATTTCTACATATATATGATGGTATTTTGATATAATATACATCTATACCTTTATATATATATAAAGGTATGATATATACAGATATATATAGAAATATCTATTTAAAAATACTTTTCAAATAACTTTTAATTCATTTTTAAATGATTTTTAAAGTTAGACATCTCAGTAATAACAGTAATAATTTTAAATGTAATGACACTACTCTTACATGATTAACACTGGCATGTAATTTGATTGATAAATTACACATAGTAGAAATAATATTTTAATGTCATCTCTGCCAGTTTTGACATTTGTATTTTACTCCTAAATTGTTTATTGGAATAATTATGTTTCTGAAGGGAGAACAGAATGTGGAAGAAAATATTTTGCTTGCCAGAGAGGTTTCCCTTTCAATTGAATCAGTCATCATTTATGTTGAATTTCTTTCTAAATCAATCAAAATATTTATCAAATATATTGACAATTACCTTAATAGGTTCTGGATTGTGTACAGTAATACCATAATTTATTTTACTTAAAGGCACATGAAACACTGAGATTGTAACATGAAAAGCTTAATTATGTGTAGGCAAAACATGTTTCAATAGTCTTTCATTATTTATTTTGCCCCCTTTGTCTGCTTCATATGTGTCTCTAAGTGGCCTCACTGGGTGTGGGGGAGATTTGATAACATATGGCAAAACAATGCTGGGTTTATGAACAAAATGACAGTGGTCTTGTCTACTCAGGTAAGTTAGTTAACACATCTGGCTTCTTCAAATAAGGCAAATAGAGGAGGAGTTTAGCAATTGAAAAACAATTACAGCAAACAAGGTGTTAATCTTTTCGGGAAGGAATGTTGTTATTTATTTATTGCATTATTGTAATATTATTTATTAATTGTAACACTACATAAATGTTTTGCAGTTACAATTATTTCCCTTTTAGGGTTTAACTAATGATGTCTCTACCATGATAGTGACAGAACATTAAAATGACATTAAATTCAGCTGTTGTTTTTTTCATTATTGTATCTAAGATGACATTTTAAAAACACCTCCTGTCTTATTTGGCGCAATTCCTGGCTTGAGTCTGCTGACAACAAGGTTAGTCGCAGTCATTATGTTAGTAAAAAGTGCATTGCTTTGCAGTTTTTATCAGTTACAGTTAAATAGGGAAATATATGCAGCAGAGTTAGCCTTAAGAGGTTAGCAGAGTATAGTGAGAAAAAATGCACCATTTCAGAGCTAAATTACATGAAAGGGGGGCAAAATAAATAATGGAAGCCTATTGAAAAGTTGTTTTACTGAGCATAACTAAGATCTCAAAGTATTTACTGTCCCTTTATGGTCTAAGTGGGCAGACTTGGTGGCCCTATGGTTCTTATCTGCTGTCAAAACGTATGTTTCTTTGTTTTTATGTTTCTATAAAATTTAAAACACTATAAATACAAATGGCTGTAATTTCTACTTTCACGATCATCTTCAATACTGATATTTTACTATGAAAAAATAAATCAGATCAGAATGGGAAGCACAAGATCTCCCACTCATCCTATAATTTGTATTACACATTTTTTTTGTCAAATCATAATTGTTTATTTGAAAAGTTATCTTTGCTCATATTTCTCATGCGCACCACCCCTCACTAATGCAGCAGTAAGTACCAGGCATTCTCTAAATGCTTGTGGTGTCACATGACACATTAAAACAATTACCACAAAAGCATTAATACATTTTTAAAGAAGACGTTTTGCAGCCATAAAATGCATCTATAGATTTTAAAACTCACTGCTTTTTATTTTAAAGGCCATTTCCAGGTCTATACAAAATACATATACAGCAAATAGAATGCTACAAACTACACATACACACAAATACACACATTACACAAACTAATACATACACATACACACACATATATCACACACTAATACATACACACATACATCACACACTAATACACACATTACACAAACTAATACATACACATACACACACAAATATCACACACTAATGCACACACATACATCACACACTAATACACACATTACACAAACTAATACATACACATACACACACATATATCACACACTAATGCACACACACATACATCACACACTAATACACACACATACACACACATATATCACACACTAATGCACACACACATACATCACACACTAATACACACACATACACACACATATATCACGCACTAATACATACACACATACATCACACACTAATACACACATTACACACACTAATACATACACATACACACACATATATCACACACTAATACATACACACATACATCACACACTAATACACACATTACACACACTAATATATACACATACACACACATATATCACACACTAATACATACACACATACATCACACACTAATACACACATTACACACACTAATACATACACATACACACACATATATCACACACTAATGCACACACACATACATCACACACTAATACACACACACATATATCACACACTAATACATACACACATACATCACACACTAATACACACATTACACACACTAATACATACACATACACACACATATATCACACACTAATACACACACACATACATCACACACTAATACACACACATACACACACTCACCACACATACACCACACACACACACATACATTACACATCACGCAAACACCCAAAGACACACACACGCACGCACGCCGCACACACAAACTTTTATTAACTTATTTTATCATTAATATAAAACTTTGACTACTAGTTCAAACTATACGAGTTATGATATTCCTTATTTATTCCATTAAAGGTATATGAAACCCACATTTTTTCTTTTGTGATTACGCTAGAGCATGCAATTTTAAGCAACTTCTAATTTACTCCTATTATCAATTTTTATTAGTTCTCTTGGTATCTTTCTTTGAAAAAGCAGAAATGTAAACTTAGGAGCCAGCCCATTTTTGGTTCATAACACTGGGTAGCATTTGCTGGTTGGTGGCTACATTTAACCATCAATCAGCAAGCCAGATACTGAACTAAAAATGGGCCGGTTCCTAACTTACATTCCTGCTTTTCAAAATAAAAATACCAAGAGAATGAAGAAAAATTGATAATAGGAGTAAATTAGAAAGTTGCTTAATGTTCTATCTGCATAGGCTGGTGCTTTTTATTTGTTGTTAACACTAGCTTAACTCAAAATACAGTTTTAATAATGAACAAATGTTTACTGAAAATGAGTGTACCTGTATAACTATAAACAAAATCATCACAATTCTACAATTATTAACATATCATCATAAAGCAATTACAATTAAACATGTTTTTCAATTAAGTCCTTGAACATATTTTAGTAGAATACAATCCTTTTTTTATTATGCCTTCTGATTAAAGGGACAGTCAACACCAGAATTTTTGTTGTTTAAAAACATAGATAATACCTTTATTACCCATTCCCCAGTTTTGCATAACCAACACCGTTATAACACCTGAGGAAGGGGCATGACCCAGAAACGCGTTGTGAGTATTTACAGGTTTAGTCTGGCCAGACTAGTGTGCTATGATTTGCTGCTATAAACTTTTCTCTGTGTGTAGTCTATTTTAACTGTGTTTGCTGTAAACATTGTTTATCAATTACCTTTGTGTTTGAATATCATCACACACTTGAATTCTATAGCCACAAGATTGTGTATAAGATCCAATTTGAATATTGCATAAATTATGTGCCTCAAGCTGTAAGAAAGTTAAAGGGACACTGAACCCAATTTTTTTCTTTTGTGATTCGGATAGATCATGCAATTTTAAGTAACTTTGTAATTTACTCCTATTATGAATTTTTCTTCGTTCTCTTTCTATCTTTATTTGAAAAAGGAGGCATCTAAGCTTTTTTTGTTTCAGACCCTGGACAGCACTTTTTTATTGGTGATTGAATGTATCCAACAATCAGCAAGAACAACAACCTAGGTTGTTCACCAAAAATGGGCATTTCTTGCATTTCAAATAAAGATACCAAGAGAATTAAGAAAATTTGATAATAGGAGTAAGTTAGAAAGTTGCTTAAAATCACATGCTCTATCTGAATCACGAAAGAAAAAAATGCGGGTTCAGTGTCCCTTTAAGACATCTTCACTGTTTCATGTAGTTTACGCTTTGGTGTGTTTTCTTTGTAACAATTTTATTTTTTTGCAACAAATGTACACTTTGTTGTTTTTATGAATAAAATGTTCTATTTTTAACTTACACATTTATCACATTGATTGTCATTAAGCGATGTTAACTGTTTGTATAATTCTTGTTATTTTTCTTTATAACAGCTGCTAAGCTTAAATCACAAATTATAAATATCAGCACATATATATTGGTGTTTTTCTAAAGAGTGGCGCTCTCATACATTCACATAATACACGTTTAACCTCTGTAATTGCCTTGTATCTAAGCCTCTGCAAAATGCCCCCTTATTTCAGTTCTTTTGACAGACTTGTATTTTAGCCAATCAGTGCTCACTCCTAGGAGCTTCACGTGTGAGCTCAATGTTATCTATATAAAAAACATGAACTAACGCCCTCTAGTGCTGAAAATTTGTTAAAATGCTTTCAGATTAGAGGCAGCCTTCAAGGTCTAACAAATTAGCATATGAACCTCCTAGATTTAGCGTTCAACTAAGAATACCAAGAGAACAAAGCAAAATAGGTAATAAAAGTAAACTAGAACGTTGTTTAAAATTACATGCCCTATTTAAATCATGAAAGTTTTTTTTTTTTTATTTACTGCCCCTTTAAGACACCTAATAAATACATTCCTATCTCCTATATTATTGTGTAATCTTTCATATTTAATAAATTACTATTTCCATATATGGCTAATAAACTTGTGGATTACAAATAATTAGCCTTTTAACCAAATTACATTAATTTTTGCCATCATAAAACTACTTTTTAATGTAACCAATTCTATAATGTGTGCAAGTTTATAGAATCCGTCAACAGATAAATCAATATGATATTTGTTGTCATTTCCTTGAGTGTCTGCATTATCACATATATCAGTGTTTTCAAGTAATGAAGAAGAATAATAGATAAATGCAGGAATGTGATAGATTGAAACATAATAGTAAGATCCAAATGCTTAGTATAAAAACTATAATAGATCATAGATTTAAAACTAAATTTTATTCAAGCTGTATTATAATTAAAAAGAAACAATTTTACTATATAGGAATAAAATAAGCAAACGCTCAATCTGTATTTATTAACAAACAAGGCTGCCTGAGCTAAATTGTTTCCTTTACAAAAATTCAGTACTATTTACCATTCTTTAATATGCAGTTTATACAGTTTTCAGATGCATCCTAAGCTACTAAACTAAACCAATATAACAATAGTCAGATATCTGCAAGGAAAGGAGAGACATTATCTCCTGTCATATTTTGATACAATTTTCATCTACATCGTCTTTCAATCAAGCAATTTAAGTGATTTTTCACTGTCTTTATGATTTGTACATCTCTGGTGAATTTATTTAAACATTATTGAAAATACTCAATGTGAATTAACCCTATTGAAATAAAAAAATGCTGCCTCTAAGAGTGTCAGGGAATCAATGATCCCCGTGGATGCAAAATCTCAAGGCATTCTGGTCTGTTGCTAAGGAACTATATTGATCATTTTCAGCATCTTTACAGATGGCCTCATCTGTTGTATAGAGATTGAAGATCACCATTTACAAGGGTTAGGTATTTAGAAGCTTTAATATTTATGAGTCCAACATCTTAACAACCAAGGCCTTAAAAGTCTAATGCTCTCTGCTTCTCTCATATACCCTAGACTGCCCTTGGGAATTTCTAAATCATTACATGCTAAGATGAACACTTTCCTGTACAGCATAAGTGCCTCACTTTTGTCTGTTCAGCAGCATACAAAATGTGTGTCATTTCTTTTGTTGTTTTATGAGAGAAATATTCTGATATGCACTTATAGATGAAGAAAGGAACAGTCTAGATAACAAAATATACAAACATATTCAATGACACTCGAATCAGATCATAAATCAATAAGGAAGTTATTTCTGCACCTTTTATTAATTTGTGCTACAAAGCTATAGGTAACACTGAGGTATTATACAATTAATAAAAGACTATTCCCTTGTGAGAACCCAGCCTGACTTGGGGCTTTCACTTTATTACTTCCTGTAGCAAGGTCTCATGAGAGAGCGTTACAAGAGGCAGCTTCGCCTATCAAGTCAAGACAAATAAATACTATATTAAAAAAATCATCTATCAAATATTTCTGTTGCTTAACATTTTTCCGGAGTTGTGTTCATATAGTATCAGCTGTGCCATTAAAGGGGAAGTAAACTCAAATTCTATCCCTCATGAAAAAGGTTTAATTATGACATATTAAACATTTGCAATGCACTTTTATCTTGCCTGTTTTTCATGTAATTTAAATCTAAAACCCGTAGTCTTTCCAATGTCCCAAGAGACAATAGAATGTATTCTGTTGAATTCAAAACTCTGCCCTATATGGTGCACAGTGATAAACAACACTAAAATTACTTTTTGAAGGATGTGTCCTTGGAATGCAAAACAATACAAATTAGCTCTAATCTTAACACGTGCCAGTCCTGTTTTTTTATCACAATACAAATTGTCAATACTTAACAACATATTTACAGAGACATTTTCATTATAATTCCACAGTTAAAAAGAATTCATTATCCCCAGACAACACTTATCAATTTACTGCCAAGTACCCCAAAAAGTTTTCAAATGTAATATTGGTTTTGCACATGGGTAAACACGTTGACATTACCCCCCGCCATATTGGATAACGTTATGAAGTAACATCACCAAACCAATACAACAGCTGTTCCATCAATTAAAGTTATTACATTTATAAGCAAAATAAAGGAGTAAGTGCTTTTAAAACATTTATTTTGTATGCATATATTTTGCAATGCAGTTATCCATTTCTGATGCAAATATAAAGAAATTACTACTTTTTTTTTGTTCCTTCACTTGGTTAGTTGTCTTTTAGCTTATATTTCTGTATTAACTATTTAAATATACTGAAACATAAATCATAAAGTTGTTAATATAATTGAATAATCACAAGCTATTTGCACTAACTATTGACAATTTCTTCATTTATAAGGGTTGCTGTCTCAGTTGAGTCACTTTGGACATTTAGATGCAATAAATGTTAAAGAGAAAGGAAATGAATCAGGAGTCAATAGCTGGTTTGTTGTTTTAGCTTTTACGAGAATGCTTTACGTGGACATTTTCTTTGTT
This sequence comes from Bombina bombina, assembly GCF_027579735.1. Classification (NCBI taxonomy): domain Eukaryota; kingdom Metazoa; phylum Chordata; class Amphibia; order Anura; family Bombinatoridae; genus Bombina; species Bombina bombina. Next base: position 953,520,653 of record NC_069503.1, read on the forward strand.
TTATATAGCATCTTCTTTTCTGTGCCAAACATCCTAATGCGTGCCATACCACTTCCCTGTTCCAATATTCAGTATTTGTGTAAAGAATTTCCTGCAACTTTTGTTAAAGGGATAAAAAAATGTTTCCTTCAAGATTCAGTTACAGCTCCCAAATATTATTTAAAAAAAAAAAAACAACTTTACAGTTAGTTTTCTATTGTCAAATTGACTTTGTTATCTTGGAATTCTTTGTTGATGAGCATATCTAGGTAGTAGCATGCATGTGTCTGGAACACTATATGTCAGCGGTTTTGCAAGAATGCCTTTAGCAATGTTATAAATTGTGCACACATACCTGTCATTGTGATCAAGCACTCAAGAGTATTTATTTTTAAAAAAAAAATTACATCAAATTAAGCAAATCTTTTATAATTCAATTAAAAAGCACAGAGGTAAATTACACACATTTCTGAGACAAAAGTTTCTATATAGTTGTTATTTTAAAACAGTTTAAAAACTAGGGGCTAGATTACAAGTGGAGTGCTAATTTATGGCACACCTGTAAATGGGCAAATTCTCCCATTTATAAGCACACAATAAATAACAAGTGGCTGGTTATTGCTAACATGAGCTTGCAGTAGCAATTAGTGCTCAGAAAATTAACAAGCGATCAGATCAAAATGTGCCCCAATTGCTTTCAAAATACAGTGCAATGTAGTTTGTTTTTGTTTTTTTAAATTGTAGCATTTTTATTTTATTTTAAAAATAACTGCAAGAATCAGTTATGAGGGCTTAAACAGAGCGGTTGTGGGGTGTTAAAAAAAAACCTCACTGAAAAGTGTCTTTACATAGCTTTCTATGGGAACTGTGTGTTACCTGTAAATATATATGTATATGCTTATATATATATATATACTGTATGTATGTGTTAAACGGGAACCTGTGGATGACAGATAGAAGAGGCGCCTCTTCTATCTGTCATCCACAGGTTCCCGTTGTCCACTCATCATCCCTGAGAGAGCTGCCTGGATTTCCGTTTGCCGAATCCGCCATTAGCCATATGCTGTGATCATTTGCGCACTTCTATAGAGACTCTGTGTGCTTTCTCGGTTCTCTATAATCTAGCATGTATGTGTTAATATGTGTATATACACAAAAAAACAATAATTATTTACGTATATATTCATATATTTCAATTTGCTGCCCATCACTGCGCGACTTAACCCTATCGCTGCGCAAGGTTCTAATGCCATGTCTCACAGCATGAGAACAAAGCACTCAATTTGCCTAGAAGGATCACAATGTTAAATGATTATTGTTATTTATTTTTTAACTGCATGCACATTTTTTTGCAACACAGTGATTAACTTCTGATTTAAAGGATCCCTTTAAAGTCTTATTCTTTTAGTCTAGTACATAATTTTGCAATAATCTTCTACTTCTTTACTTAATTTTATTGAATCCATCTATGTAATTGGATGTACCATTTTAATTAACCACACAGTGATGACACAATGCTTTGATGGACAATGATAATGTTTAGTTTGACATGTGACCCTTTTAAGGGATACTTCTATTGTATGTAAAAAAAGAACATTAACAATAGAAAATGTTATTAATAAAATGCAAGAAAATATATTCTTTAAATATCAGTATAGACATAAAATATGAAAATTGAAAGAGAAAGCATAAAACAGTCTTCTAATGCCAGACAAGTCACATTTTATTATATGCAAAATATTCCTGAATTATTTTGATAGATCTGGCCCTACAACTACATATTGGAGTTTATTTTCTATATCTATAACCTGATTAGTACAACTGTCCTTTTTGTTTAGGTGTTTTAGCCACAGCCATTGCTAATATGTGCATAAAATCCAGCATATAGCCATGAAAACTGAAGAGTTCTAAATATGGCACTGTCAAAGCTGTCACCTTTGCCCCAAGCCAGTTCATTAAATTTGTTCTTTACTAGCCCAGCCACAAAGTGTTAGACCACACAAAATCACAGAGATGTGCCGCTAAGTGTTGTAGATCATAATTATCACCAATCATCTGTTACATTGCTTACAAAAGAGTTCCAAACTGCATCTGCAAGCAACATCAGCACAAGAACTGTTTATGAGGAGCTTCATGAAATTGGTTACACAAGCCTCACATCAACATGCACAATGCCCAGCATCGGCTGGAGTAGTGTAAAACACACCTCCTCTGGACTAACACCGAAAACATGTTCTCAGGAGTGATTAATCATGCTTCACAATCTGGCAGTCTGATGGAGAATCTGGGTACAGCGGATGCCAGGAGAACGCTACTGGAATGCATTAATGTTTACTGTAAAGTTTTTTGGAGGAGGGATAATGGTCTTGAGCTGTTTTGCAGGGTTTGTTCTAGGTCACTTAGTTCCAGTGAAAGGTCATATTAATGGTACAGGAAACAAAGACATTTTAAACATTTGAGTGCTTTCAATTTTGAGGCAACAGTTTAGTCAAGGCCCTTTCCTGTTCCAGCATGGCTTTGCCACCGTGCACAAAGAAATGTCCATGAAGACATGGTTTAGAGATTCTGTTGTGAAGGAACTTAAGTGCCCTGCACAACGCCCTTACCTCAAACCCACTAAATACCTTTGGGATAAACTGGAACATGGATTGTAAGCCAGACCTTCTAACCTAACATCAGTGCCTGACCTCACAAAAGCACTTTTGACTGAATGGGCACAAATTCCCACGGACGCACTCCAGAATCTTCTGGAAAGTCTTTCCAAAAGAGGGGGCCAACTACATATTAATGCTCATTGTTTTGGAACTTGGGCACTCGCAAACGACCTAAGACATCAGTGTGCTTAGTCTTTCATTCATTTAATAGTCAGTCTATACAGGTCTCTTTGTAATTTGAAAGTTAAGTCACCCTTCATGCTCACTCCTCCCGCTCCAATCAAATAAAAAATTAAACACAAGGAGCACTGGATATCCAATAAAAACTTAGCATTTTTTTAAGATTGCCATATAGCAATATTAAAAAAATACGTGGAGGCAATAGTCAATCCGAATCATGGAGTTAGATGGGATCAGCTGATGCGTTTCGGCATGCACCGTAGTCAAAGCTGTGACCCCATATTAATCTTCTTGATTTATAAATCAAAAACAGTTCATTTTGATTGGTTGAAAGATAAAAACAATTATCCAATCATCGCCTTAGTTTCACAGCTCCCTTATCTACTTATACAATGTTATTTAAACATACAGGTAGCATCCTATATGCAGATCAAAGGGTCAGATTGTTGCACTCATTCTTCATTTATCGATGAACCGTATTTAATTATTATTATTATTATTATTATTATCAGGTATTTGTAAAGCTCCAACAGATTCTGCAGCGCTATAAACATAGGCGGTATACAAGATAACATTTGTAGGGATTATATGGGTAAAGGGCCCTGAAGAGAGTTGCACTGTTGTAGTCGGCTCTACAAACAGCTGGGCTCATAAGCTTACATTCTAAGGGATTAATTATACTAGAAAAAACACTTACATTTCTATATTAAAACAGTTTCCTTGTTGTTGAATAATTATACACAACATAATTATCCTAAGCATTCCCATATATCTGAAAATCATTTTTTTTTTACATATTTCACTTACTTTTATTATTAGCTTATTCTGTTCTGCTGTTTATATAGAAACCTCTATCTGTCACACACTATGCTAAACCATATACTGTTAAAGAAATCTGGAAAACGCTGTTTAGTCTCATACTACTGTTAATGTCATAAATGTATGACATCATATTCTGAATTCAAGTCAAAATGTATTCTGGTTTTAAGTCTATGAATCCAAAATACCTCCCTTTTTTCTAAGCTTTTGTCTACATCTCCCCTCTAGACTTGGCTTTCCCCATATATATAATAGTGCATCTAAGTGTTTCTGCCTTCTTGTGATGCACATATCTAAAATTTTGAATTAGTGGGGTTGAAAAAGATCTAACTTTAATGTTAGAAAGGTGCTCTCGTATCCAAATGTGTACCTCTCAAGTTGTGAGTCCCACATTATGGACCTGACATTCTACACATGTCAGCAGATAGATAGCATAAGTCAACCTACAGTTGGCACAAATCCTATGCTCAAAAACCTCCCTAGTGATCATGCTACTAAAAGTGTTCCCTAGTGTGACATATTTGCATGCTTTGCATCCTATATGGCTGCACCTAAAGACACTCTTAAAATGTAGCCATGAGCTTTCACTTGGGGAAGGATTTTGCAGTTGTGTAGGGGATAACAAGTTACCCAGTGTTTACCCTTTCTATATGCATATCTGCAGCCTAGTTTAATTGTTTCTATTGGCTGTCATCTGCTGCCAATGCTGAGAATTTATTTTTTAACAATTTTACAGATATCCCTAAATTGGTTACTGTATTGGATAATGAATGTCACACTTTGTGAAATTCCTTATTTCTTTTTGGTTTATCCTCTAGAAGGTCTCTTCTCTCTAGTGTGTCTACCCATGAGAGAGTACTTCTAATCAGATTCTTTGGATATGCCCTTTGTTTGAAATGATCAGCTAAATCTTCTGCATGTTGCACATAGCTGACATCCAATGCATTATTTCATTTGATCCTGATGAATTGGCCCCTGGCCACCGACCTAAACACACTCTTTGAATGACAGCTACGTGCATTCAGCAATGTATTTCCTGATATTGGTTTTCTGTACAGTTCAATTTGTTGAAAGTGTTGTCCAAATTCTGATGTAAACTGTATTCCTTCCTCATTGTCATTCAAATAGTGAACAAATAATTTAGCTTCCAGTTCAGGTTCTCCCCATACAAAAAGCATATCATGTATAAATCTTCAAAAGTATATAATTTTGCTTTTGAAAGGGTGTGTACATCCATAGATGTGGGACAGCTCCCACCAACCCATAAAAAGGTTGGCATATGAGGGGCAAACTTGGCCCCTATTGCTGTCCTACATCTCTGGATGTAAAACACCCCTTTAAATCTCATATAAATGTGGTAGTCAGGTGTCCCCATACTTTTGGACATATTGTTTATGTCATATTTAACAAAAAGTATTTCACTGGGCACTAATTTACACTTCCAGTAGGTTTATAAATACAATATAGATTAAACTAGTGTTAAAGCCCATGTACATGGGCCAAAATGTGTAAGGAAATAAATATACCTATCCCTCTATCCATCTATCCCTATCCCTATCTCTCTAGCTCTATCCCTATCCATCTTTCCCTCTATCTCTATCCCTCTATCCATCTATTCCTATCCAACTATCACTCTATCTCTATCCCTATCCATCTATCCTTCTATCTATATCCCTCTATCCCGATCCCTCTATCCATCTATCCCTCTATCCATCTATCCCTATCCCTCTATCCATCTATCCCTATTCATCTATCCATCTATCACTATCCCTCTATCCCTATCCTTCTATCTCTATCCCTCTATCTATATCCCTTCATCTCTATCCTTCTATTCATCTATCCCTATCCCTCTATCCATCTATCCCTCTATCCATCTACCCCTTTCCCTCTATCTCTATCCCTCTATTCCTATCCCTCTATCCATATCCCTCTATCCCTATCCCTCTATCCATCTATTTCTATCCCTATCCCTTTATCTCTATCCCTCTATCCCTATCCCTCTATCTCTATCCCTATCCCTCTGTCTCTATCCCTCTATCCCTATCCCTCTATCTCTCTATCTCTTTATTTTTCTGCAGTGTAGGATCACCCTAACCCTCCAACCTCCCTGATCTCCCCTCAAACCGCTGTCTAACTCTCCCCATCTAACTGTTGCTGCCATCTTAGGTACTGGCAGCTATCTGCAAGTACCTATAAACCCCTTTTTTTCTGTAGTGTAGTGGTCTCACCACCTCCAGCCTCCAGCGATCACCATTTATCCCCCCGCACCCCCAAACTCCTTTTCTTTAGTGTAGCTGCCCCATCCCTCCCTGTTCCTTTAAAAAAATAATTTCTGTAGCGTAGGGCCATCCCAATCCCTTCCCTTCCCTCCCCCCTCTGCTGCTGAGCATTACACCCACCAACCGCCTCCAGCCCACACCTCCCGTCGACACAAGCAGAAAATCGTTACAGACCGTGACACACACAGTGTCACCGTCTGTAACGATCAGGCATCTGCCCTCATATGGAGATGGAGCACCTATTGCACTCCGGCTCCATATGCAGCAGATGCCTGGAGCTTCAGGAGCTCCAGCTCTCGGCTGTAACTTAACAGCTGAGAGTGCTGGAGCTTCCGGGAGCTATCTCGCACCTGAGGTTAAGGCCAGATATGTTTGTCCTTGTGCAGTCTCTACTGCGCATGACTGCATCGGACAAACATACTTTTACAATATAGGATAGGTATTTAACTGTTTGTAATGGGACAGGACCACATTTAAGGGACATAAAAGTGAAATTTTAAATGCAGAGTAGCATATTTTATATTTCATTAGAATTACTTTTTGTAAAATTTGCCAAAACTGTTGAAATGTTAACACAGCTTTAATGTAACTTAAAGGGACAGTCTACTTGAAAATGTTAATTGTTTAAAAAGATAGATAATCCTTTTATTACCCATTCCCCAGTTTTGCATAAACAACACTGTTAAATTAATATAATTTTTACCTCTGTAATTACCTTGTATTTAAGCCTCTGCAGACTGCTCCCTTTTGACCAACTTGTATTTTAGCCAATCAGGGCTGACTCATAAAAAAACTTCACGGGAGTGAGCACAATGTTATCTATATGACACACATGTACTAGCGCTGTCTAACTGTATAAAACTTTCAAAATGCTTGGACATAAGAGACGGCCTTCAACGGCTTAGAGACAGATTACGAGTGGTGTGCTAACGTCGGATGTAGCCCACATATCACAAGTTGACTAAAAACACATCAAAAATACTTTTAAAAGTGCAGTTGCACTCATAATAACACTGCCCAGTAAAATTATTTTAAAAAAAATATTGCATACAAAAGTTATAAGGGCTCAAAGATATGAGGTCTCAAAGGGCTTTAACATAAAGATACAAACATATACATGTCTAAATATGTATATGCATGTATATACAGTATCTCACAAAAGTGAGTACACCCCTCACATTTTTGTAAATATTTTATTATATCTTTTCATGTGACAACACTGAAGAAATGACACTTTGCTACAATGTAAAGTAGTGAGTGCACAGCCTGTATAACAGTGTAAATTTACTGTCCCCTCAAAATAACTTAACACACAGCCATTGATGTCTAAACTGTATGCAACAAAAGTGAGTACACCCCTAAGTGGAAATGTCCAAATTGGGCCCAAAGTGTCAATATTTTGTGTTGCCACCATTATTCTCCAGCAATGCCTTAACCCTCTTGGGCATGGAGTTCACCAGAGCTTCACAGGTTGGAGTCCTCTTCCACTCCTCCATGACGGAGCTGGTGGATGTTAGAGACCTTGCTCTCCCCCACCTTCTGTTTGAGGATGCCCCACAGATGCTCAATAGGGTTTAGGTCTGCTGACATGTTTGGCCAGTCCATCACCTTTACCCTCAGCTTCTTTAGCAAGGCAGTGGTCATCTTGGAGGTGTGTTTGGGGTCTTTATCATGTTGGAAAACTGCCCTGCGGCCCAGTCTCTGAAGGGAGGGGATCATGCTCTGTTTAATATGTCACAGTACATGTTGTCAATCATGGTTCCCTCAATGAACTCTAGCTCCCCAGTGCCAGCAGCACTCATGCAGGCCCAGACCATTACACTCCCACCACTTGTCTTTGTACTCCTCACCTGGTTGCCGTCACTTATGCTTGACACTATCTGAACCAAATAAGTTTATCTTGGTCTCATCAGGCCACAGGATATGGTTCCAGTAATCTATGTCCTTAGTTTGCTTGTCTTCAGCAAACTGTTTGTGGGCTTTCTTGTGCATCATCTTTAGAAGAGACTTCCTTCTGGGACGACAGCCATGCAGACCAATTTGATGCAGTGTGCGGCGTATGGTCTGAGCTCAGACAGGCTGACCCCCACCCCTTCGACCTCTGCAACAATGCTGGCAGCACTCATACGTCTACAGGGAGTGCAGAATTATTAGGCAAATGAGTATTTTGAACACTTCATCCTCTTTATGCATGTTGTCTTACTCCAAGCTGTATAGGCTCGAAAGCCTACTACCAATTAAGCATATTAGGTGATGTGCATCTCTGTAATGAGAAGGGGTGTGGTCTAATGACATCAACACCCTATATCAGGTGTGCATAATTATTAGGCAACTTCCTTTCCTTTGGCAAAATGGGTCAAAAGAAGGACTTGACAGGCTCAGAAAAGTCAAAAATAGTGAGATATCTTGCAGAGGGATGCAGCACTCTTAAAATTGCAAAGCTTCTGAAGCGTGATCATCGAACAATCAAGCGTTTCATTCAAAATAGTCAACAGGGTCGCAAGAAGCGTGTGGAAAAACCAAGGCGCAAATTAACTGCCCATGAACTGAGAAAAGTCAAGCGTGCAGCTGCCAAGATGCCACTTGCCACCAGTTTGGCCATATTTCAGAGCTGCAACATCACTGGAGTGCCCAAAAGCACAAGGTGTGCAATACTCAGAGACATGGCCAAGGTAAGAAAGGCTGAAAGACGACCACCACTGAACAAGACACACAAGCTGAAACGTCAAGACTGGGCCAAGAAATATCTCAAGACTGATTTTTCTAAGGTTTTATGGACTGATGAAATGAGAGTGAGTCTTGATGGGCCAGATGGATGGGCCCGTGGCTGGATTGGTAAAGGGCAGAGAGCTCCAGTCCGACTCAGACGCCAGCAAGGTGGAGGTGGAGTACTGGTTTGGGCTGGTATCATCAAAGATGAGCTTGTGGGGCCTTTTCGGGTTGAGGATGGAGTCAAGCTCAACTCCAAGTCCTACTGCCAGTTTCTGGAAGACACCTTCTTCAAGCAGTGGTACAGGAAGAAGTCTGCATCCTTCAAGAAAAACATGATTTTCATGCAGGACAATGCTCCATCACACACGTCCAAGTACTCCACAGCGTGGCTGGCAAGAAAGGGTATAAAAGAAGAAAATCTAATGACATGGCCTCCTTGTTCACCTGATCTGAACCCCATTGAAAACCTGTGGTCCATCATCAAATGTGAGATTTACAAAGAGGGAAAACAGTACACCTCTCTGAACAGTGTCTGGGAGGCTGTGGTTGCTGCTGCACGCAATGTTGATGGTGAACAGATCAAAACACTGACAGAATCCATGGATGGCAGGCTTTTGAGTGTCCTTGCAAAGAAAGGTGGCTATATTGGTCACTGATTTGTTTTTGTTTTGTTTTTGAATGTCAGAAATGTATATTTGTGAATGTTGAGATGTTATATTGGTTTCACTGGTAAAAATAAATAATTGAAATGGGTATATATTTGTTTTTTGTTAAGTTGCCTAATAATTATGCACAGTAATAGTCACCTGAACACACAGATATCCCCCTAAAATAGCTAAAACTAAAAACAAACTAAAAACTACTTCCAAAACTATTCAGCTTTGATATTAATGAGTTTTTTGGGTTCATTGAGAACATGGTTGTTGTTCAATAATAAAATTAATCCTCAAAAATACAACTTGCCTAATAATTCTGCACTCCCTGTATTTCCTAAAGACAACCTCTGGATATGACGCTGAGCATGTGCACTCAACTTCTTTGGTCGACCATGGCGAGGCCTGTTCTGAGTGGAACCTGTCCTGTGAAACCGCTGTATGGTCTTGTCCACCGTGCTGCAGCTCAGTTTCAGGGTCTTGGCAATCTTCTTATAGCCTAGGCCATCTTTATGTAGAGGAACAATTATTTTCTTCAGCTCCTCAGAGAGTTCTTTGCCATGAGGTGCCATGTTGAACTTCCAGTGACCAGTATGAGAGCGTGTGAGAGCGATAACACCAAATTTAACACACCTTCTCCCCATTCACACCTGAGACCTTGTTACACTAATGAGTCACATGACACCGGGGAGGGAAAATGGCTAATTAGGCTGTTAGGTGTCCCCCCCAGGGTGTAAGTGTCAGGTCAGACCGAAGCCACGGGGCCAGTGTACCACCTGAGGCATATGTAGATTATCTGATAAGGGCCCCTTAGAATGACTCAGACCACGCAGCATTATGATCGAAAGCCAATTCTGTTTATTGCACAGTGCAAGCCTTTCTCATAGTAACATACAGGGTTAAGGGGATGACACGTTAGGACCGCGTTATCTTACACAGTTATACAGAGTTACACACAGTGTGATTATGGAAATTCACTAGCTCATAAACAATATTCTATAGTCATAATAAACCATGCATCTGCAGAGACACCAAGGTCTCTGGACCATCTTATTGATAGAACATTCTTCTGGGCGTGCGGCCAGGGACTTTCTACAAGGCTAACCGGCTAAGGAAAATACAATAGCAAGCATATATTTCTCACTACAGAATGAACCATTATAATAAAGTCTATTCATTACAAAATGGCTGCGAGGAACAAGATGGCTGCGAAGAACAAGATGGCTGCCATCAGGTTCATATTACCCCTAACATAGGCCCAATTTGGACATTTCCACTTAGGGGTGTACTTACTTTTGTTGCCAATGGTTTAGACATTAATGGCTGTGTATTAAGTTATTTTGAGGGGACAGCAAATTTACACTGTTATACAGGCTATACACTCACTACTTTACATTGTAGCAAAGTGTCATTTCTTCAGTGTTGTCACATGAAAAGATATAATAAAACATTTACAAAAATGTGAGAGTTGTACTCACTTTTGTGAGATACTGTATATGCTAAAGATAAAGGCCTTAAAATAAAATTATATTATAATAACATTTTAGTTAAAAATGCACAGGAAATGAGATACAATTAATTAATTTAGTTTAACTCATTGCGCCAAATGAATGTAGGTACTATGTAACACAGTACTTTCCCTAGCATTCTGTGTTGAAGTAGTACCTACGTCCAACGCTCTGGGGCATGTTACGGTTCCTGCTGTAAGCTTTGGGGGCATTTACTTTCATATGGTATGGGAGCACTGAGGCGGGTCCCTACAATACCGCAAAATATGATCTCTGGAGGGGAGAGTGAGGGATGGGTACCTACACTACAGAAAAAAAAGCTTGATCTCTTGGAGAGGAAAGGTGGGGATGGTTCCCTACATTACAGAAAACAAACAAATAAAGAAATATTAAAAAACAAAGGAAATATAGCTATTTGGGTGGTGGGTAAGAAGTGATCCCTACACTACAGAAAATTAAAAATAAATAAATAGCTATCAGACTGGCTGATAGTACCGAAGATGGTGTTACACTCTAAGGGGTTATAGGTTGTGTTGGTATTGTTTCTAGAGAGGGGGAACTCCTTTTTTTTTAGAAGATAGTCTAAAGGTGAAAAAAAATCTTTTAAATTTGGATACAGAAAACAGAACTAGCTGAGCCAGGCCCAATAATAATTAGAACAAGCAGATTAGGTAATGCAGGCAAACTTAGAGACTTGGAGGGGTACTTATCAAGGCATCTACTTTACCTGCCTTCGCCGGCCCAATACGCCCGCCTAAGCTCGCCTACCATCGCCGCCGCAGACCTGAATACGTTCGCCTAAGTTATCAAAAAAGCTGTCAAAAAGCCGCACACCAAGTACGGGGCGATGAGCAGCGGACTGTGATAGTTATCACTCATCCGATCTCGCTGCTCTTCGGCTTTTTGACAGCTTTATTGACAAGCTGTCACTAAGCACCCACACTAACTACACTGTTCTACCCCCTATACCGGCACCCCCGGAGCCCCCCGCAACTGAATAAAGTTATTAACCCCTAAACCGCCGCTCCTAGACCCCGCCGCAACTCTTATAAATGTATTAACCCCTAAACCGCCGCTCCCGGACACCGCCGCCACCTACATTATACCTAGTAACCCCTATCCTGCCCCCCCTATACCGCCGCCACCTAGAATTAAGTTATTAACCCCTATCCTGCCGATCCCGTACTTCGCCTCACCTAAATAAATAGTTTAACCCCTAAACCGCCGCTCCCGGACCCCGGGATAATAGCTACCTAGTAAAAATAAAGAGAAATTTACCTGTAAAATAAATCCTAACTTAAGTTACAATTACACCTAACACTACACTATACTTTAATAAATGAATCCTATTTAAAACTAAATACTTACCTGTAAAATAAACCCTAAGGGGGGGCGGAGCTAGCCGCCGAGAGAGAAAGACGCACTAGTGAGGAGCTCTGCCAAACAGCTTAAATCAAAGTTTATTTAACCGGCCAAATCTAGCTAATACTGTTACCAAACATACCCCTGGGACAGTTAGAGGCCAACGAACACTGACAGAAGTTTTCTAGACCCTGAAATTTGGCACTTTTGGCCCTCACTGCTGCCAGTCATCCTACTGGGGAACATTCGTTTTTTCCTCGCCGTCTTCACCGCCACGGCCTCGGAGGGTCGGGGCTCCGCTCCGAGGTTCAGACGGAGTGCGGCTAACAGAACTAAGAACCTGGTGTCCGTGGCGCCTACAACACCCTACCACCACTCCCCAATAACAGGGCTAAGGCCGTAAGAAGTTCCGGCGGGCCGACGATAGGCCCCAAGTAAAGCCCTCGCACCGCATTGACCTGGAGGCTTGAGTGTCGGCCGACAAGATCCTTACAACCCAGCGGGAGTCAGTAGAGCTCTCCTACCTCTCACCACTGCTGCCCGGAGGGCCGGGGCTCCGCTCCGGAGCAGCAGTTTACATTTGCCTGCAACCTACTGGGGGCTAAATCGGTGGCCGCTTACCTTGGAGGCCCCCCTCTGGCACTGGACCTGTGTTGGATCTGCTGCCCTGCCGACCACGGAGGCTGGTTCGGGCAGGCTGAAGAGAAGTGCCTGTGGGGAAGAAAAGTTTGGAGTGTCAAGTGCGCCATTCCTGCAGGGGCGCGAACACCCGCCATTTTGGGGCCCATGCTCCTCGCTCCACTTGAGACCTTCAGCAGCGGAGAGGTACATACTTTGGACTGCAAGGGTAAGATTTAATTTGCTAAAGTGAAAGAACTGTATGCACTCACCCGGTGTCTCCCTAAGCCTTCCCCTTGCTACACTGCATTAACTAACTGATTTGGGAAATTTATACAGAGCCTCATCTCAGATTTTTGGAGTGTGACACTTTAGAGTCCCTGCACCTCTGGCCTTTGTGTATCTGTATCTCTATCCAGGTACCCCTAATAATCTAGGAGCACCTATACCCAAACCTAAAATCCCTGGAGCCTCCCAGCAACTACTATTACTTTTTATTCCAGGCTGCAGCCTCACATACCTATTAGAGGTTAGCTTTGAAGAGATCTCAGACGCTCTCCATCCTTAGCTGCAAGGCACACTGAATATCCTTGCTCTTACATCTTTCCTCAAGGCCATACCTAAATAACTTTAATAATAAAAACCAAAACTTTTTACTGGAACTGCACTTGGACTTAAGGTTACATTTGCAACGCTACATCTCAGGACACTTCCAAGCCCCTTTAAGCACATTACCTACTGGGAGGCAGACTTTGCTCTTAGTTAATGCTGATCCCATTGACTGAGGCCATTGTCATAGAATTGTTATTCATTGTGCTGCTGCGTCAGCTACTGTTTCTCTGTGGCCCAGCTCAGAGTGGAGTGTTTTATTTTATTTTGCTTGAGTGTTGTGACCTTACATAACTTGCATTTCTCCTTTCACAGGACGATTGGTATTTCACTATTTAGGCCCCAGTTGCTCCTGCCTGTTTGTCGCACTTATGTAAATCGTTAGCTAATAGAGAAAGCAAACTTAGCCTCTCACCCTGTGCGCTGACCGGCAGAAGTCACTGTACCAGGTACTCTGGGCTTATCTGCCCATTTGTGTGTTAATATCATTTTCTATCATTGAACCCCCCCCTCTCGGACTCATCCTTTCCGGCCTGCTCACGTGGGCTGGTCACCACCACTCTCCTTTTCCCCTTCCTTCGGGTCGTATCCCTCCTTCCCTGAGTCCGAAGGGCATACCCCCCTTAAGAATTATAGAGGTGCCTCCCTACAAGTAAAAGGGTAATCTAAATAAGGCGCCCACCTGGCCTCTTTCTCCACCTGAGTTGGCATCTTTTGATACATACAAAGTGTTATAGGGTAGCATTCTGCCCATAAACGCCACTATGGGGAGATAGAGGTTACAGGTGGACGGCTGGCCCTACTCCGTTATGTAATACTAATGTGCACGTGTATTATCCTCTTTTTATTTTGTTAGCCTGTTGGGTCCAATAGCCTCCTTAACTATCCCTAATTGAAGCTCATCTGTTCAGTTGGAGGTACTCACTTCTCATACGAAAATGCCACACAACGCCAGGAGACACTCGAAAACAACAGGCTCTGTGAAAAAAACGGTCCTGGATCATTTCACGCAACCTCCCAAAGACCAGATTGAGGATTCCAATGAAGGTCTGAGTGATTCTGAGTCTCTGGGAGATGGATCCCAACCTGACCATATGTCTCAAGTGAGCTCACAACACCTAATAACGGAGGCAACTCTTAAAAAAATGCTTGCAAACCAAACTATCTCCATAACCAAGGAAATTCAGCGCAATCATGCTGAACTCCGTAAAGACATATCTGAGATCGGTGACAGAGTGGACTCTCTGGAAAGAAAACAGGACGATCTTGCCACTGACCATACAAATTTGTTGTCCTACTTGGAATCTCTTGCGGATCAAATTAGCCAACTTAGAGTTCAAACTTGCTGATGTGGAGGATAGGGCACGCAGAAACAACGTAAGGTTTAGAGGAATACCAGAGGACATCCAACCGGCAGAGATTCAAAACTTCCTGAAAGATCTCTTTAAAGACCTGCTGGGCCCAACAGAGGGGCTGACAGACACCATGGAAAGGGCACACAGAGCCTTACGACCTAGAACCGTCTCACAGGAGAAACCGAGAGATGTCATAGTCTGCTTTCACAGTTTTATCTTTAAGGACAGACTCATGCAGGCGGCCTTTCGGAAGCCGCAGACATCGGAAAGATTTAAGGACATACAACTGCTGCCCGATTTATCCGCACACACCTTACAGCCCCGGAGATACTTCCAGCCAGTTACGCAGATCCTTCGCAGGGAAAATATTAAATACAGATGGGGTTACCCTACTAAACTAATAATTACAAAGGACAACAAATCATTCACTGTGACCTCTCTTTCTCAAGGGACTTCTCTCCTTGGCCAATGGGGCCTCATGGCAGTGGACCCACGGGGACCTCCGGCTGTTCAATCTAAGCTGAGAGTCACAGCCCCCGAATGGTCTGTTAAGGAACAAAGGCCAAAGAGGATGAGAACACAGCAGCCTACGGATGAAACCCAATTAGAGTCTCCATCCTCTTGAATTTGAGCTTACTTACGCTTTAGTTTGCAGACCTGATAGGATAAAATTTGCCTACCACTACCCCTACTCTCATTACCTTGTGTTGTTATGTTAACATGTAACGGAGTAGGAGCTGTATTATCTGAAAAATGTGACTTTTTACTCATATATGCCCACTTTCTACTGTTTCATGTTAGACTTATGTGTTTACACTGTTCATTGCTTTTTGAAGTTTCAGGTTAGACCCCTGGGTTCACCTAGTCTTATATTTTACAGACATGACACGATAAAATGTTCCTATCTCTGCTCTCCCTACCTTTTGCTGATACGCTGACGCGCCACGGAGTAGGGTCTGTATTGATTGAAACTAAGTGTTTACACTGTTCATTACATTCTGTCGTTTCATGTCATACCTCTGTGTTCACCTAGTTTTATATCTCACAGGTATGATACGATTCATGTTAGGCCCCTGTGTTCACCTAGTCTTATATATTACAGACATGACACGATAAAATGTTCCTATCTCTGCTCCCCCTACCTTTTGCTGATACGCTGACGTGCCACGGAGTAGGGTCTGTATTGATTGTAACTAAGTGTTTACACTGTTCATTACATTCTGTCGTTTCATGTCATACCTCTGTGTTCACCTAGTTTTATATTTCACAGGTATGATACGATAAAATGTCCCTATCTCCACCTTCCTCACCTTTTGTTGATATTCTAAAGTGTCACGAAGTATGGTCTGTATTGACTAGAATATGCAACCTCTGATCATATGTAACCACATTCTATTGTCTTATGTCGGCATGTATGTGTAGATTGCTTATTGTATTTACTGCTTCCTATCAGGTTCCTGTGTTCATTTGGTCCATTATGTTTTGGTTACGCCCTCCTTGGGGCCCACAGGTTTACATTTACTTGCACCTTAGTTTACCCTCCAATTGTCTATTCACTCAGCTAGTGGAGTGGGGCTGGACCTTCCAGCTCCTCTCATACATTTGCCCTTAGCTCCCCCCCTATAGGTTAACCCACACCAGGGTTCCACCTAGGTGGACTATTTCCACCTGTGCTGTCGGTACATTTCCGCCTTAAATTCTGACTAACCCCCTCCCTTCCCAACCCCTACATACCTCATACCAAGACTTCGACCTAAGCCTCCCAGATATCCCTCTTGCCCACCCACTCCCCTGGGCTAGTAGTGGACAATGTCCCGATTACGGGTATGCACACATAATTCCAGAGGCTTAAACTATCCCTTCAAGAGGAGCCTACTCACCCGTATGCTTAGCCACCGCAACCCCGACGTTGTGTTTCTGCAAGAAACGCACTGGATGTTAGACGCTCCCCATAGATTCCACTCTCGCTCATATACGACCATAGAGTGCTCTTCATTTACAAAAAAAGCTCGAGGGACTGGGGTCCTGATTCACAGGAGGGTAGCTTATGAGGAAATCGAGGTAATAAGGGACCCCCAGGCTAGATACACTATAGTAGTCTGTAAGCTTGATCATATCATACATACCCTAGTTTCAGTATACCTACCCAATTCCCAACAGCCCGCTTGCCTCAGAAAAATTCTGAGATTAATCGACCAACACAAACAGGGCAGAGTCATAATAGCGGGGGATTACAACATGATCTGGGACACTAAATTAGACCGCAAGACGTTATCCCCAACCAAGACCTCCTCCCAACTAACTCTCCTCTCCACACGCTTTAAATCAACCATGTCTGAATTTGGATACTATGACATCTGGCGATCATTACACGCCAGATGTCATAGTATCCAAATTATCCAGATTACCCCCTCTGCTCATGGTCCGATCATGACCCAGTACTGGCGGACCTACACACCAGTGACCCCTGTCTTCATAAAAGCAGGTGGTCTCTTCCGCGCAATATCCTAGCAGACATTCCCTTCAGGGAAGAGCTACGAAGAGATCTTATAGAACTTATTCAACTTAACGACAATGGTCAGACAACTGATGATACACTTTGGGGAGCTATTAAAGCGGTATCCAGAGGCTATATCATCCGCAAGCAAGCTCGCCTTAGGAAACTGGCTGGACTTTCCTTAGCCCAAGCCCACTGTAAACTTAGGCTGCTTGAATCCACCAACAGAGCTAACGTCTCTGAAGTACTGACCTCTCAGATCTCAGCCGTGCGCGCACATATTAATCATCTAGAGTTGCAACGTACTCAAGAGAACCTCACAAAACTTAAGCAGTTATTTTATTATAAAGGCAACAGGGCCGATACTCTGTTAGCACACAAATTGCGCCAGTGGAATAGCACTTCTCGCATACACCAAATTTTTCACAACAACAAGACCCATAAACTCCCCTCACAGATAGGGGACTGCTTCTCAGACTACTACTCTAAACTCTACAACCTTGAGGGCACTGAAATTAAAACCCCCGCCTCCACACAACAGATTAAAAAATTTCTAGAGTCCCTAAACCTACCGTCCCTGACGACGGATCAACAAGAGTCTCTGTCCAACCCATTCACCCAGCTGGAAATTAAGCAGGTCATCCAGCACCTCAAATCCCTTAAGGCCCCCGGCCCAGATGGATTCCCCGCACAGTTCTACAAAACTTATAGTCAAGAACTGATACCGCTGCTCCTTAGGTTTTTTAACACTGCCAGGCACGAGGGAAGTTTCAAACGAGAATTCTTGGAGGCCGAGATTATCATGATTCCCAAGCCAAACAAAGACCCCTCCTACTGCCCCAACTATAGGCCCATCTCGCTTATAAACGTTGATATAAAAATCTATTCCAAACTTCTCGCCAACCGAATATGCAAACTTCTGCCTACCCTAGTCAATCCAGACCAAGTAGGATTCATACATAATCGTGAGGGCCCAGATAACACTAGGCACCTTATCAATATTGCTTGCGAATCGACGAAAATGAACAAGCCTTTCTCGGTTATCTCTCTGGATGCCGAGAATGCTTTTGACAGGGTCAGATGGAGTTACCTTTGGGAGACTCTTGACGCCTTCAAATTTCCCTCTGACATACGCCTTGCGATCCAAGCATTATACTCCAACCCCACGGCAACGGTCAGGGGGATAGGGTTCCATTCATCTCCTTTCCCCATTTTTAATGGCAGGAGGCAGGGATGCCCACTTTCTCCGCTCTTGTTTGCGCTGGCAATCGAGCCTCTAGCAGAAACAATACGTACTGACAGGGGCATGGTAGGAATTACACTTTCTGGCTCCAAACACAACATCGCCTTGTTTGCGGATGATGTGACGGTGTTTTCTGCAGATCCGCTTCGCACAATCCCCAGACTTCTGGAAACCCTGGAGGCCTTTGGCTCTCTTTCCTTCTATAAGCTAAACACCCCCAAAACAGAAATTTACTTGTGGGGTTTCCCCCAAAAATATGTCACAGCCCTCCAAAGACAATTTGACTTCAAGTGGTCTAGCAAAGGGATTACCCACCTTGGAGTTCAAATTTCTAATGACTTGAAACAGATGGTTAAGGACAGCTATATACCCCTCTTGGCAGACCTGAGAGCGTTAAAACATGTTTGGGATCATAAGAACATCTCTTGGATGGGCCGTATAGCGTCCCTTAAGATGTCGTTCCTCCCTCGGCTCACCTATATATTTAGATGCCTTCCAATCAGAATACCCACTCACCTTTTGCTACAGTTTCAAAGTGAGTGTACAAAATTTATTTGGCAAAACAAAACTCCCAGAATAGCTCATAAAACCCTGCAGTTCTCTGTCCAGCTTGGGGGTCTGGCTTCCCCATCCATAGTAAAGTACTACGAGGGTGCCATGCTCACACACATCTCCCAGTGGGGAGTGCTTCACTCACAAGACAGGTGGAGAGACATTGAACAAGCCTCATTACCGTTTGATATACACCTAAAAGATCTAATCTGGACCCCGGTCCATAGCCGCAGAACATTAAAGATACATAACTCTGTAGTTTTGGAGTGCCTGGCAATCTGGGATAAGATCCGGCACCGTAAACTAATTGCGCCGCACCCTTCCCCGATCACCTCTATCCCAGGCCTCTTTACAGGCCTCGCAGAAACACACCCCAATACGTGGGCTAGGTTGGGTGTAAAGCAAGTTTCAGACTTTTGGTCAGAGACAAATGACGATGGATATCTCTCGTTGTCTAAGGACAGACCAGGGGAAGACATTCCGCCCTACCTCCTATTCGAATTCACTAGGATCAAGAGTTTCCTCTCTAGCTGGGGATTTTTTCCCTCTGCTCCACGTCAGCTTACCCCATGGGAGTCTGTGTGGAAAGGAGGACGTAGACTCCACAAACCTCTTTCGAGACATTATAGTCTGCTGGACGGTACTGTGCCTCCAGACTTGGCCCCACACTTGCGTAAGTGGGACACTATTCTTCACTCTCGAATCTCGGCTAATGCCTGGCAGGGGTCCCTCACCTTAACCAAAAAATCATTACATTGTGTGACAATGTTCGAAACCTATTATAAAGTTATTTCCCAATGGTATCTGGTCCCCGCGCGGCTATCTAAGATGTTTCCGACATCTTCTCCGCAATGCTGGAGGGAATGTGGCTCCCACGGAAATATGCTTCACGTATGGTGGGAATGCCCTAGGTTGACTCCCCTGTGGAACACATGCTTCCGTACTCTGTCTGCTCTTAGGATTCAGCTACCAAAAAACCCTGCCACTGCACTTCTACACCTAAACTTGCAGGCCCTTCCTAAACATCAGCAGATTCTCTGCGTTTATCTCCTGTCATCAGTTAAAACCAATATTGCCAGACATTGGAAGAAAACATCCCCCCCTTGTTGGCCTGATATTCTCAAAACAATGGCTTACTTACACGCTATGGAAAAGGACATATTCTATAGTCTGGACAGAAGTGACCTTTTTGAAATGGTTTGGGCTGACTGGACAGACACATATGACACCACATGGCTTCCCCAGGTTAGAGTATAAGAATCCGCGTTTCGTACGCCTCAGGCGATCCCCGGCAGGAATCTCCCCCCCCCTCTCCCATCCTTATAGATCAACTATTTAATAACTACCTAGCTAAAAGAAATACAAAATTACCTGTAAAATAAATCCTAACCTAAGTTACAATTAAACCTAACACTACACTATCATTAAATTAATTAAATTAATTACCTACAAATAACTACAATTAAATACAATTAAATAAACAAACTAAAGTACAAAAAATAAAAAAAGCTAAGTTACAAAAAATTAAAAAAATAAGTTACAAACTTTTAACAAATATTACAACAATGTTAAGATACTTACACTGAATCTAAGCCCCCTAATAAAATAACAAAGCCCCCCAAAATAAAAAAATGCCCTACCCTATTCTAAATTAAAAAGTTACCAGCTCTTTTTTTTTTTTTTTTTAAAGAATACTTTTTATTGAGGTAAAGTCATAGATAAAACAGTACATTTACATAAGGGAATCATGGCAACATGTCCATATGACACACATCAAGAAAGCAAACATAAGTGAACAATAAAACAGACATGTCATTAGAATTATGTAAAGTTCTTGAAAGCTATCCAAAGAGGACGTTCCTTAGCCATGAGTGATACCTCTTTTTACATAACTTCATATTCACAGACAGTGAATAGTACATGCATCTGAGTTATCTACTGTAAGCCTATAATCTCACAGAGGTGGTTAGTACCTGAAGGCTTATCCCTGTCAATGCTCAGTTCAGAGATCATAGTTTTAGCTAGGATAACATAGACCAAGAAAAACAGTAACTGAAGGTTCATACATGCCTTGCCTGGGGCATGGCCCCTCCTCTAGATTTAACTAATATAAGATAAAGTGTATATGGAATACCAAGTTAACTAGACCCAGGCAGGCTATACCTTGTTCAACAGTAAAAGGTTGAGAATGTAACCGGGCGGCAGGGCGTCCGGGTGTGTAGAGAGGAGTAAGAGAGTAAGGAAGGGGGAGAGGGGGGAAAGAGAAAGCGAAGGGGAAGAAAGAAAAGAAAAAAAAAAAAAAAGGGAAAAAAAAGGGGGGGGGGAGGGGGACCCAAGTCCCAGCAGCGGGTGGCTATCTTCTATACTGTTCCTTTGGTCTCCACTCCCGAGGCCATTGTATTTTAAATGTCTTTCTATTTGTTGACTCCTACTTCCCAGAGTGCCCAAACTTGCCCATGTAAGCCAGCTCTGCCCATGGATCTCAAAGAGAATTCCTCCATAGAACGGATATATTCGATGATATCCCGTATCATGTAAAGTGTGACCTGTGTTTTTCCCAACCAGCATCTTGCGATTGCTAGTTTCGTAGCTAAGAGTATAGTGATACAAAGCCTTTTCTCAGGTTGGGCCAGTTTTCCTAGTCCCAAATGGAACAGGGCAGTATCAGGTGTCAGTCTGTGTATTAACCCCAATTGATCTAACAATACCTCTATTTGGTCCCAGATTACTTTGACTCCCACACAGCTCCACCAGATATGGTAGTGAGAACCCCTTTGGCCACACCCCCTCCAGCATCTGTCCGAAGTCTGTGGGAACATCTTATTGAGGCTGACTGGTACTCTATGCCAGCGTAGGACTAGTTTTATGTAAAGCTCATATAATGAGACACAGTGGATTGCTGCTCTAGTATATTGAACTGCCTGTTGCCACTCCAACTCCTCGTGCTCCTTCCTCATATCCCTCTCCCATTCCACGATGCGGAAGGTTTTGGTAAATCTTTCGGAATCTAATAGGAGTTGATAGTGTATTGTCAACGCCTTGCGTAGGGGCTTGCCACTAGCCATCTTTTTTCCCATTGTGTCAATTCTCTGGGTTTCTCCTTTTGGAACTTCCAGGATATCAACAATGATATAAGCCTGAAATACTCAAAGTGGAACTTTTTGGGAATATCTATGTCCGACAAGTCCGAAGCTTGGATCGCCAACCCTCGGGGTGTATAGAGATCTCTGACATGCCTGATACCCCAGCCAGACCACAGCTGAGCATGGGATTCCGGCAGGCAGGATAGCAGAGCCCTGATAGAATGAATTGGGGATGGGTGTGGAGCCACTCCGGTCAAGCCACGAAGTTCTCTCCATATTTTAATGCCTGCTTTAATGACAGGATTCTCAACCCCCAAGAGTGTATCTGCATGTTGAGGGACCCATATAAGGTCTTCTAGCAACAGACCTGAGGGGAGCATAGCTTGCTCAAGCTGTCCCCACCTGGTGTCTTCAGCTGGGGCCCCCCACGCAGTCACGTGGGAGAGCATAGCCGCCTTATAATACTTGCCTATGCTGGGTGCTGCCAACCCTCCATGTAGAACAGGCCTTTGTAATTGTTGCATGGCTATCCTCGAGGGTCTACCCTGCCAGATAAACCTGTTTATGATCGTCTGGAAATGACTAAGAATATATTGCGGGACAGCCAATGGTATACACCTAAAGAGGTATGTGACCTTGGGGAGAAGGGACATCTTTACCGACTGTATTCTCCCAATCAATGATATCTCATATTTAACCCATTTTGCAGTAAGAGAATCAAATTCTTTTAGTAGAGGGTCGTAATTTGCCCGAATTACTATCTTCGGGTCCGGGGAAAGGATAACCCCCAAATGTTTCAGTTCAGTTGTGGACCAAGCAAATGGGTAAGTCTCCTTGAGCCCCTTAAGTTGCTCCGTAGGCAGGTTTATTACCAACGCCTCTGTCTTAGTAAAGTTGAGCTTATAGTATGATATCGTACCAAATGTCCGTAAACATTCGAAGACTACCGGCAATGAGGTCTCAGGTTCCGTGATGAACAGGGTGAGGTCATCTGCAAAAAGTGCGAGTTTCTGCATAGTATCATGGATCAACATTCCCTGTATTCCAGCAGTTTTTCTAATCATGGCCGCCAGAGGCTCAATAGACAGCACAAAGAGCAATAGGGACAACGGGCACCCCTGCCTAGTCCCATTTCTGATCTCAAAGGGATCAGAGCAGAACCCCTTTCCTCGGATTCTGGCTGAAGGGCCCGAGTACAGTGCCATGACCGCACTAATTAGACGGACCGGAAGCCCAAAGGCCCTCAACACTTCCTCCATATACTCCCACCGCACCCTGTCGAAGGCCTTTTCTGCGTCCAACGACAGGGCAACAAGTGGGAGCCCCAGAGACTTGGATTCAGCAAAAATGTCCAGAAGGCGGCACGTATTGTCCGACCCCTGACGGCCCCGGACAAACCCCACCTGGTCCAGATGGATCAGGGAGGGGAGTATTTTGGCTAGTCTATTGGCCAGGATTTTCGAGTAAAGTTTTATATCCACATTTATTAAGGATATAGGTCTATAACTTGCACATCTGCTCGGATCTTTATCCGGTTTTGGGATGGTCACAATTTCTGCTTCCAAGTATTCTCTGGGAAAACACCCAGTCTGGAAGGCTGCATTAAAGACAGACATCAGGATGGGACCAACCTCCCCCGAGAGTTTCTTGTAGAAGATAGATGAAAATCCATCTGGACCCGGGGCCTTGTGCAGTTTCAGCCCCTTTATAGCCTGGGTCACCTCAGAAACAGTAATAAGAGCTGACAACGATTCCTCAGCTTCCTTCGGGACCTTGGGCAGGTTGAGGGTATGCAGAAAGTTCACTATATCCTCTCTAGGGAGGCTTGGCCTTCCCTCCGAAGAGGATATCTGGTAGAGCTTGCTATAATACTCCACAAATGCTTCGCCTATGGCTCTCGGCGAATAACACCTCCCCTCCTCCGTCTGGATATAGGAGATTCTGTTCGCCATTGTTTTTTGGCGAAGTTTATTCGCGAGCATGCGGTCGGCCTTGTTTCCACTATGGTAGAATTTCATTTTCAGATATCTGAGCGTTCTTTGCGTTTGCTCAAGCTCCAATTTTTGGATTTGTGCCTTGATTTCTTGCCACTTAGTGACATCCAGAGGGGAGGCCCTGTTCTCAGCTCTCTTCCTAAGTGCTCCCAGCTTGCAGTATAACTGTGCCAGGGACTCATTTCTCCGTTTTCTCTGCTGTGATTCCTTTTTTATAAGGAGCCCCCTCATGTAGGCTTTTAGTGTCAACCAGACTATGGGGACTGAAGTCTCCCCTGTGTTGTTGACCCTTAGAAATTCTATGGTTTCTCTGGTCCATTCGGGCATGGAAGTATCTTGGAATAAATGATCAGGCATGCGCCATCTCCTGGGCCCCTCTCGGGCACCTCCTGCCTCTAAGGCAACCACCACTGCATCATGATCAGACCATGTGCATGGCATTATAACAGATCTTTGTACCCTCCTCAGTGCCCAAGGGTCACAGAAGAAGTAGTCTAATCTGGAGAAGGATGAGTGGGGAGCCAAGTAGAAGGTATGATCACAGGAGTCAGGGTGGAGAGCCCTCCAGACATTATGGAGATCATATTGGGCAGACAGTTCCCTAAATTTTTGATAGGTATAGTCTCTATTCCTATCTCCTGACAGTTTAGTGTTCCCCCTTCTATCTTTCTCTGGATCCCAGATCATGTTGAAATCTCCAGCTAGTAGGGTGTGGCCTTGTTTCACTTTATCTAATTTCCGGAGGAGATTCTTAAGGAAGCTAGCTTGATTGGTGTTGGGTACATATATAGCCACCAATGTATACAGAATACAATCAAGCCGGCATACACAAATTACGTACCTCCCTGCAGCATCACATTCAGTGTATATAGGTTTGTACGCTACTTGATCCCCTATCAGTATCGTCACACCCCTTGCCTTCTTGTGAAATGTGGATGTAATACAAATTGGGTAGTGTATTGATTTGAATCTGGCGGCTATATCTTCCGTCCAGTGGGTCTCTTGGAGGAGAGCTATGTCAATATGGTGTTTTTTCAGAAATTTAGTGAGCAAG
This sequence comes from Bombina bombina, assembly GCF_027579735.1. Classification (NCBI taxonomy): domain Eukaryota; kingdom Metazoa; phylum Chordata; class Amphibia; order Anura; family Bombinatoridae; genus Bombina; species Bombina bombina. Next base: position 953,545,804 of record NC_069503.1, read on the forward strand.
CTCCGTTTAGTCGGAGAGTTCAGGCCTCTGGTGTTTAAAGTGCATAGTTTCATGTCTCACAGCTATGAGGGGGGCCCTTAGGTGAAAGAAGAGAAAGAGGAAAGGGAAAAAAATGGGATAGTAATGAAGGGTGGAAACTGGAGGGTGAGGGTGGGGGGAGAGATATGGGAGAAGAAGGTAATAGATGCGGAATGGAAGGTGGAGGGTGAGAGATAGAGGATGAGAGATGGAATATGAAAAGTGGTAGTTGAGGGGTGAAGGATGAAGGATGAAAGATGGAAAATGAAAAATGAGAGATGAGAAGTGAAAAGAAAAGAAAAAAAAACAAAAAAAAAATGGAGGGGGGCGGAGCCAACAACAGACCCATAGCCCCCCCCCCCAAACCTGTATCTATAGAAACATATAAAATTAAGACAACATCAACAAATTTATAACCGTGCATAAAGACAGCAGTGACTTAACATAGGCCTGATAAGCCTTCAACATCAGTAAAATTTAAATCCACTTTGATATTAAACAGCAATTTCTAAGAAGCATATAGACATTCACTGAGACTAGTGGCATTCAAAACTTATACTTTTACTAGTTTTCACGACATAGTTGAGACCCACTAGTGCACTTCTAAGTGGACACAACCTAGCAAGACCTATGCAGACCCTAACAGGCACAGAATTAGTCTCAGGACTATGGGCTACCAGGATTCCATTCTTGGGCATGTACTCTCAGCTCCGGACTCCTTCTGCGTGGACGTGCTGGTAGGTTACGTTCTATGGGGGGTCTCCCCGGAGAGGCTGACGGTGACCCAGCCTGCCTTGGCAATTGCCATGTCCTGAGGAGCTCCTGCCCCTGTTGGGGAGTCAATATGATATGCTGGGTTCCATCTTTGGTAGCTATTAGTTTGGTTGGAAAGCCCCATCTATATCGAACTTGGTTACTTCTCAAGACTCTGGTGACCTCTGCAAAACTTCACCTTTGAGCCAATGTGTAAGAGGAGAGATCTGGAAACAGCGTGACTTCTCTGAATTGTCCATTAAGCTTGGGGGAGCGCAGTATTGCTCTCATCAATTTATCTTTGTATGAGTAGTAATGTAAACGGGCTATAGTGTCTCTGGGTTTGCCAGGAGGAAGATTTCTAGGTCTAGCCGTACGATGAATGCGATCTATTCTATGCATGACTCCAGCAGCTGGACCGAGGATTGACTGGAAAAGACGATGTGCATAATCTTCTAAGTCTTGCGGGAGAACCGACTCTGGGATTCCTCTGAGTCTCACATTATTTCGCCTAGATCTATCCTCTAGATCCGCCACCTTCGCCTCCAATGAAGATACTTGATCCATCAGGCTTTGCGTTTGGCCCACCCAATTAGTATGGTCCACCATGAGATCTTCCTGTTTCCTTTCAATAGTATCAGTTCTTTCACTGATAGAGGAGATATCTCGTCTCAGATCCTCAAATGTTCTTTCCAACTTGTCAAACCGTCTGCTGAGGGTCTAATTTTGGGTCTCGAACATGCGCTGGATGGATTCAAGTGGTAAAGGTAGAGTGTCTCCCTTAAATTTACCTGGGGTATTTGAAGTGGAGAGTCTACTCTCGGGATGGTCCTCCGGCATATCTGAGGTATTAGATAACTCATCTTCGGATCTGACTGAATCTCTTTGTCCCCTCGGATGGAAGTGATCCATCACAGTCTTCTTAGGGCCAAGGTTGCCTTTCAGTTTCTTCTTCGCTTGCTGCGACATAGTTACTAGGTCTTTCCTTACCAAACTGGTCACTGCTATAACAGGTATATAGATGTTGTCAATCTGTATTATGTGAGGAGGGGGGGGGGGCTTCCAGGGCCCTTTTTAAACCGACATAATGGTGTCTGACTAACTTTGGGTGCACAAATCAATGTATAGCAGGCATGTAGTCTCCCTCAAGGGGAGGGATCCCCGGGTCTGCAGAGGGTCTGGAGGTATTAGTTTTGTCTACCACTATACTGGGGGTTGAGCCCCCCTAGGGGGTATGCTGCTGTATCTTTATGTTAATATGCGACCCTCTCCTAGGGAAGTTGTCACCATAGGACAAGATGGGGAAAGGGAAAGGGGGTATGACCCGCCAGTAGTCACCTGGCGGGAAAGGGAGGAGAGGGCACACCTAGAACCTGGAAATAAGGTTAATGTTAGATATGCAAACTTGACAAAAAATCAGTTCAACACCCTTTATAACCAGAGGACATATATCTAGATCCCCCAAGATAAACTGCAGCAAGTTAGGCAAGACAAGGTTGTAATGATAAATTTTCTTAGGGACAACCCAAAAATTGTACTCAGATCTAGAACAGGTGTATCAATTACAGAACCATTATACCTGTAGGGATAGTCAAAAAGTATTAGGCATACACTTATCAAACATAAAATGAAATGACACTCCACTTTGGGCTCTGAGCTCAAAGACACTTGCGCTGACGCAGCAGCCTTTAGTATATAATAAAAAAAAAAACTGTCAGCAATCACCAAGCTATGTTAAAATGGTGAGGCCAAGAAACCTCACCTAAATTAAGTCAATAGCCCACAATTTCTAGTACCAGGTCAAAAAGGCCTCTAATCCCACACTATAAGGATAGGGCCTGAAGCATAAAGCACAGTAGGTTAACTTGTACAAATTCGCATTAATTGGTACACACTCGTCTAAATTGCAACTTAAATAACTGCTATAGCAAATGCCTGCAAAAGATAAATGGTTAGAAATGCAGTAAAAGGTTGACACAACACATTTTACAGTTGCTAATACCTAGTATGTAGTGGCAAAAAGGGTCAAACCTTTACAGTAGAATTGATGCGCAGGGCCACTATGAATGCTGTTATACGCCTGATCCTATAGGGAGAAAGCGAGAACGTTATGAAACAGGCATTGCAAATATACACTCCACTTTGGGTGCAAGCCCAAAGACAATAATGCTGGCACAGCAGCTTAAAACACAACAACCTGCATACACTGATTTTCAGTCCATCAAGTATGCCCTGAGGGTTTATGAGTTCCCAGAGAAAAAAAAAGGTTCTCCTATGTGGCTTGGCAATTCAGATGTGCACAGTCTTGTATGCTAGGGTAAATTTGTGTGTAAAGGACTGGCTGTCTCTGCCTAATTGACCGGATTTAAATTATATGCAGAAAATCATTGCCTGCTTCCTATGTAGTTAAATGCTAGTCCGTTTTGACAAGGACCCTTATATGTATTGGAATATTATGAGAGGCCAATACCTCAGTCTCCCACGTGGGTGAGGCCTACTCACAGACTAGGGAAAACCCTCAACTGCGTCTGTTCTCCCTGTAGTTCTCCCCTCCTCTAATGAGTCTCTCAGGCTAGCCATATGTGTGAAAGAGGTCTGAGGTGGTCAGAGGCCAAAACACAACTCACCGTACCTCGGCCGCCCAGCACTCCTGAAGACGATCCGGACTCAGCAAGATGGCTGACTTTCGCACCCTCGCTTCTGAGCCGCGCAACAAGGGGGATATAGAGGCTTGACCTGTCGGGTCTCCCTGCTCTCCAGCAGCTCCGCTGTCTCACTCCGGGCTCCCACTCCAGCAGTCCAGGGCGGCCAGAGGAGCCCGATCAGCAACCAGGGTAGCAGTCCGGCTCCGGTCGGTGTTAGGCCGGGAGTCACTGTTTACCAATGTGGCCCCAGGGGTAAGCAGCTTTTCCTTGGCGAGTTGGTAGGAGTGTAGTCAAGTCTCCGGAGCGGGGCCCCGACCCTCCGGAGACCAGGAACCACCGCAGCCGCGGCACTCAAAGCAGGGTTCACGGCAACAGCTGCAGGAGTCCTCTGCCGGTGTCCTCTTGGATGGGTCTGTCCTGCTGGCAACACTTTATTTTTTTTGTTCTCGCGGACTTCTCTCGGCTCCTCACAGCCTCCCCGGACTAAGTTCAGCAAGGGGGAGATGGTGTGTTGACGTTCTGGAGTGGAGCCCCAACCCTCCAGAACGCGGGCAAACTCAGTCTCAGTGTTGCGGGCGACAAGTTAGCGTGTGGCCAGCCCGATGTCGTTACCAGCTCTTTTACCTTACCAGCCCTTAAAAGGGCCTTTTGCGGGGCATGCCCCAAAGAAAACAGCTCTTTTGCCTGTAAAAGAAAAATACAACCCCCCCAACATTAAAACCCACCACCCACACACCCCTAATCTAACCCAAACCCCCCTTAAATAAACCTAACACTACCGCCCTGAAGTTCATCTGACCTTGAGTCGTGTTCAGCCAGCCGACCACTGATGGAACCGAAGAGGAGATCCGGAGCGGCAGAAGTCATCATCCAAGGGGCGCTGAAGAAATCTTCCATCCGATGAAGTCATCATCCAGGCGGCGCTGAAGAGATCTTCCAACCGGGCGATGTCATCTTCCAAGCGGCATCTTCAATCTTCTTTCTTCCGGATCCATCTTCATCCCGCTGACGCGGAACATCCTTCTTCCCCGACGGCCGACGACTGAATGAAGGTTCCTTTAAGGGACGTCATCCAAGATGGCGTCCCTTCAATTCCAATTGGCTGATAGGATTCTATCAGCCAATCGGAATTAAGGTAGGAAAAATCTGATTGGCTGATGCTATCAGCCAATCAGATTGAAGTTCAATCCGATTGGCTGATCCAATCAGCCAATGAGATTGAGCTCGCATTCTATTGGCTGATCGGAACAGCCAATAGAATGCAAGCTCAATCTGATTGGCTGATTGGATCAGCCAATCGGATTGAACTTCAATCTGATTGGCTGATAGCATCAGCCAATCAGATTTTTCCTACCTTAATTCCGATTGGCTGATAGAATCCTATCAGCCAATCGGAATTGAAGGGACGCCATCTTGGATGACGTCCCTTAAAGGAACCTTCATTCAGTTGTCGGCCGTCGGGGAAGAAGGATGTTCCGCATCGGCGGGATGAAGATGGATCCGGAAGAAAGAAGATTGAAGATGCCGCTTGGAAGATGACATTGCCCGGTTGGAAGATCTCTTCAGCGCCGCCTGGATGATGACTTAATTGGATGGAAGATTTCTTCAGCGCCCCTTGGATGATGACTTCTGCCGCTCTGGATCTCCTCTTTGGTTCCATCGGTGGTCGGCTGGCTGAACACGACCCTAGGTAGGATGATCTTCAGGGGGGTAGTGTTAGGTTTATTTAAGGGGGGTTTGGGTTAGATTAGGGGTATGTGGGTGGTGGGTTTTAATGTTGGGGGGGTTGTATTTTTCTTTTACAGGCAAAAGAGCTGTTTTCTTTGGGGCATGCCCCGCAAAAGGCCCTTTTAAGGGCTGGTAAGGTAAAAGAGCTGGTAACTTTTTAATTTAGAATAGGGTAGGGCATTTTTTATTTTGGGGGCTTTGTTATTTTATTAGGGGGCTTAAATTAGGTGTAAGTAGCTTAAAATTGTTGTAATATTTGTTAAATGTAACTTATTTTTTTTTTATTTTTTGTAACTTAGCTTTTTTTATTTTTTGTACTTTAGTTAGTTTATTTAATTGTAGTTATTTGTAGGTAATTAATTTAATTAATTTAATGATAGTGTAGTGTTAGGTTTAATTGTAACTTAGGTTAGGATTTATTTTGCAGGTAATTTTGTATTTCTTTTAGCTAGGTAGTTATTAAATAGTTAATAACTATTTAATAACTATTCTAACTAGCTAAAATAAATACAAAGTTACCTGTAAAATAAATATAAATCCTAAAATATCTACAATGTAATTATTAATTACATTTTAGCTATCTTAGGGTTTATTTTACAGGTAAGTATTTAGTTTTAAATAGGATTCATTTATTAAAGTATAGTGTAGTGTTAGGTGTAATTGTAACTTAGGTTAGGATTTATTTTACAGGTAAATTTCTCTTTATTTTAACTAGGTAGCTATTAAATAGTTAATAACTATTTAATAACTATTGTACCTAGTTAAAATAAATTGAAAGTTGCCTGTAAAATAAAAATAAATCCTAAGATAGCTACAATATAATTATTATTTATATTGTAGCTATATTAGGGTTTATTTTAAAGGTAAGTATTTAGTTTAGGTGTACAGATAGGCTTAGGATTCCACAGCAAGAAAATCACCTTAGAAGTTTTTTTTCCCCTCACGTCTCCCCTCAGTAAGGCCTGATATTAAAAACCTGCCAGCATGGAGTGAAACCATACAAAATCTTTGGGATTTTTTTAGGCCTTGTATAGTAACGTAGGAGTCTCTGTTTCACATAAAGAACACTGCATAGCAACATAAAAATTTCTCAAGATAAAATCTTTATTTTAATTTTAATGGCCTTGCCGTGCCACAAAGACTTCTTAGACTATCTTGCCTAAGCAGGGAGGTTTTGAATATCAGGCCCACCATCACAGACCATCAGGTGTGATGTTATCTAAAGCTCTCTGCTCTGGTGAGATTATTTAAGTAACCATAAAAAGATAGATAATCCCTTTATTACCCATTCCCTATTTTGCATAACCAACAATGATTACCTGTATCTAAGCCTCTCCAGACTGCTATTTATCTCAGGGCTTTTTACAAACTTGTACTTTAGACAATTAGTGCTGGTTCCTGCATAACCATAATCATTCTCCATGGGAGTGAACAGAATGTTATCTATATGACACACATGAACTAGCACTGTCTGGCTGTAAAAAGCTAATAAAAAACACTGAAATGAGACAGCCTGCAGGGAGTTAGAAACAGGCAGAAGTTTAGAGGTTATGAAGCCAATTTTTTTTTTCTTTCATGATTCTGATAGAGCATGCAATTTTAAGCAACTTTCTAATTTACTCCTATTATCACATTTTCTTCATTCTCTTGGTATCTTTATTTGAAAAGCAAGAATGTAAGTTTTTGGTGAACAACCTAGGTTGTTGTTGCTGATTGGTAGATAAATTCACCCACCAATAAACAAGTGCTGTCCAGGGACCAAAAATTGTCTGGCTTCTTAGCTTAGATGCCTTCTTTTTAAAAAAAAGATTGCAAAAGAACGAATAAAAATTGATAATAGGAGTAAATTAGAAAGTTTATTAAAATTACATGCTCTATCTGAATCACAAAAGAAACATTTTGGGTTCAGTGTCCCTTTAATATAACAATGTTGGTTATGCAAAGCTGGGGAATGGGTAGTAAATGCATTATCTATCTTTTTAAACATTAAAACAAATCAAGTAGACTGTTTAAGAGCTGTTTATTTAAGTATCTATGCATGGTTCTGGGTGTGAATGAGAGACACATACATTGAACAATAATGTTGAACAAAAGTTCCTAAAGATTTTGAGACAGATTACGAATGGAGAACTATTTAGCGTCTATGCTAGAGCACTAACTGCGATAGAAGTAAACTTTTTGCGCGTGTCGGGTTTTGCTCATATTACAAGTTAAAAGTAAAAGGTTATCAAGATTGCGCTAACCCGACGTGCGCAAACAGCTTACCACTGTTAAATAGAGCCCATTGTATGAGTGTTTATTAGACACAATAACGTATTCCCCATAGAAGTCAATGGAGCAAAAAAGTGAAAAAACCCTAGCACCCTACTCGCGTGCTAACCCAAACTCATGTTCTCAAGGGAGCTATCCTGACACAAAGAGATTAATATTTGACTGACAGTGTTTTATCAGCTGTTTTTCTCTAAAAATATGATTTCACTGCATTAGCAGTGTGCTTGGGATCATTACCATGCTCAAAAATAAAACCATTCCCAATCAGGTGCTTTCCAGAAGCAGGGGTGGACTGGGCCGGGAGGCAATTGCCCCCCAGGCTGCCCTAAATCATGTTTAAAACCGCTGCTGCTTTTTTTTTTCTTTTTTTTTATTGTTATTTTAAAAAACGGTCAGCAGGGGGAGCAGCTGTACACGCATAAGGAGCAGTGGAGCAGCCTTTCTCTCTAAGGCACTGAAACTGAAAGGCCATGTGCTGAGGGGGAAGGGCTTAGTGCAGGTGTTCTGGTAAGAGGGCAAACTTTGGAAAACAGCGAACCATGTCACTTCCTGTGACGTTATATCAGCTGTTTCACAAATTTTAGACCTAATGCACATGCGTGCCAGCGTCATCACATACCTGGCCGCATACGTCACTGGTAAAATATTTAGAGCTGTGAAATTCCAGAACCATTTCTAGAGCGCATGAGTGGGATTTTGTATCACAAATGGTGCGCTCATGGAAAGCTGTTTCTTCGGCTCCTCTGCAATATTCGGAACTCCGCCCCCCATTGCAACTACTCCCATTACTACTACTACTCTAAAGCTGAGTCTCCGTGCTCTTGCATGACAAACAGCCACTCGGCTATCACCACTGCTTCTTCTGCTGATCCAATGCAGCTTTTCACAGGCTCCCTTCAATGTCATTGTGTTTCATACATCTCCAATTCATTGTTCTCTTTGTTAATCAACCAATAGATTTACTGCTGCAACAAATGTTTAAGCAAACACTGAGTGGCTGTTTGTCATGCACAAGCACGGAGACTCAGCTTTAGAGTAGTAGTAGTAATGGGAGTAGTTGCAGTGGGGGCGGAGTTCCGAATATTGCAGAGGAGCCGAATAAACAGCTTTCCATGAGCGCACCATTTGTGATACAAAATCCCACGCATGCGCTCTAGAAAGGGTTCCGGAATGTCACAGCTCTAAATATTTTACCAGTGACGTATGCGGCCAGGTATGTGATGACGCTGGCACGCATGTGCATTAGGTCCAAAATTTGTGAAACAGCTGATGTAACGTCACAGGAAGTGACATGGTTTGTTGTTTTCTAAAGTTCACCCTCTTACCAGAACACAGGCTTTCCCTAGTCAAACAGAGCACAGTCTCAATGAATGGAGGGAAAGGCATCAGTGTGAGCTGCTAGATCATGTGTGGCCACCTCTACTAAACAGTAAGTACATAAATGTGCTGTCAGCAAGTGTGTGGGGTTTCTTAAGGGGCCAGGCTGCAGTGAGATCCTCATGTTGATTACAGCTAATACTGTGGCTGTGCAGTAAGATCCTCATGTAGAATACAGCTAATACTGTGGCTGTGCAGTGAGATCCTCATGTAGAATACAGCTAATACTGTGGCTGTGCAGTGAGATCCTCATGTAGAATACAGCTAATACTGTGGCTGTGCAGTAAGATCCTCATGTAGAATACAGCTAATACTGTGACTGTGCAGTAAGATCCTCATGGAGAATACAGCTAATACTGTGACTGTGCAGTAAGATCCTCATGTTGATTACAGCTAATACTGTGGCTGTGCAGTAAGATCCTCATGTAGAATACAGCTAATACTGTGGCTGTGCAGTGAGATCATCATGTAGAATACAGCTAATACTGTGGCTGTGCAGTGAGATCATCATGTAGAATACAGCTAATACTGTGGCTGTGCAGTGAGATCATCATGTAGAATACAGCTAATACTGTGGCTGTGCAGTAAGATCCTCATGTAGAATACAGCTAATACTGTGACTGTGCAGTAAGATCCTCATGGAGAATACAGCTAATACTGTGACTGTGCAGTAAGATCCTCATGTTGATTACAGCTAAAACTGTGGCTGTGCAGTAAGATCCTCATGTAGAATACAGCTAATACTGTGGCTGTGCAGTGAGATCATCATGTAGAATACAGCTAATACTGTGGCTGTGCAGTGAGATCATCATGTAGAATACAGCTAATACTGTGGCTGTGCAGTGAGATCATCATGTAGAAAACAGCTAATACTATGACTGTGCAGTGAGATCATCATGTAGATTACAGCTAATACTGTGACTGTGCAGTAAGATCCTCATGTATAATACAGCAAATACTGTGCAGCTTTTATTTTAGCTGAAGCATTGGGATAAGACATTTCAGTTTATGTTGTATCCTACATGGGGAAATAATAAAACAGTTTTTTACCATTTACAGCAGCAGTATTTGTCACCTATGCATTGCTTTACTGTGTGATGTTTGTTTAACTATAGGTAACAGTCCCTTGCTAGGCTATACTTTTATATACAATTCTGCAATGGGAGTTATGTGCACACCAGGGCTATGGAGCAGGGCTGCATGGAAATATGGAAGCATATTATATTTTAAAAGCATTCTTTGTTAGTGTTAATTGAGATAAACTGTATCTGTGCTGTGTTTTTTCTAAGTTATTAATTTTATGGTTTCTATGAGGAATTAGCTAAAAACAGGCTTCCTGAAGCATTTTTATTAAAGGGGCATGAAAACCATCATTTTACTTTCACACAATTTTAAACAACTTCCCAATTTACTTTTATAATCTAATTTGCATAGTTCTCTTGGTATCCTTTGCTGAAAAAGATAGCTAGGTAAGCTTAGGATCTGGGAGCTAGCTGCTTATTGGTGGCTGCACATACAGTATATATCTATTGTCATTGGCTTAACAATGTGTTCAGCTAGCTCCTGGTAGTACATTGCTGCTTCTTCAATAAAGGATACCAACAAAATGAAGCAACATTGATAATAAAAGTACATTGGAAAGATCTTAAAACTGTATGCGCTATCTGAATCTTAAAAGAAAAAAATGGGTTTCATGTCCCTTTAATTTATTAAACATGCTCATACATTGAGGAGCTTTTAATTGAATTTGCATTCTTGCAGTATTATTAATCTTTAACTTTAAGGGACATGAAACCCAATGTTTTTTTTTTCATGATTCAGATAGCGCATACAGTTTTAAAAAAACATTCAAGTTGACTTACAGGGGCCTATTTATCAAAGGTCTTGCGGACCTGATCCGACAGTGCGGATCAGGTCCGCAACACCTCGCTGAATGCGGAGAGCAATACGCTCTCTGCCTTTAACATTGCACCAGCAGCTCCCAAGAGCCCCCTGCTGACTCGCAGCCAATCGGCCGCCATCAGGGAGGTGTCAATCAACCCGATCGTACTCGATCAGGTTGATTTCCGGCAATTCCTGTCCGCCTCATCAGAGCAGGTGGACAGGGTTATGGAGCAGCTGTCTTTAGACCGCTGCTTCATAACTGGTGTTTCTGGTGAGTCTGAAGACTCGCCAGAAACACGGGCCCACAAGCTCTATACGGAGCTTGATAAATGGGCCCCACAGTGTTTTATCAAATTTGCTTCATTGTCTTGGTATCTTTTCTTGAAGGGGCAGCATTGCTCTACTGGGAGCTAGATAAACACATTAGGTGAGACAATGACAAGAAACATATATGCAGCCACCAATCAGCCGTTATCTCCCAGTAGTGCATTGCTGCTCCTGCACAAGCATGTAAGCATATGAGCCAGCTGCTTTATAGATCACCTTCATGAGAGCTGAATTGCAACAGTGCCCTACCCATTTGTCTCTTAAAAATGAATATGTTTATAGGGCTGCAGAATATGTTGATGCTCTATAAATAACTCATAATAATAATAATAAAGGATACCAAGAAAACAAAGTTTTGACAATATAAGTAAATTGCAAAGCTGTTTAAAATTGAATGAATTGTGAAAGAAAAAAAATTGGGTTTCATGTCCCTATCAATCTATTAAGATTAAACTAAAGGACTCTTGTTTACTATATGTAAATTATATATATACAGTATATATATATATATATATATATATAAATATATATAGTAATTTAAATAAGAAAGCAACATGGCTTTAGGTGTACATGAGGGCTGCACACACTTCATGCAGCATGAAAAATAATAGGTAACGTGTGATCGCTCTAACTGTAGGCTTATTTTAGTTTAGAAGAAATTTTTGATTTTTTTTTAGTTGTTAATCCGGTGTGTACAGGCCTTCAATTCTACCAGGCTACATGGTCACCATATTTTTAAAAAGGCAATGAATGTGCTACAAAAAAACATTTAAAAAAAATCAGTGGTTTAAAATCATTGCAGAATAAACTGCTCAAAAGCTTTCCTTTAACCCCTGGAAAAAATCCACTGGCTGGCACATTCCACCAGCCCACATTTTTTAAGGAATGCAAACACTTTGAGAATACAACATTTAAAAAAAAAAGTCTAGTAAAACAGCTTTGCAATAAACTTTCATTATTTTGCACCATTTTCTGCAATTAAACTTTGAAAACAAAGGTTTTTTTTTCTAATTCTAAGAATTGGAAGTGATCCCATTTGGCTTCAGTAAAAGTTATTCCTGGTGGGTCCTGCTGGCTATGGGTCCTGCAGTGGGTCCTGCTGTGGCCTGTGGTGGGTTCTGCTGGCTGTGGGTCCTGCTGGCTGTGGCCTGCTGTGGGTCCTGTGGCTGTGAGCAGATTTGTTGGTGCAATGGGCCACTTGACTGGATTTGCCCCCCAGGCCTAAGGCTGCAAGCCCTCCCCAGTCCAGAAGGAATGGCATGATGAATTAAAACCTGTCTGTACTTTTCAGCATTCATGACCTCATCAATTCGGACAATATGGCCAACAACACTGGCAGAAATGCAGCCCGAAACCAGGACAGACACTCCACCATATTTCACTGAAGGCCACAAGCACTCATTTTTCCATCTCTCTCCAACTCTTCTCACATAATATTGTCGATTGGACTCAAAAATTTCAAACTTGGATTTGTCACTCCATAATACTCTTTTCCACTGATCTTCATTCCAATCTTTGTGAGCTTTAGCATATATTATATATATATATATATATATATATATATATATATATATATATATATATATATATATAGGTATAGATATATACAACTATATATATAGGAATATCTATAAATACATAGAACACATTCTACTATGTGCAGACTTTTGGACTGGGAAATATTACAGTAAAAACACATTTGAACACGTTATTAAAAATGAATATTGCATAAAAATGATTTTACATGTTTTAATTTACTTAACTGAAAGGGCTCCAAGGCACTTCTATATATGGCTATATATGTTTACATATGTATTTATGTGTTTATATGTGTATTTATGTAAATAAATTCATATGTATATATATATATATCTATCTACATACATACATATACAGTACATCTTTAGAGATGTACAGGGTATGTCTGCATCTCAATGTTAAAGCCTTTTGCCAGCCTTTTTTTCCTAACACCTGAGATCTCATATCTTTGAGCCCTTATAACTTTTGTGTGCAATTTTTTCAATAATTATATAAGATGTTATTATTATGAGTGTAAATGTACTGGTTAAAGTATTTTGGATGTGTTTTGTTTAGCGAAACAGTTAACCACAGCTCTGAGTACGTGTTAACCTGTCAAGCTCAATCGATCACTTTACTTTCAACTTGTAATACAAGTGGAATTTAACCTGCGCGCAAACGATCGCAAAAAAACCTGATATTGCTTGTGCGCAAATGTTTGCGCTTCACTCGAAATTTGCCACTATATTTGCCTGCTTTTCTCATAATATAATATAGTAATATATTTGGTATACTCTTTGAAATGCTGTAAAGCTGCATGTTTCTCTTACTTCCGTATAAATGATTAATGGACTGTATAACAACTGTCAACTCCAATGTAATAGCAAACTGCTTAAGCAAATGAGAGCATAAGTGGAAATGGAACTTTAAAGGGACAGTCTAGTCAAAATTAAACTTTCATGATTCAGATAGGGCATGCAATTTTAAACAACTTTCCAATTTACTTCTATTATCTAATTTGCTCAATTCTTTAGATATTATTTGTTGAAGAAATAGCAATGCACATGTGTGAGCCAATCACACAAGGCCTCTATGTGCAGCAACCAATCAGCAGCTACTGAGCATATCTAGATATGCTTTTCAGCAAGTGATATCAAAAGAATGAAGCAAATTAGATAATATAAGTAAATTAGAAAGTTGTTTAAAATGAGATGCTCTTTCTAAATCACAAAAGAAAAAAAATTGGGTTTCATGTCCCTTTAACATAGCCTGTTGCAATGATTATAATTAATTCAGAAAAGAGGATTATGGATGTCATAGTAACATACCACATTTCTTATGCAATAACAGCTGACAAATGAAGAACTTCTTGGCCAAACATGCTAATGTCTTACAGTTCAATTATTTATTAAATAGAAAAAAAAGGTTTTCTTCTATTTTTTTACTAAGGCCAATAACTGTTAACCCTCACTAATACAAATATGAAAGTTACAGTGAAGGTATTCAAGCATGCAACTTTCATGAGCATGGTAAAATAATGCCCACGATTCCAAAACATTACATTTTGCCATTCAAATACCTTTGCATGCAGATATTTGTCTAATGTGATTATATCTTAGCACCATATTTTGCTTACATACATTATAGGAAGATTCTGTGGTAGATTCTGAATTTCAAGGTTGGTGGACATAAAATTTACCTAACATGTCACCAAACTCCACCCCATTGGCCCTCCCCAGACAATCAGAGAAGGTGGGGGAAGCACACAAAGTAATGTCCCTTATAGTTGTAGTATGTACTTACAGCGCTATAATTATCGTCCACAACAAGGTGGAAAATATCTCTTCCTCCTTTTTCATCTACCTTTGTCTATTCCAAAAGATGACTGTGGGTGATATTTTTCTTGGTATAGTGGCTATAGGAAATGAAGGGAAAAAAACTATCTTTTTTAAACTACTGTAACAGTAGTTTCAATATACGATGAATAATAATTTAATGTAGTAGACTGAAATATCATGCTCAAAAAGAAGGAAATGATACCATACAATACCGTGCAGTATAACGTCATGGGATAATATTCAAAAGGCGATCTTCTTCGTATCTCAAAGAAAATGGTGAGAAACTTTCATAGTGTTAAACCATATGAGAATATCTTTCTAGGAAGGAGGTCTGAAAGTGTTGCCTGTTGATATACACTGGGACCTCAGAGTGATGAACATTTATTTCCTTTTTTATTTTGCAAGGACTTTGCTTTTTAAAGAATCTTTGTTTTTAATACGTTTGTATTTTGTTATTAATTATTGGACAATACAGTCTTGGATCCATTTGTACTGAGCGCATCACTAAGAGCTATAGTAGCTCAAAATCATGTGAGTAGTTTTCCTATTGTGATTAAAGGGATATTCTCATATGGTTTAACACAATGTAAGTTTCTCTCCATTTTCTTTGAGATACGAAGAAGATCGCCTTTTGAATATTATCCCATGACATTATACTGCACAGTATTGTATGGTATAATTTCCTTCTTTTTGAGCATGATATTTCAGTCTACTACATTAAATTATTATTCATCGTATATTGAAGATCACCTTTTTAATATTATCCCATGACCTTATAGTGCACAGTGTTGTATGGTATAATTTCCTTCTTTTTTCACCTTTATTGTTTGATTATACATACTGTTATAATTTTACTATATACTGTTTTTGAAATATCATGCTAGAACATGGTTTGACAATTTTGTCCAAAATCTAGAATCCAGCAAAGTTAGATGTCAACATGTATTGTAGCTAGCTAAGACCAGAAGTGACCCATCAAGTTTCTGAATAGGACCAGTAACTCACTGTAGGCAGGTAATAACAAGTACTTTGCTTAACACTTCTGAATGTGAGGTGACAGCATTAAGAGCTGCCCCACATCAGTATATTTAATTGCAATTTTAGCTCATGCCTAGTTTTAGGCAGCTATTACAATATAATATACTAGTCCTAAATACCATTCACACGGGCCATTTTTGGCAGTACAGCTGTCCCACCCCTTGCTCTGTCTCTCCCCCTCTCTTTTGTGCTCTCTCCCCCTCTCTTTTGCGCTCTCTCCCCCTCTCTTTTGCGCTCTCTCTCGCTCCACCTCTCTTTTGCTCTCTCTCTCCCCCCTCTCTTTTGCGCTCTCTCGCTCCACCTCTCTTTTGCTCTCTCCCCCCTCTCTTTTGTTCTCTCTCTCCCCCTCTCTTTTGCTCTCTCTCCCCCTCTCTTTTGCGCGCTCTCTCTCTCCCTCTCTTTTGCGCTCTCTCTCTCCCCTCTCTTTTGCTCTCTCCCCCCCTCTTTTGCACGCTCTCTCTCCACCTCTCATTTGCACTCTCTCTCTCACCCCCTCTCTTTTGCGCTCTCTCTCGCCCCCTCTTTTGCATGCTCTCTCCCCCCTCTCTTTTGCTCTCTCTCTCTCACCCCCTCTTTTGCGCTCTCTCTCTCCCCCTCTCTTTTGCGCTCTCTCTCCCCCTCTCTTTTGCGCTCTCTCTCCCCCTCTATTTTGCTTTCTCTCTCTCCCCCTTTATTTAGCGCTCTCCCTCCCTCCTCTCTTTTGCGCTCTCTCTCCCCCCTCTTTTGCTCTGTCTCTCCTTTTTTTTGCTCTCTCTCTCCATCCCTCTCTTTTGCCCTTTCTCTCCATCCCTTTCTTTTGCTCTCTCTCTCCCCCTCTCTTTTGCTCTCTCTCTCCCCCCTCTCTCCCCAATCTCTTTTGCTCTCTCTCCCCCCTCTCTTTTGCTCTCTCTCTCTCCCCCCTCTCTCCCCCCTCTCTTTTGCTCTGTCTCTCTCCCCTCTCTTTTGCTCTGTCTCCCCCCTCTTTTCTGCTCTTCCCCTCTCTTTAGCGCTTTCCTATCTCTTTTTACCTCTCTCCCTCTCTTTCTATTTCTCTCCCCTCTCTGTCACGCAGACTGCACCCGGCCATGCCCCACCATGCCCCCGCCATGTCCGACCATGCCCCCCGCCATGCCCGGTCCCGCCCGACCATGCCCAGGGTCACATCGGTCACGCCCATGTTCCCGCCCGGCCACGCCCACTTTCGAAGCAAACAGCATGGATTGTCAGGTAAGGCCAGGTGTGTTTGTCCTCGTACTGTCTCTACTGCGCATGACAGCTTCGGACAAACACGCTTGGCTTTTTATATAATAGGATAGGAGTGCAATTACATCACTGTGGGGTATCAACTCTAGTGCCCTGTATGCACTGAACCATTAGTGGGAGTTGCTCACTATACTAGACATAGGAGAGGAATGAAGACAGAAAAGTGGGAGTTGTTATAAACACTGCACAAAAATCAAAATCTATTGTATTTGCTCCCAAAATGGTAATTGCTTTTTCAGCTAAAGTGGTCAGTGTAATTTCAAAGTGATCACAATTCAAAAGGTTAGAAGCCCGCAGTCACAAACTCATTTTCAACAGAAGAGTTCCCAAAAAGGTACCTGTTATTAAGAAACTGAGAGGTCACTCATAACTGACATATACAGTAAAATGCTTTTTAAAATAACCCCTTTGTTCACTGTGTAAGGGAAATGCTCATCTACATGTTTGAAATTAAACTATTGTAATCTGAACCCATCCTCACCACTGCTAAACCCTCTGAATGCCAGTGGCCAGAGAGCACATTATGAATATATATTTGCTGAGTACGTAATATGTTGTCCAACTAAGAGGATATATAGGAAAAGTGAGATCAGAACATGAACATCTGCAATTACATGTTGAAAAGAACCTTGAAAATGGATTGTGATCATTGAACTTTTGGCTCCTAAGTAAAAATAGGGCTTCTACTGAGGAGCCAAAACAAGCAATTGTGGATGCAAAAAAAATGTTTTCCTTTTTGCCCAGAAAAAGAGCTAGAAAAAGGTCTCAGTTGATAGATTGTGATCACACCATAGGGGTAACATTTTTGCCAGTTAAATGCCCAAGCTTAAGACCAGATGCATGTATAGTTGTTTAGAGGAGGGGGCAAGGGGGATACCCTACCTAGAATGCTGCTCCTTATATTTTTTATGCCAAAAAGCAACCAAATCAAAAATGGTCTACAGCTCATGTGTACAACAGACAAATCTCTTCTTCTGTCCTCATATTATTATGTACAAGGCATTTTACTTTTTTGTTTGGCCATCCATGAATGCATGGCCCCAGTAGCATCTTTTACACCAGCTATGTGACCATGGTAAAATACATATCCAGTTTCTCCAAACTCTTCAGGCTCTCCAGCGTCGCTAGTTTCTATGTTAGTCTATACAGTAAATTAATTATCTCTGAGGAATTAACTGCCTAGAGTAACATAGAAACAGGTAAAGCTGTAGAGGCCAGATAGGTGTGAGAGACTATCAATGAATATGGCCTTAAGTTAGAACTCAGATCACATGCATGGCCCTTGCAGCATCATTATGACAAAAGTATTAACAAATGAGATTGCATATCAGATACCTGTCCCTGCAGCTACCACTATCCCATCTGGAAGCCAGTGGGAGACCTCAGGTCTAATGTATCACCCCTGAAGCCCCCCTCATAAGAGCAAAATGTCTAAGTAAGACTCTATATCAGTTACAAGGCCTTTGTACCCAGTCTCATGAACTACTGTATATATAGCAAAAATTACCGCAAGTTCATGCAAATAAATTTGTGGTAGTTTAAACAGTGCACCACTTTTAATATGGATTTGAGTGTAAAAAACACTGAAAACAACTTTTCAATGGACTTTTATCATCAAATTGGCTTTGTTCTCTTGGAATTCTTTGTTGAAAGCTAAACCTAGGCAGGCTCATATGCTAATTTATAAACCATTTGCAAGTAGACTGACCCTTTAAATGTCCTAGTCATGAACCTTTTAACATTTTTTACTTGTACAAATACATATTAATATCACAAACGCATCAAATGATGCAATACTAACTTCTATAAAGAATCAACCAGCGTACAATTTTTTGATTTGTTGTGTTTTTTATTCAATGGCAAAAGCATAAGTATTTCAATATAGTAACTATAGAAAAATACAAGATGTACTCTAACATTCATCTGTATATAAAAAATTATTTTTGCAATAACTAATAAGCATATTTATTTTATATAGATGCCCAGAGGTATCACACAAGATATTTTTTATAAATTGTTAGCACATTTTGCTAAATCGTGCTCACAATTTAGCTAAATCATGAGCCCATTTTGCTAAATCATGCTCATGATTTAGCTAAATAGTGCGCATTATTTATTATATTGTGCGCATGATTTAGCTATATCGTGTGCACAATTTAGCTAAATCGTGAGCACGATTTATAATAAATTGTAATCATGCTATTACACCTTAAAGGATTACAAACTTTTATCGTTTTTTTTTTTAATTAAAACACATATTTCAAATTACTTTGATGAAATAAAAATTAGCAACCTCAAACTATTTCAAAACGAAGCCTCATAAACTTTTAAATCCGTTTTTAAATTTTCGTCTATAACGTCATCTAATCCAGCCCACTTTTTTAGCCCCTATGTGTATATAACAATCAACCAATCGTTTTCGACACTTTTTAATGTAATTATAATAATAATTTGTAGACAATCGCATGCACACAAAACCGGGCCAAAATAACGCTTGCGCATTGTGTCTTATTGACGCCGCAATTTCCAGGACATCATAGGGAATAACGCATGCGCATTGTCAATAGCAATCGATGTTATTGTTGTGGATGACGTTGCGCAATCTAGCACATGCGCCATTGAAATTTCTGCCGCCATCTTCAAACTGCGGTTTGCACACCGGATTGGATAGGAGCGTCAGCTACCCACGGAGTGGGTTCGGAATTATTTTTTTTTTAGAAATCGGATTGCAGCGATCAGGTAGGAAAGACATAAAGACATCTTATGACAAATATGTTTATAAAGGTTAAAAAACAAACAAAAAATAGTGCAATAAGTTGAACTTACAGTGGTCCTTTAAGCATGAATCCTCCCACTTACAGCACCAGCTAATATTACTTTCAGTTTCAGTTCACAGTTCAGATCAATACAGACAGATTGGTAAGTGTGGACCTCAGCTTCAGTCAATGTTAGCATTATGTTATGTGACAAACAGTACATTTAGTACTGCAATGCTCAAAGCATATTTATCCTTTCACAATACAATGCAATTATATTCAAATTATTGGAGGTGAAATAGGTGTACATTATATTATATTTAAAGTATATATTGAACAGAAATTAGTTAATTATTCAGGTTAAAAACTGGTTTCTCAAAACAAAATAGTTGTGCTCCCTGTATAAAATTATGAATTGTACAATTTCAAATACATATTTTTCTGTAATTTCTTTATAAAATATTGTCACATTCTTCTGTCTTTTTTAAGCAGCCAATTAATTTTTTTATTAATACTATAGAAACATCTAATTTGATTCCACTACCTAAAGAAAAAAATGGCAGTGGAAACTGTACACATTTTCATAATGCTCTGTGCACAATAGAATCATGGAAGCCTGTGTTATTGTACACACAATGCTGTACATTGCAAAGCTTATCCAAAATATAGGGATTGGATCCCAAAGCAGTATAGCTGCAAAATGTGTTGTATAGATTGAGATATCTGTCTGAGTACAATGTAAAGTTTAAAAGGACAGTCTACGTCAAATGTTTTATTGTGTAAAAAGATACATAGGCATCTACTTATCAAGCCGTCAACTTACTTGCATTCAACGGCACCAATATGCTAGCCTAAGATCGCCTAACATCGCGGCCGCGGACCTGAATACGCTCTCTAAAGTTACCAAAAAAGCTGTCAAAAAGCCGCGCACCTAGTATGGGGCGATGAGCAGCGGACTGTTGTTAACAAACAGTCATCGATCTCACTGCTCTTCGGCTTTTTCCCAGCTTTATTGGTAAACTGTCACTAAACACCCACACTATACTATACTGTTTACCCCCTATACCGCCGCTCCCGGAGCCCACCGCAACTCTAATAAATGTATTAACCCCTAAACCACCGCTCACGGACCCTGCCGCAACTAAATAAAGTGTTTAACCCCAAAACCGCCTCTCCCGGAGCCCACCACCACCTACATTATACTTATTAACCCCTAATCTGCCGCCCCCTACACCGCCGCCACCTACATTATACTTATTAACCCCTAATCTGCCGCCCCCTACACCGCCGCCACCTACATTATACTTATTAACCCCTAATCTGCCGCCCCCTACACCGCCGCCACCTACATTATACTTATCAACCCCTAATCTGCCGCCCCCTACACTGCCACCACCTACATTATACTTATTAACCCCTAATCTGCCGCCCCCTACACCGCCGCCACCTACATTATACTTATTAGCCCCTAATCTGCCGCCCCCTACACCGCCGCCACCTACATTAAATTTATTAACCCCTAAACCTAAGTCTAACCCTAACCCTAACACTCCCTAACTTAAATATAATTTAAATAAATCTAAATAAATATTCCTATCATTAAATAAATTATTCCTATTTAAAACTAAATACTTACCTATAAAATAAACCCTAAGCTAGCTACAATATAACTAATAGTTACATTGTATCTAGCTTAGGGTTTAATTTAATTTTACAGGCAAGTTTGTATTTATTTTAACTAGATAGAATAGTTATTAAATAGCTATTAACTATTTAATAACTACCTAGCTAAAATAAATACAGTTACAAATATGCCTGTAAAATAAAACCTAACCAAAGTTATACTAACACCTAACACTACACTATAATTAAATTAATTCCCTAAATTAAATACAATAAAAAAAAATATCTAAAGTACAAAAAAACCCATTAAATTACAGAAAATAATAAACAAATTACAAGATTTTTAAACTAATTAATTACACCTAATCTAATCCCCCTAACAAAATAAAAAAGCCCCCCAAAATAAAAAAGCCCTACCCTACACTAAATTACAAATTGCCCTTAAAAGGGCCTTTTGCGGGCATTGCCCCAAAGTAATCAGCTCTTTTACCTGTAAATTTTTTTTACAAACAACCCCCCAACATTAAAACCCACCACCCACACAACCAACCCTACCCTAAAACCCACCCAAAAAAGTGTGAAAGTGTGTGTGTTGTATGAGAGTGTATTTGTGTGTGTTGTATGGTTGTGTGTATGTGTTGTATGAGTGTGTGGTATGTGTGTTGTATGAGAGTATGTTTGTAATTACGTTTTACAACGCTTTCAAATTTGACTACAATCAGGAATATGCACATATTTTAGTCTCTTTTTCCAAAAATTGCAGCTATCATGTTTAGTTCTTAAGAAATTTTCAGACCAAGTATAAAATTGGGTCACAAAGGTATGTGATATCATGATACTGGGTCTTGGGGGAAAAAAGTTTGAAGAACCCTGATATAGATAACACTGAGCTGACTCTTGTTGAATCATGAGTGATCACTGATCAATTCAAGTATCCACACACCTCTCAAATAAGGGGGATTGGTGCAAAGCCTTAGATACAAGGTAATCACAGATTATTTAGCATTGTATTGTGAAAGGATAACTATACTATGTGAGCATTGCAATACTAAATGTACTGTTTGTCACATAACATAATGCTAACATTGGGCTTTTAGAAATCCATGTGACTGAAGCTGAGGTGCACAGTTACTTACAAAAAATAAATTATTCACTGGCACTATGTGGGTAATTGGAAGATCACGCTATGGGGACATGACTGCATGATTTTTTTGTATGAGTGGAATCAGTGCTGCGGTTATGGTCTCCATTGATTTGGGAGTTCAACTCCATTGCAGTTTATGTTAATGTATCATTTCTTATACCCTAGTTTAATTTCTGGCAGAGCGGACTGGTGATATAACTATTATTGACCTATTTTGGATACTAGATTTTTAATTAATCACAATAAAGTGTTAAGTTTTATTATTTCAGGAAGGTAGTGTGCCAAATCTCTCATTCCCTATCTTGTTCCTCCTTATCCCTTTTTCCTCTATATTTCCTTTTATCTGTTGAATTTGATAAGTACACAGTTACTTACCAGTTTGTGTTGATCCTCACTGACACATAGGGCTCAATTTATCACTCAAGGGGCGGGCATGGGTGTACATATTCGCCCCTGTCCGTCCCAGCTCTCCTCTGGTGGGCGGCAATCTGCTGCCAGAATTAAACATTGCACATGAGTACTATTTTGCGCTCACCTGCGATCCCGCTACCTACCCACACACAGCCAATCACGCGTAGGCAGGAGCTGTCGATTTTCGGCGATGTGTGTCTGCCTGCTCAGAGCAGGCGGACAGGGTTATGGAGCAGCGGTCTTTAGACCGCTGCTTCATAACTGCTGTTTCTGGTGAGCCTGCAGGCTCGCCAGAAACACGGGCCCTCGAGCTCCATCTGGAGCTTGATAAATGGGCCCCCTACTCTGAATTTCAAATTAGCAGTAGATTTTTTTCTGACAAATTCATTTTTTCTCTCATATTCCTACCCCTCTGTATCATGTAACAGACATGAGCCAATGACAGACTAGTATACGTATACCACATGAGCTTGTGCACATGCTCAGTAGGATTTTGTTCCCCATAAAGTGTGAATATAAAAAGACTGTGCACAATTTGATAATGGAAGTAAATTAGAAAGTGTATTAAAACTGCTGCTCTGTCTGAATTATAAAAGGTTATTGTCACTTGAGTGTCCCATTTAACTAACTCCTTTGCAATGAAACACTCAGTTAACAGTACACTGATTGAAATATAAGGTCACAGCCCCCTGCCTTTACCCCTAACTGCACCTTAAATTATCCCTTACTGTCCATTACTATAAATACGCCTCAGCATAACTTAACCCTAAGGACCCCTGTTAACCCTAGCTGCCCCTAAATGATCCCCATTAATTTTGCTGTGGAGCTCTGGGATAATAGTTATTGTGTTAATGTAAATTTATTATAATACCTATTAGGTAAATAAAGCAGGTATCACTTTCCTGTGTATGATCATGGATAACCAGTCTTTTGTCAGATATACAACTATTAGGCAAATACAACAGTACAAAACGCAGCATACTCTGTTCTATGCACTGTGTTGGAACCCACACAATAAATGCAGCATACTCTGTTCTATGCACTGTGTTGGAACCCACACAATAAATGCAGCATACTCTGTTGTATGCACCATGTTGTATGTATTTGCCTTGGTTTTTCATATACAACAAAAGACTGGTTATCCATATGATATCGGTAAGAAATAGATGCAATGCTGCATTGTGTGTCAGGACGAGTCGGACAGTGATTCAGGAGTCAGGAATCGGATTGGTGGAGCATCCGTAAAAGCAGAATCTGAGGTTCGTCCCTCATGCATCACGTGCCCAACAAGTGAACTGATGAATTGGTTCATGAAGTGGTTCAGTTAAACGAACAATCCAAAATGAACTGATTCATCAAGATGAATCAGACTTCCCATCTTTACTGACACACTGTACTGAAAGTACTAGTAGCTGGTGGGCGGGAGATCCTCCTCCTGTAGATAGGTCATCAAAACATGACTAGCTAGGGGAGGAGCAGGCTGATCTGCAAGGGGGAAAATTCATGCCTAAAGGGACAGTATACAAAAATTTTCATATAACTGCATGTAATAGACACTACTATATAGAAGAATATGCACAGATACTAATCTAAAAATCCAGTATAAAACATTTTAAAAACTTAGAAGCTCTAAATTTAGCACTGTTGAGAAAATTAGCTGGAACACCCAGTGGAAGGGGCTGGGTGCAGATACTCTCCCCCCCCCCCCTTCCCTGTATATGAAAAGACAGATTAGGCAAATAATCTGTAAATGCACGTATACATCTGACACTTTGAGGCTTGGGTAGGAGTCTGAAACCAGCACAATGTTAATAAAAAATAAGCAAAACTATACATTGTTCCAAAAAAAACTCCCAGCTGGACTGTATAAATGGATCATCTGCAAAACAGCTATGCAAAGAAAAATGTAGTGTTATGTATAATGTCCCTTTAAGGTGGAATAGCATGATTATAATTATTTATAAATCATGCACACAATTTAGCAAAATGTGCTCACGATTTAGCAAAATGTGCTCATGCTTTAGCAAAATGTGTGCACGATTTATAAAAAAATCTTGTGTGACACCTCTGGGGATCCGTAATTTTATACCCTAACAGTGTAAAAGTCCCTTAAATTGACAATAAGTATTATGGGTGTAACTACAAAACTTTATTTCTTGACAATAATTTATGAATAAATACAGTGCCCATAATGATATTATTTCCTATTTACATTATTATATAAATAGATGTCATTACAATAGAAAATGGGTGAAACACTGAAAAGTAATATTAAAGTGATGGTAAATTTTGACCAATTTGCAAATAAATTTCTAATTCTCAGTTATGTACAACACAAATCACTATCGCCTAGATTTAGAGTTCTGCGTTAGCCGTCAAAAGCAACGTTAAGGGGTCCTAACGCTGCTTTTTACTGCCCGCTGGTATTTAGAGTCAGTCAGGAAAGGGTCTAACGCTCACTTTCCAGCCGCGACTTTTCCATACTAATTGCGTATCCTATCTTTTCAATGGGATCTTCCTACCGCCGGTATTTAGAGTCTTGGCTGAAGTGAGCATTAGACCCTCTACCGACAAGACTGCAGCCGCAGAAAAAAGTCAGGAGTTAAGAGCTTTCTGGGCTAACGCCGGTTCATAAAGCTCTTAACTACTGTGCTCTAAAGTACACTAACACCCATAAACTACCTATTTACCCCTAAACCGAGGTCCCCCCACATCGCCGCCACTCTAATAAATTTTCTTAACCCCTAATCTGCCGACCGCACACTGCCGCCACCTACATTATCCCTATGTACCCCTAATCTGCTGCCCCTCACATCGCCGACCCCTACATAATATTTATTAACCCCTAATCTGCCCCCCCCCACGTCGCCGCTACTTTACCTACATTTATTAACCCCTAATCTTCCGACCTGACCTCGCCGCCACTATAATAAATGTATTAACCCCTAAACCGCCGCACTCCCGCCTCGCAAACCCTATAATAAATAGTATTAACCCCTAATCTGCCCTCCCTAACATCGGCGACACCTAACTTCAAGTATTAACCCCTAATCTGCTGACCGGACCTCGCCGCTACTCTAATCAATGTATTAACCCCTAAAGCTAAGTCTAACCCTAACCCTAACACCCCCCTAAGTTAAATATAATTTTTATCTAACGAAATAAATTAAATATTATTAACTAAAGTCTTCCTATTTAAAACTAAATACTTGTAAAATAAACCCTAATATAGCTACGGCTCAAGGTAGGGAGATCTTCAGGGGGGTAGTGTTAGGTTTATTTAATGGGGGTTTGGGTTAGAGTAGGGGTATGTGGGTGGTGGGTTGTAATGTTGGGGGGTGGTATTGTGGGGTTTTTTTTACAGGCAAAAGAGCTGATTTCTTTGGGGCATGCCCCGCAAAAAGCCCTTTTAAGGGCTGGTAAGGTAATAGAGCTGTTAACTTTTTTAATTTAGATTAGGGTAGGGATTTTTTTTTATTTTGGGGGGCTTTGTTGTTTTATTAGGGGGCTTAGAGTAGGTGTAATTAGCTTAAAATTCTTGTAATCTTTTTTTATTTTTTGTAATTTAGTGTTTGTTTTTTCTTGCAATTTAGTTTAGTTTATTTAATTGTATGTAATTGTAGTTAATTTATTTAATTAATTTATTGATAGTGTAGTGTTAGGTTTAATTGTAACTTAGGTTAGGATTTATTTTACAGGTAATTTTGTAATTATTTTAACTAGGTAGCTATTAAATAGTAAATAACTATTTAATAGCTATTGTACCTAGTTAAAATAAATACAAAGTTGCCTGTAAAATAAATAAAAATCCTAAAATAGCTACAATATAATTATTCGTTATATTGTAGCTATATTAGGGTTTATTTTACAGGTAAGTATTTAGCTTTAAATAGGAATACTTTATTTAACCCCTTAACGACCAAGGACGTACGCCACACGTCCTCAAAAAAAATGCAGTTAATGACCGAGGACGTGTGGCGTACGTCCTTGGTCTGGAAAGCAGCTGGAAGCGATCCTGCTCGCTTCCAGCTGCTTTCCGGTTATTGCAGTGATGCCTCGATATGGAGGCATCCTGCAATAACCCCCCTTGGCCATCCGATGCAGAGAGAGCCACTCTGTGGCCCTCTCTGCACCGGACATCGATGGCCGGTATCGTTGGTGGGTGGGAGCCGACTTGGGAGGCGGGTGGGCGGCCATCGGTGAGATCTGGAAGGTGGAGGGGGGCGGAATCGGGGGCGGAGCCTTCGGGGGCGCGCACGGGCACGCACGCGTGCACGGGGGGTGGCGGGCGGGCGCGTGCACGGGGCGGGAGCGGATGGGAACCGCTACACTACAGAAAATTTTTTAAAAGTAAATTGTCAAATAAAATTAAATACTTTTTTTCCAAAGCATCTAAGGGATCTGGAAGGGGTGGGGGGTTGGTATTGGGGGGGGGGGAAGCTACACTACAGAAAAGGGACATTTTTTAATAAAAAAAAAGCATATTATTCACTAAAATGGGTACTGGCAGACAGCTGCCAGTACCCAAGATGGCGCATATTAAGTCAGAGGGGGAGGGTTAGAGAGCTGTTTGGTGGGGGATCAGTGAGGTTGGGGGCTAAGGGGGATCCTACACAGAAGCATATGTAAATATGCAAAAAAAATGCACAAAAAAGCCCAAATTTTCCTTTTATTTTAGTACTGGCAGAGTTTCTTCCAGTACTTAAGATGGCGGGGACATTTGTGGGGTAGGGGAGGGAAAAGAGATGTTTGGGAGGGATCAGGGGGTCTGATGTTTCAGGTGGGAGGCTGATCTTTACACTAAAGCTAAAATTAACCCTGCAAGCTCCCTACAAGCTACCTAATTAACCCCTTCACTGCTAGCCATAATACACGTGTGATGCGCAGCGCCATTTAGCAGCATTCTAATTACCAAAAAGCAACGCCAAAGTCATATATGTCTGCTATTTCTGAACAAAGGGGATCCCAGAGAAGCATTTACAACCATTTGTGCCATAATTGCAAAAGCTGTTTGTAAATGATTTCAGTGAGAAACCTAAAATTGTGAAAAATTTAACGTTTTTTTTAATTTGATCGCATTTGGCGGTGAAATGGTGGCATGAAATATACCAAAATGGGCCTAGATCAATACTTGGGGTTGTCTACTACACTACACTAAAGCTAAAATTAACCCTAGAAGCTCCCTACATGCTCCCTAATTAACCCCTTCACTGCTGGGCATAATACACGTGTGGTGCGCAGTGGCATTTAGCGGCCTTCTAATTACCAAAAAGCAATGCCAAAGCCATATATGTCTAATATTTCTGAACAAAGGGGATCCCAGAGAAGAATTTACAACCATTTATGCCATAATTGCACAAGCAGTTTGTAAATAATTTCAGTGAGAAACTGAAAGTTTGTGAAAAAAATTGTGAAAAAGTGAACGATTTTTTGTATTTGATCGCATTTGGCGGTGAAATGGTGGCATGAAATATACCAAAATGGGCCTAGATCAATACTTTGGGATGTCTTCTAAAAATAAATATATACATGTCAATGGATATTCAGGGATTCCTGAAAGATATCAGTGTCCCAATGTAACTAGCGCTAATTTTGAAAAAAAATGGTTTGAAAATAGCAAAGTGCTACTTGTATTTATGGCCCTATAAGTTACAAAAAAAGCAAAGAACATGTTAACATTTGGTATTTCTAAACTCAGGACAAAATTTAGAAACTATTTAGCATGGGTGTTTTTTGGTGGTTGTAGATATGTAACAGATTTTGGGGTTCAAAGTTAGAAAAAGTGTGTTTTTTTCCATTTTTCCTCATATTTTATAATTTTTTTTATAGTAAGTGATAAGATATGATGAAAATAATGGTATTTTTAGAAAGTCCATTTAATGGCGAGAAAAACGGTATATAATATGTGTGGGTACAGTAAATGAGGAAGAGGAAAATTTCAGCTAAACACAAACACCGCAGAAATGTAAAAATAGCCTTGGTCCCAAACGGACAGAAAATGGAAAAGTGCTCTGGTCACTAAGGGGTTAATAAGAGTTAATTTATTTCGTTAGAATAAAATTATATTTAACTTAGGGGGGTGTTAGGGTTAGACTTAGCTTTAGGGGTTAATACATTTATTAGAGTAGCGGCGAGGTTCGGTCAGCAGATTAGGGGTTAATACTTGAAGTTAGGTGGCGGCGATGTTAGGGAGGGCAGATTAGGGGTTAATACTATTTATTATAGGGTTTGCGAGGCGGGAGTGCGGCGGTTTAGGGGTTAATACATTTATTAGAGTGGCGGCGAGGTCCAGTCGGCAGATTAGGGGTTAATAAGTGTAGGTATGGTAGCAGCGACGTTGGGGGGCAGATTAGGGGTTAATAAATATTATGTCGTGTCAGCGATGTTAGGGGCAGCAGATTAGGGGTACATAGGTATAATGTAGGTTGCGGCGGTGTCCGGGAGTGGCAGATTAGGGGTTAATAGTGTAATGCAGGGGTCAGTGATAGCGGGGGAGGCAGATTAGGGGTTAATAAGTGTAAGGTTAGGAGTGTTTAGACTCGGGGTACATGTTAGGGTGTTAGGTGCAGAATTAGAAAGTGTTTCTCCATAGGAAACAATGGGGCTGCATTAGGAGCTTAACGCTGCTTTTTTGCAGGTGTTAGGTTTTTTTTCTGCTCAAACTGCCCCATTGTTTCCTATGGGGGAATCGTGCACGAGCACGTTTTTCCAGCTAGCCGCTACCGTAAGCAACTCTGGTATTGAGAGTTGAAGTGGCGGTAAATATGCCTGTACACTCCCTTTTTGGAGCCTAACGCAGCCCTTCAGAGAACTCTAAATACCAGCGTTGTTTAGAAGCAGCGCTAGAAAAAAAACACGCATAGCTAACGCACCCCTTTGGCCGCAAAACTCTAAATCTAGGTGTTAGGTAATACGTGTATTAATATCACAGTGTTAGTTATGCAAAATTAGGGAATGGGTAATAAAGGGATTATCTTTTTAAACAATAAAAAATTTAATGTAGACTGTCCCTTTAATATACATTTTACCTCCTTGATCACTTTGCATCTAAGCCTCTTCAGACTGCCCCTTATCTAGTTTCAGATATGCATTTTAGCCAATCAGCGCAGACTCATACATAACTCCACGGGAGTGAGCAGAATGTTATCTATATGGCACATGTGAGCTGGCAGTGTCTAGCTGTGAAAAACTATAAAAATGCACTGAGATAAGAGGTGGCCTTCAACAGTTTGGAAATCAGTTTATTAGCCTACCTTGGTTTAGCTTTCAACAAAGAATAAGAAAAGAACAAAGAAAATGTGATGATAAAAGCCATTTGGAAAGTTGTTTAAAATTGCATGTCCTATCTTAATCATGAAAGTTTAATTTTGACTTTACTGTTCCTTTAAGTCAATTAATAATTGCAAAGGATTTGGAAGATTAGAATCTGCGGCTGTGAAAGTTAATTTACCATGAAATATGTGGTATATCAAGCTACTTCACATACAGGAAAAAATTACTTTAATTATTTCCTGATTTGTCTGTGCATGTTTAATTTGTATTTTGGAGCATTGGCTGTTACTGTATATTATTACAGTAACAGTAGCTAAGGAAATGCCATCTGCTGTAAATCAATAGCTTCCAGCTGATTGCACCAAATAACTCAATAAACTAAAGGACCCAGTTTTGTTTCAATGCACAGAAACATAAAAACATTTCTACTTCCCAGCAGGAAAAAGCTCAGTTTTCAAAACCTATAAATTATTTTAGAAGTTTAGATTAATTGTTGTTTGAAGCACGTATTATCCATAGCATGCATGATATCCTCTGTGTAACCTTCCTCGCTCATGATGATAAAACAGATCCATTTTGTTAACAGTAAAACACTTTTTTTTTCCCGGCATAAGTAGTGACTAGATATGTGCATTCATTTTCAGATGAATGCACATTCGTACCAAAAATCAGATTTTCGTTTTTGTAAAGGAAAACGAATATCCAAATGAATGCATCAGCAAAATTGAAAGAAAATGAAAAATACTGACAAAATCTGTCAGTATTTATGTGTTTTCCTATAAATAACTTTTAAAGGGTTAAAGGGACAGTCTACACCTTAGTCATCTTAAAGTCTTACTTAAGCTACAAATTGCCTCCTGCACCTTTTCTATATCATGCAGCAGGAATAGTAAAAAAGTTATTTTAAAATGAATATTGTTTCTGGCCACTTTGAAATGGCTGCCAAGCTCTACCCACTTATGACATCACAATTTGGGCTGTATATGGCATTCAATCACAAAAGGCTCAATAGTTAGATTCAACAGACTGTCAATGCTATTTAAATGAGTGCCTAGATGCAGCCCAGATTGTGATGTCGTTAGTGGGCGGAGCTTGACAGCCATTTCAAAGTAGCCAGAAACAATATTCAATTTAAAATAACTTTTTTAATGTTCCTGCTGCATGATATAGAAAGGGTGCAGGATGATATTTGCAGCTTACTCTAGGGTAATCATTTAAGATAACTAAGGTGTAGACTGTCCCTTTAATACTTATCTAAACTCGCTCTTGATAGCATACTAATCAGATACTCTTCTTGCCAGGTCCCTGGGTGCACTAACAGGAGGCTTTGCATCCTTTGCACCCAGGACCTGTACTAACTTTGGTGCAGTCCCTGGGAGCCGAATGGCTAAGTCTCCTGTTAGCACAGCCAGGGATCTGGTAAGAAAAGGTTTGGGTTAACATGCTCTCCAGAACGCATTTGTGTAAGTAAGTGAACTTTTTACCTGTAGCTTTGAAACATTTACATTCGTTTTAACAAAAAATAATGTAAATGTTAAAAAAAATATATATATAATTTAGTGCAGCCAACAAATATTCAGGAAACAAATTTCCTCAAATATTCCGAAAAGTTTGTCCTAAACTATATTTTCTTGGCTGCACATCTCTAGTAACTAATGAACATTTCCCTGCCCCTATGGCAATTCCTGACTTCCATTTTTAGCTTCTTTAGGGTTTTATTTTTTATGAGTCAACCAAAAAAGTTATATGTTGTTAAACCATGCAATTTTTACAACATGACTTAATATGTAACAATACCCAAAGTCACTATATATATATATACTGTGTATATATATATATATATATATATATATATATATTATAATATAATACATCTCCAAAGAACGACAGCGTAAAGCCAAATAGGCTAGGAGCCTATTAAGGGTTAAGGCCTGAAGGAGAGGGAAGAGTAGAAGGCAAGAGTGCAAGATGGCAACAATGTTAGCATCTTGTGAGTGTATACAAATTACATGTTAAAAAGGCTCACCAGCAACCTTCAGGCCTCTTTCTCCACAGAGAGTCTTTCCCCCACGTTCCCAACACAGAGTATGGATGGCTGTATGAGCAATATGGCTCCCATAGGGGGCATTAGATCACTATGGCTGAGTCAAGGTTATTCAAGCTATTCTGCATACGTCCATGGTCCCTTACTGTACTTGCTCCCTTGGCTTGTTAACCGTCTTTATACCGCATTGGTAACATCTGGGCCCTTACGGTTTGGAGTATACACACACTCAGGCTCCGGGAGGTCTTGGCCTGCTCCATCGTGACAGAGAGTTTGGGGTAGCATAATGGCCTGTATAAAGGGGGTCTGAACTCTTTAGGTAGTTACAGAAATGCCTGTTCTTTGGCCTCAGGCCCTTGTAACTCCCAATAACCTCACTGCCTCTGTCAACCCTCATGGCTGCATAACTCTAATAGTGAAGAGGATATAGGAACTGCTGCTGACATCCAGTTATATAAAAAGTTTGGCCGGTTAAGATGTTAAACTTATTTAATAAATGAAACCAGTTTTTCTGTCTTTTCCTCCATCTCTGTGTCTGTGTTTTATTAAGTTATTTAGTTATTAAGTTACTTAAGTTTTTTAGAAGAAGAGGGGGTTCAGTGGCACTACCTATAGAGTTTGGATGCCCACACCCTCATTATATTCATTAGCTTCTTAGCTATATATAGGGGTGAGTGGTCTGTGTATTAAATGATCAGAACCAAAGTATGATGGGTTAAGAGCCCATCTTAGAATACACTATTAGCACTCTTGGTAGGCATATGGAGCATGAGGTAACTGAATTGAAAGTGAACACCAAATGGTTAGAGAGGTCTCATTAGAATTAATAAAACATAACTTTTATTATATACACATAAAATCAGAGTTAAAATTTAGGGATGTGCAGATTAAAAACAAAAAACTCATAGTAGGGTAATGAGATACGCAAGTTCTTTCCCAAATGTGGAATTAGATAGCAAAATATGAAGATATACTAGTTATGACGATACCTGGGTATTCAATATTCCATGTGGATTTAAAGAATCAGCATAATGAGTTCCATTTTAATTTGGTGCTGAATTTGTGATTATTTATTTGACCCGGTACCAATCTTAAAGATCTACAATTATTTATTATGTATTCCTGAAGTGGTAAGATGTCATTACCAAGTATAGATGCGTTTGCACCTTCTGAATTTAGAGGTAGTTGTAAAATAACATAACAAATTTACCAGTCAGTGTGTTTGGTGCATACTTAGGTATCTTATCATCAGATATTTGGGTAGAATCTCATAGGGTTAGTAACAGTTTGGAATATGTATCTAATTCATCAACCGAATTGATTTATAGTTTCCAAATGTTTTTGTATGCGTTGTGGTTGAAACCACCTTTCTCTCCAAATCAAGCACAATGTTTTTGCAAGTCTGCTGTTAGCTATTTATTGAGGAACCATTACAACGTCTATCATAGGATTGGTCATTGGAGGGGGACAAAAACCAGTTGCTATTTAACTTAAATCTATAGTCGTGTGGTTGGATTATATTACCAGATGAATTCGTGAGTAAAACAGGCTATAATATGACACCCTGTAGGGTATGTCTGTAGTAGTACTGCCACAGTCTGTTTAATTTTCTACACATTAACCACCACCAGCTGCATCGAGGTTAGCCTCACAAAACTGTGTGAGAGGCTGCTTATGCCTTGGTTATTCAAAGTAGCCACATATGTTGTGACACCTGGGTTATTAGAATTATATAACCAACCTCAAAGTTAAATAGATACAATAATAAGTGTTGGTATATATGTAGTGAGTCAGTAACACTAGGTAAAAACTGTTAACAAGTTGTAACCTATTGTGGCGCCAAACACTAGCGCTTGCTTGCACCGATACCTAAATTCAATTTGCTCCATAGGTAATACCTGTTGAATTTAATGTCAAGTTAAATATGAGCAATTATAGGTTAATTTGCTGAATCGCAACTTGGACAAGAGTTGTGTGTTAATGTTACTAGTATACCCTAATAGCTGACACTAACTCAGTGGCTGTCCGTTGCCCCAACAGCTGACACTATCCGTGTGGTTGTCCGTTACCCCATTGCTAATAGCATTAAGAAGGCTTAAAATTATTAATAGCTACTTGCATGATATTTTCGGTTCTGAACCGAAGTAAGTGAGTTGAAAGGTGAAATTACCAACACAATACCCCTACATAGAGTTTAAGCCCTAACAAACACAGGAGCTCCCTGACTCCTCACCAGTTCCCTATGATAGACGTTGTAATGGTTCCTCAATAAATAGCTAACAGCAGACTTGCAAAAATATTGTGCTTGATTTGGAGAGAAAGGTGGTTTCAACCACAACGCATACAAAAACATTTGGAAACTATAAATCAATTCGGTTGATGAATTAGATACATATTCCAAACTGTTACTAACCCTATGAGATTCTACTCAAATATTTGATGATAAGATACCTAAGTATACACCAAACACACTGACTGGTAAATTTGTTATGTTATTTTACAACTACCTCTAAATTCAGAAGGTGCGAACGCATCTATACTTGGTAATGACATCTTACCACTTCAGGAATAGATAATAAATAATTGTAGATCTTTAAAATGGAACTCATTATGCTGATTCTTTAAATCCATGTGTTACTAGATACTACAATACTAGCGTAACCTCATATAGGTATAATATTATTGCTTCTATTTGAGGGCTAATAATTAACCTCTAGTAGTGGAAAACTTGGAATTACCCCATTGACTGTGTGCTCATATCCATTCAGAACATGGAATATTGAATACCCAGGTATCGTCATAACTAGTATATCTTCATATTTTGCTATTTAATTCCACATTTGGGAAAGAACTTGCGTATCTCATTACCCTACTATGAGTTTTTTGTTTTTAATCTGCACATCCCTAAATTTTAACTCTGATTTTATGTGTATATAATAAAAGTTATGTTTTATTAATTCTAATGAGACCTCTCTAACCATTTGGTGTTCACTTTCAATTCAGTTACCTCATGCTCCATATGCCTACCAAGAGTGCTAATAGTGTATTCTAAGATGGGCTCTTAACCAATCATACTTTGATACTTAAGTTTTTTACCTATTTTCTGGAATTGACCATCTAGGAATGTAATCCCTTAGCCCCCTTGGCCAGAGTGCCATCAAAGTTGAACATTTCATTTAATGCAACATCAAAACTTTTAAACTCTCCACACAATATTATTCACCATAAAGAGGTAATCTGCAGATTAACCATATATGAACACTGGTGTTACCTTGCGCAGTATTCCAGATCAAAAGGAACTAACCCAGCTGAACTCAATGAGGCATCTCTAGTAAATAATTCTGTCCACACAAAGTGTTAAGTAGCAATCTGGCTCCCAGAATTAAATCCAAGACATCAGTTAATAAGTACAGGTTAAAAAAATGATTGTTTTGGACTGGTTGTTATAGCAACAGAACAGCCTGGCTGCACTTCTCACAAAAGTGCAGCAAAACTGAATGCAAAGAAATGGGAACAGGTGGAGGTGGCTCCTATGGCAGTCTGATGCCGTAGGCATCAGTTCGTAAGTATTAAGGGTCACTTTGATGTTAAAACTTCACAGTGTTAAAGGGACTGTCAAGTCCAAAAAAACCTTTCATGATTCAAATAGGGCATGTCATTTTCTAATTTACTTTTATCACCAATTTTGCCTTGTTCTCTTGGTATTCTTAGACCTTGAAGGCCGCCTCTAAGCTGAATGCATTTTGACATATGGTCAGATGAAACTTTGTTCTCTTGGCTAATTTCCTAGACCTTGAAGGCCGCCTCTAAGGTGAATGCATTTTGACCACTAGAGGGTGTTAGTTTATGTGTTTCATATAGATAACATTGAGCTCATGCAGGTGAATTTACCAAGGAGTGAGCACTGATTGGCTAAAATGCAAGTCTTTCAAAAGAACTGAAATAAGGGACAGTCAGCAGAAGCTTGGATTCAAGGTAATTACAGAGGTAAAACATGTATTATTATAACTGTGTTGGTTATGCAAAGCTGGGGAATGGGTAATTAAAGGATTATCTATCTTTAAAACAACAAAAATTCTGGTGTTGGCTGTCCCTTTAAGCATGCAGAACTAAGAAATAGGTATATCAGGGCATGACTTCAAAAGGGTTAAACATGATTACAGGTCTGTACGAGTAAAGTGTGGGGAACACTGCCCGCCGCAACTCAAAGCTGAGTGGCCTCATAGGCAGTACCACTGCTGCACAGCAAGAAATAAGGAAGCCCCATGCCACCCTATCAAAAGAAGGGGCAAAATGCATCATCCACCTCTTTGGATGTTTGTAAAAGTGGCTCCTGTTTGGCTGACTTGCGAATACCTACACTGTCAGCATTTACATTTGTGTTGCTATAGCAATCGTTGCATGGATGGACTGTCAAGCTTCCTTATTTAGGTGTGTGACAATTGACTGAGGGGACACCTTTCTTGCTGAGCGGCTGCTCAGGTTTGAGCAGCCGTGAGCAGTTTGCCCCACTCTATTCAGACACTAAAAGCCTTATATTCAAAAGCTTGACATTCGGGTGAGATGATCTAAGCCATCTCATCAGTATGGAGAGGTCCCTAAAAAAATGTTAGAAACAAAAATTTTAATTTGAAAGATATTTATTTCACTATTAAGGATTTTGTATGTGAAGGAGAGACACCTACATTACAATATAAGACCTAAAAAAATCTCAAAGATTTTGCATGATTTCTCTCCATGCCAGTGAGATTTGAATATCAAGTCCTAAACTTGTTTACATTATGTGCTGTGGCCTTCAGAAGCTATTTAGTGCATATGTTTTACTAAAGAACATAGCGTGAAAACAAACCCTTATTTTAACAAATACTTTTTTAGAGGGAAAAGGGGCAGTGAAGCTGGCTTTATATTTCTTTACAGTCACACAGAACTGAAGCAAGCAAGAGATACAATTTGATTAAGAACTGAAGTGAGAATCAGTTGATTAGTTCAGAATTGTGAGCAAATTACAAACTAAATTGTCATAGTCTAGATGTTAATGAGTTGTGTGCAAGACTTTGTAAGTGCAGATTGATTAAACCCGTATGCCAATTTAACTTTAAAAGGTATTTTAGCATAACACAGAAACGTGAAAGATTTAGCTGCTCCCAAGTAGAACAAAGCAGCAGTTGAACAAGAATTGAACAAGCAGCAGTTGAGTGGAAACTTTGCTGAATCATCTTCCACAAAGTGGAGATGGTGAGACAAATTAACATATTAACTGCTTGTGAAATATCACCAATTTGTATATACTGTAGGTTTAAAGTAACCTTTACATAAAACCTATATAGAGGTTGAACTATTCACCCTGGGTGACAAGGACCTGTTCACATACATGACAAAGTTATTATAAATAAACCTTTCTTTTACAGCAACATGATGGAAAAAAGTGACTGAAAAAAGAGGACAGGGGAAGCACCTGAAGTCCAGACAAGTCCAGACAACAGGAGACAAACACCAAGTTGCAACTAGGACAAGTGCCTTTGGAGCCTGGCTCCTACAGTGTACTAGCCACTGTTAAGTGCTAGCCTGCTCTCTTGCACTGGTTACAGTACAGTGCCACACCATCTGGTAAGCATAAAATCTTCTTTTATCTGTACCTGCATTCCAGACGATATCACGCTATTGTGGCGCCCTCTCTCTATTCTTCTTCAACAGTTGTTCCACACTCTCTGGGATCAAGAGGAGCAGCCTGATTCATTATTCCATTCAAGAGGACATTTCTATTCCCTATTTACCACCAGCATATGGACAGTAAACAGGACTAATACGGTAGACTTGATCTACTATATCAATAGTACAATATTTGGTTTTAAATTGTATATTGTTTTCTTTTTAAACACCAGCGCTCTTTTATATCCCTTTATTGGGATATTGTCACTTGTATCTTCCACAAAGTGTTTTGTTGCCTAATAAGACAAAGTTCCTCCCATGATCTGTCTTCCTGTCAGTGCATGTTATGTTTAACAATTAGGCCCCGATATTCAAAGCATCCACAGACCGACGAGAAACTGCCATTCTGGCCTCATTGGTCTTGCAGTCTATCAGTCTGTCAATATGTTTCTAAAAAGTGCAAGGACACCCCTATATAAGCAGGAACCTTGCATTATAGCTTCAGTGTGCATTGATGACCGCATGTAGAGGACCTCCGGAAGAAGAAAGAAGAAAATAAGGATTGGGTGGAAGATAGAAGAAGAAGGAAGACGATAGAAGACAGAAGATGGAAGAAGAGTACCATCGCCATGAAGATAAATAGGACCGCTCCGGAGGACCACCGGCATAAAGAAAGGTGAGGAGCACCGCCAAAGTCAACTTGATGAGTACAAACCTGGGAGTTTAGCTTTAGGATTTTTTTGGGGAGGGCTTTTTTTATTTTTAAGATTAAGACTTTTTTCCTTTTTAGGTTTTTTAACCTAGAGGCAAATTAAGTAGAAAAGCCCTTGGAAAAAGAAAGTATTACATATTTCTACATATATCTGATGTTAATTTGGTACAATATATATCTATACCTATATATAAATATGATTATATATAGGTATGGATATATACATATATATATATATATATATATATATAGGAATATCTATTTATAAATACATATAACATATCCTGCTATGTGCAGAACATTGTAATGTGAAATATGTACAGTAAATAGACAGCATAACACTTTATTAAATATGAATATTGCATAAATGTTTTTTCATGTTTCCATCTTCTTGACAGCAAAGGGCGCCAATGCACTTACATATATGTCTATGTATGTATAAATATATATTTATTTGTGTATATATGTTTGTTAATACATATATACACATATAAATACATAAATACATATGTATACATATATAGGTATATATATATATATATATATATATATATATATATATATATATATATATATATATATATATAGCTTGAATTACCTTAAATGTCTACCTACAGGTACATCCTGGTAACTTTAGTCACATGTTTGATTCAACCAATAAGTGAAGGGCAAGCACTATTTATTTTAGCCATTTTTATCTGGGAGTATGCTTATGATTAAGGCTGCACTAGCCGAAACATGTAAGGCATACTTTCTAGCTTTGCATTCTTCCTTACTTATTTTAATGTATATGAAATAAAGATCGTTTTTATCATTCATCCTGGGAGAAGTGCCGGCTTTTTCTTTCTGCAATTCAAGCTATCTACTTTCCCTGACTGGCTTCTGGGCACCTCTCAGCTGTGTTGTGCTGTGGATCAGTTCACTCTATAGTGACGCTTTGGGAGACGGATCACTGGAACGCTATTGGAGGATTGCAACACGTGATACCCGGAAGTGCATTGGAGCCCGGGTCTGGAGCGCATACTGAAGACTAACGCCGGCTGTTTTGTGCACGATCCTGCTTGTCAGACTGTCCCTTCTACCTGGGGTGGTGATTAACCGTCCTTTGGTATTGTTATGGTCTCTCTGTGATTTCAGGATGCACTACATATATGGCTCAGTTCATGGAACATTGTAACTTATAGCGTTTTAGTGACAGTGTATGCGCTCCATCTCTATTATTCATTAACTTGCATCTCCTACATTATAACTGTGGATTGGAGCTGGTTGTGTAACATTTTTTCTTTTTTTCTCTGCAAAACGTATATATATATATATATATACTGTATATATATATATATATATATACACATATATATACTCATTTAGACATGTATATGTATGTATCTCAATGTTAAAGCCCTTTGCCTGCCTTTTTGTTCTAACACCTGAGACCTCATATCTTTGAGCTTGTATAACTTTGTTGTGGAATATGTTTTTTTAATAATTTTATTAGATAGTGTTATTATGAGTGTATCTGTATTGTGTAATGTATTTTGATGTGTTTTGTGACACTTTTTTCTTTCACAAAACAGTTAACCAGAGCTCTGAGGATGCGCTACCCCAACAAACATTAACTTAAATTGCACTCAAGCCATTGCGTTTACTTTCAACTTGTAATAAGATTGTAATTTAACTTCCACACAAACTAACAGGAATCCTCATATCACTTGCACGCAAACTATAGCGATCCACTCGTAATCTGGCCATTAACTGGCAGAAAAGTAATGTATACTAATCTAGAGCAAATTGGAAGTTTAACTGTAGTAAAAACATTTGAGTGTAATTTGTATTTGCTGCAAATGAAGAAGTTATATCAGTGTTAATCTCACTCTCCCCAGCCAGGTGTGATTCTCTGTTCCAGGGAGCCTCGTTACTTTCTATGGGAGGCAGCTCTCATCTCTCTGGAGCTTCCATATTCTGTCCTTATTCTTAGAAAATTAAGTCAATTCTGCCTCTATGAAGTCTGCAATATAATTTCACCCCAAGCTTGAGAGTTTTTTAGGATTGGGCCCTTAGTGTGTTTTAGCCAGAGGACAGTATACTGTAACAGTTTGTACTTTGTAGGAGTGAGAATTCCCCATGTTCATGAATATTCCAATAACTATAAAGAGCCTAAGATTACCCTACATGTATGAGTCAGGATGTCTATAAGGTATGAATTACAAAACACAATTTGTAAGAGAACAAATGGTTGCAATAAAACAATGTATGAGAGAGCGTATTATTAAAATATAAATCTACTACAAATTTAAACTTAATCTTAAAATAACATATAAACTAAAAAAAATAGCTGTATGTTTAATAAGATATATTTTTATTTACTGCAAAAGATAAAAACAAATTCTGTTTTGCCTACACGATTATATTTAAAAGCTTTCACATGTCCAAATGTTATGGTGCCATAATACAGATAAACAATTCCTTTATTAAACAGAGAAAACAAATGTCAATGATTAATGTGTTGGTATCTGCACAAAGGAAATTGTTTCCTCACCAGCAAATATAAAGTAGTAAAAACAGTGTGAGATGTTAGGATTTATGCCATCAATAAATGTTCAGACATGAATAATTTTATGAATGTAATATTAGAGAACAGTAGTAGTCTCAGGACAAATTAAACATATGCAAACAGTATGTGTTAAATCTTATAGTTGCACTATGGTTACACTGTAAAGCAACTGCATAACCTAAATTAAATTCCCTTCTCTTTCATATAACCCTTGATTCCAATGTGTGATGATTAATTTGTAGCTTCACCAAATTGGTAATCACACTCAATTTATTAATTTAAAACTGGTATTTAGTGGATTAAAAAATTACTACTTTATAACAACCATATTTTTATCTAGAGACATATGTAATCCCTTATTTGAATAAACTGAAATGAAGAAATTGCCAGTTATTTATCTTTTGTACCTAAACACAGGATCACCCTGTGGTGACATAATTTAGAGATTTTATCCTTGGAACATCCACATAGCCACTTTTTAAAGCAAACTATTTAAAACGCCAGGCATATTTCATGTAAGAAATCACTCCCCCCCAGATATACCATTGTATATATATTGTGGCAAATAGTAGGACCTAGTGAATTGGACATAAACAGTAACTCTCATCTCTTTTCTTCCTGCTGAAAGATAGCTGAGCTCAGACAAAATAACAAAGCACATATTATAGAATTTGGCTAAGTATTCTATCTTCTTTTCCTTGGATAAATTCTCTGTGATTCTTATATTTAGTTATTGGTGGTTCACTAATTGGGGTAATGACAGCTAGTTTTGCCCTGTATAAACTGGACTGATTTCTTGTAAATATGTGTGTGTATATATCTATATTTATTTATCTTATCCCAACACATATACATTTTTTCCTAATAAGGGCTAGATTACAAGTGAAGCACTAAATATCACTTGTGTGCAAGCAACAAAATAATATTAAGAATTATCGATTTATAGATGATATTGTTTTTATATGGCAGGGTTCTACTGAGGAAGTTACTGGGTTCATTAAGTATGATAATAGCAATAGTTATAATTTGAAATGTACATTTAAGACCTCATTTACTTCAATTGCTTTTCTAGATCTTATCCTATATCATGACATCGATACTGATACTGTAGCAGTAAGAAATTTCCGGAAACCCACTGACAGGAACAGTTTACTTAATGCCAATAGTGGGCATGTAAGGCAATGGAAAAATAATATCCCACTAGGATAATATCAGAGGATTAAACAAAACTGTAGTAGTGTAGAAGATTATAATAAAGAAGCGGATATTTTAACTAGCATATTTTTGGAAAAGGGATATAATACACACCTTTTAAGTCAAACTCAAACAAGGGTATCTACCTAGTATGGATAGATTTGATTTAATAAATAAGAAGTCCAAACATAATCAACAAAGTAGATGTCTGACAGACATTATTCCCAAGTTTGAAACTACATAGATACAGCAATCAACATTATTAGATTAAAAATATATTACACAAACATTGGAATGTTCTAAAATTGGATCCCGTTTTGGGTAAAATATTAGGGGATAAGCCTGAAGTTATTTCTAGGAAAAATAGAGATATAAAAAACTATATTGCACCCACCAAACTTAGACAGTCTTCAGAATCTGGCCAAATAGCCAATTGGTGTGGGGCAGCTTCAGGCCTATATCCTTGCAAACAAAAGGATTGTGTGATGTGTCCCCGGACTCCCCGCATAGGAATAAATAATACCAGATTCACTTATTTTGATGGAAAAAAAATATATAGATGTAAGGATAGATGTACATGCCACACTACATATCAACTAACATGTAATGTGGGAAGATCTATATTGGTTGAACCAAAAGAAAGATAAAATATAGATTGCGGGAGCATATTAGGAACATTGAAAATGGCTTTAAGAATCATAGTGTATCATTTCACTTTAAAATGTTCCATAGCCAAAATCCTCAAGATCTGACTATAAACATTGTAGAATGTGTTGCTCCTAACAGATGGGACACATATATATTGCTGAAATTGAGACAAAGAGACATCTTTTGGATCAAGACTTTTTTATTTTAAACAATATATATTCAAGGTTTACTGGTATATCTGTTCATTTAGAGACTGATAGTTTGACATGTATGGGTGTGGGTTTCACAATCAATTTATTTTGTGGGGTAAATGTGATTGTTGTGTTCATTTTAGTGTTTTTTAGTGTTTATTAATTAAATCTATTTAGGGTGCAATAGATCATTTTTATTCCATTTTTCATTTTATTTAATACATAATATATGGTATTAAAGTTTTTGTTTAAGGATATTTTAATTGCTTTTTATATAATGTGTAATTATTTTATCAAATTGTGTAATCTTAATATGCGTATATACTATGTATTATGCTTGTAGATTCAACATTTACATTTGGTGCTTCAATTTACGCTACCCTATTGGTTTTCTATTTATCAAATTGACTAGAATGTGCGGTTTTTATTTTCTATTAATTGAATCCGCTATCATTCTTTTAATTTATGTCAGTCTTATAGCAGGTTGCAATAGGCAACGTTCCAATTCATGATAGGCCAATTTAGGGGGCGTATTATATCTAACCCCTATATCAGGGGTATCAGCACCACTTGCAAATCATTCTGGAGAAAGTCCCGACAATCTTGATGAAACACGTAGAATTGCTGTATCATTGTATTATTGGTAACCTTTTTTGGCCCTGTGAGGCTTCCGTAGGTCCTCGATTGTATTGAGAGATTCCTATTGGCTAGAGCCGAGGGTGTGTGTGTGTGTTAGTGTGCCAGCGGGCTTAGCGGGTATTGTGTAACGGCTCTCCAGTGAACGTTTACATCACACAGAAGTAGGCTACCTATTTCTCTTACCCACTACTCAGTGAATTTGTCTAGAATAAGCACATGAAGTGTTGGACCCCGCTGAGGACGTATTCATATGTTTTTATGTGCTTTTATCTTCTGTCATCTTGTGAGTATATATGTAGCGAGTGCAGCTACAATAAACTTTGTGACTGTACACTTGAATCGTTGTCTGCGCTACTCTCCTTTTCTCCAGTGTCTATGCGTGCAAGCAATGTTAGCGCTCCACTTTGTAATACCAGCAATCAAGCTCACATTCGCATTGCTAGGGAGCATTCCATAGGTTCCTATGGGAGCCTCGTTCTGATGCCTTCATAGACTGCATCAG
Organism: Bombina bombina; assembly: GCF_027579735.1. Classification (NCBI taxonomy): domain Eukaryota; kingdom Metazoa; phylum Chordata; class Amphibia; order Anura; family Bombinatoridae; genus Bombina; species Bombina bombina. The sequence goes on from NC_069503.1 coordinate 953,589,779, forward strand.
AACTTTGCACAACGAAAAGGGTAAGTAGCGCAGCAATAGGCAGCATTTTAAATATATATGTATATGAATGTATACATATATATTTATGTGTTAATATGAGCATATACACATATTAACACATAAATATAAGCATATACATATATATTTACATTGCGGCCTATGAGAACACACAGTTTCCATAGACCGCAATGTAAAGGCACTTACAGTGCCGTTTTTTTCTAAAACCCCAACTTTAAAGCCCCAAAACTACCTAGTGCAGTTATTTTTTATTTTAAAAAAAGTTCAATTTTTTAAAATTAAAAACTAAAATGTCCCCTATTTTGAGGGCATTTAAAATTAACCAGAGATCTAATGTCTGGTTAATTTTTGGAGCGCTAATTGCTACTGCAAGCTCGCGGTAACAATAACCAGGAACTTGTAATGGCTGGTTAATTATCGTGCTCCTGCAAACGGGAACTTTGCCTATTTGCGGTAGCATGATAATTTAACGCTCTACATGTAATCTTTGCATAATTTGTAGAGTGTCTTACTGTGGTTGAACCATAAAATTATATTTACATTAGATAAGTATAAAAATACATCACTTTTAAAACCACATTTTGGTGACCATGAAGTTTAGACAAATCCATATGCAATATTGCACATCAGTGATCATATATCCTTTCTTGCTCCCACGTTTGTACCCTCTCAACACCCCCATTGCTATGAGTCATACGTTAAAGAATTTTTTGACCTTTTTACAAATGATTTGGTTTAATGGAGCAAAATTAATCTGAAAGACACATGTATCTTGCTTCAGTGGAAAGAGTAAAATAATTAAAAAAAAGATGTTAGGGATCGATGATGATATTTCATGAAAACCTCTACTCCAAATAGACCATAATCATTTACTTTAACAAAAGTTATTCAGAATATTGCTGGTTTGTGACAGAATATTACACCTACTGTATTATATGATACAAAAGCACCTGTGAGAGCTGACTGCGTGTATTGGGCTGAGGAACCTGTTATGTTCATTGTCAGTAATTTTTTTGATTAGAAGAATACTAAGTGCAATGATGCATTTAATAATTGCAACAATTTACAAGCTTGTATATATATCTTGATTTGTACTATCTACCCCAGGGCCTCCCACATCCAGCACTAAAAGGCATTTTGTGTAACCCTCAATAATTTGTCATGGGAAAGAATATTGTAATTTTTTTTTACACATTTAAACATATTAAAAATAGTTTTCAATTAAAAAAAGGTTAAGTTAAAGCTGTTTGTGTAGATGTTGATTGTGCAGCAGGGTCTTAAAGGGACATGAAACCCAATTTTTTTCTTTCATGATTTAGAAAGAGCATACAATTATAAACAACTTTCTAATTTACTTCTATTATCTATTTTGCTTCATTCTCTTGATATTCTTTGCTGAAAAGCATATCTAGATATGCTTAGTAGCTGCTGATTGGTAGCTGCACATAGATGCCTCCTGTGATTGGTTCACTGTGTGCATTGCTATTTCTTCATTAAAGTATATCTAAAGAATGAAGCAAATTAGGTAATAGAAGTACATTGGAATGTTGTTTAAAATTGTATTCTCTACTTTAATTATGAAAGAAAATGTTTGGGTTTAGTGTCCCTTTAAGGCCTGGTTGCTGACTGGCTGATAAGCAGATGTCTCAATAGTTTATTGTTAGATAGTATCAAACAGGGAAAAAAAATCTTAATGCAGGAACAACTAAAAAAATATTTTAATTGCAACAAGAAAATCATTATCATAAGTGTCAGCTAATTAAGTGCATACTTAATAATTTTATATTAAAATCTGAGTGTTTCATGTTGCTTTAATGTTAGCTAAAAATATATCTACTTTTAATGGCAATATGGTAGCCTTTGTGCTCAAAACCTGGTTAGCAAGAACAGGTATTAAAATACATGTATGGCCGTGACTTCCAGGTGGCTGCCATGATAGGTTGTAATTCTGAGTACAAGTTGAAGCCAATCCAATATACTGCATATCTACAGATATTTCTAACATCTGTTTACAATACAAATAGAGATTATTTAATCACACCCTGAGGATTGTACCATTTAGGGGTAAATAAGGTACAAATATGTTTCAAATTGTCAAAGGGTCCATGTATGTACCATTTAATCCTCAAAAAAGGTATAATCACTTGTGTGACCAAAAGATTGAAGGATATGGGTGGTTCCATCTATTGGTAGAACGTTTATCACCAAAATGTGTACTGGGGAAAAAAAGACAAATTTGCATATATTTTGCATAGGGTGAAATGTATGTTTGTGAGTTTTATCGTTTATGCCTCCCCTGAATTACCCTTCCTTTTGTTAGTCATATTATTTTATTATGTTGTTGTCTATATGTTTTCTCTGTTTATGTTTTGTGTAGTGAGTCACCATAAGTTAAATAGTGTGTTGTTAGAGTCTAGTCCTGAGTGAAATAAAGCATTGTGAATTGTTCCTTTTGGTACTGTTAATCTTGCCTGGTTCTTTCACAAATTCCAGTGGCAGAGTCTTAGGACCTGCTTTATGGCTACACTTTGCAAAATCATCAAATTCAGTATGGCTACTGTGAAGTTATTTTTTTTATTGTTTATTAAAGCTAGACATATTCTTATATCCTTATGTTTCTGAACAACAGCACTGTAGATGAATGTGTATTTAATAAATTTGATGGTACAGCATTTTAGCATTTATAATATACTATGTTGAGTACAACTTGCCATCTGGAGGTACAAATGGCTTGTCACTTTGGCAGTACCCTTAAAAGGCTACATTTGCACCATTTTAAGGATACATTATGGTACCATAGCACTGAGGTCCAATTTAGGCACAAAGGTACATATTTGCCATTGAAAAGATCTGCAAGGGTACCAATATGTTCCCATGTTAAAGGGTACAGCAGGTGTACCTTTGAGGGTACTGCCCCAGTGACAAGCTGTTGTACCCCTAAAGGTACAATTTTTGTACATTTTGTCTGACACTGTAAGTAAAGGTAAGTAAATAACATATGTTGGACTCCAATTAATATAGACATTAACGTTGTAAGCTTCACCTGCAGTCTATAATTTAAATATCTTACCTTTTAATTATGGAATTATATGTTCCTGCATCTAGCGCAATAAGTGTGGTGAGTAACATTTTAGGATGGCTAGTAGCTTAGGAGTTGAAATTTTGAGCCCTGATTTTTATATATATATATATATATATATATATATATATATATAGCTATATAAATTCATATGGATGTATAGGTATAGATATATATTTTACAAATAAATTATCACATATGTATAGAAATATCTGTTTAAAAAAAAAAAAAATCTTTGATTTGAAGAACATAGGAAGATAAAGTATCCCTAAAGCACCAATGGCTTTGGCCCAGTTGGTCTAGCACAGTGTCGGGTTCATGCATAAACAGAATCTAATAAGAATCTTTCAAACTGCACTATATAAGTCTATAGAGAGAGGGCATTAGTGCGGTCAGGATTTTCCCTATCAGTTTTTTTTTCAAGCAAATTTTATTTTTAACATGTTTAACAGCTGCTCTTGCATATACATTAAGGGCAAGATTACAAGTAGGGATGGGCGAATGTGTAAATTTCCAAATTTGAATGTTAGAACAAAGATTATTACCGAAATTCGAATTACAAATCCGAATGTTGATACGAACGAATATTCTTAAAAATTCTATAATCGAATGCTATTTACAGTTTTCGAATGTCACTTTCGAATGTTTATAATAAGATCGAATGTCCACATTCGAAATTTCGAATTTAACTTTCTATTTAACAAATACTATTCAGAAGTTCAATAGTTCATGTGGCAGGGAATCTAGTAAATTGATACATAACAGATACAAATATATCAATTCGAATGTTTCTATTTCGATTGAATATTGCATAATTTGAATATTACATTTAAGGGAAGGATTAGAAATACTATTACAAATATATAAATTTGAATTTTTCTAAACGAATATTTTCAAATGTAATCGTAAAATTAGAAACTGAACATTCGAAAATCGAATGTTAGAATGTTATGTAAACATTTGAAATTCTATTCGAACGAACGTGTTAAAATTAGTTTCATTTTTCGAATGTTGCGAAACATTTGCCCACCCCTAATTACAAGTCACACATTCTGATTTTTCCATGCTCGATATGGTCTTTTCACAATCAATTTACATTGCGCAGTTATTACAAGTCTTGAAAAATCGCGATTGCGTGCACACATTTGCCTTTTATACAACAATCCTTTCTGCGCTCGAAGAGCTGTAGTTAATGGTTAACACTTAGGGTTGCCAGATGTCCAGTATTCAACCGGGCAGTCCAGTATTTTAGCAGGCTGTCCAGTAAAATCTGTACATAAATACTGGACAATTTTTTTTTTTTTTATAATTTTCTTTTTATTGAGGTCAAAAATCTTAAACATATTAATGTACTTGTATATTTGTCCAGAAATTTAAGAAAAATAAGAAGAGTACACCAAAAAGCAAGGATACGCAATACACGAGATATTCATACATATCTTATAAAAAAAAAGAGAACAATATAAGATAAGTTTCCACTGGTACATATATATAAATACATTCATGACAAAACTATGTACCAATAGACATTAATTATTAGCAATCCATCAAAACAAACCAAGAGAAATAAATTATTCTGGACCTATAAATTGTGACCTCTTTGTTTTATTTAAGAGAGAAAGAGCAAAGCAAAAAAGAAAGAAAAGAGAAGAAGAAAAGGAAATAAAATAAACTTAGGGTAAAACCTGGTGGGAGAGGGGAGAGGAAGGAGAAAAAAACAAACAAACAAAAAAAAAATCTCATACAGTATCCTCAGTCACTGAGCCCTAGGTTTTGAAACAGGGTCAAGAGTTGTCTCTGGGAGTTACTCCTATATAATTTAAGAAAGTCCTGCACTTTATACAAAACTTATCCTGTCTCGTTTCTGTGTTATTGTAACTATCAAACTGTTCAATTATGTACTGATTTTGTAACAGAAAGGTTAGATTAGTAACAGTGGGTTCCCTTTTATTTTTCTTAAGGATAAGGTATCTCCCCGCCAGAATAATTGTATTTATAAAGTCAATGTTATCACATTTGTCCTCTTTATCAAATAAGAAAAAGATATGATTTAACTCCAACGTAATGTTAGCTCTTATCACTTTCCTCAGCCAAAATTGAATACGTTGTCAAAATTGTTGTATTTTGCGGCAACTCCAGAACATGTGAACCAGGTCGGCCCCAAGTGAGGAACACCGAGGGCATAAATTATTCAGCAAGGGGTGCCATTTATTTATTTGGGAGGTAGATATAACATGTTAATCAGTTTAAAGTGGGACTCTCGCCATAATGCAGACAGGGTAGCTTTCTCTACATTTATAATACTGCGCTTCACCATATCTGCATCTATTACCGTAGCGACAGACCGCCATTTTAGGCCGATGTCTAGCATTTTGAGCTCACCAATAAAATGTAAACTATTTTTAAAGACCCCTGTCAGCTAAATGTAAAGGGCCTTCTAGGCCTTTATGCATTAGACATATGGCTCAAAAAGAAGTAACACTGTGCATTTTCTATTATATGTGTTACAGGCGACCATGGAGGTGTTCAATCATTGCTGGGTGTGTATCTCTAGCAGTCAAGGGGGTCACATCACTGCTCTGTACGCGTGTTACTGGCAACCAAGGGGATACAATGACTGCTTAGTTGTGAAAAATATATGTGGTGGGATCAAGGGCGGGGCCTAAGGTTGAGCTTTTGTGGAGACTATATGTTTTCTCTGTTTATGTTTTGTGTAGTGAGTCACCATAAGTTAGTGTGCTGTTAGAGTCTAGTCCTGAGTGAAATAAAGCATTGTCAATAGTTCCTTTTGGTACAGTTAATCTTGCCTGGTTCTTTCATGAATTCCACTGGCAGAGTCTTAGTACCTGCTTCATGGCTACACTTTCCAAAATCATCAAATTCAGTATGGCTACTGTGAAGTTATTTTTTTTTTATTGTATATTAAAGCTAGACATATTCTTATATCCTTATGTTTCTGAACAACAGCACTGTAGATGAATGTGTATTTAATAAATTTGATGGTACAGCATTTTAGCATTTATAATATACTATTTTGAGTACAACTTGCCATCTGGAGGTACAAATGGCTTGTCACTTTGGCAGTACCCTTAAAAGGCTACATTTGCACCATTTTAAGGATACATTATGGTATTCAATCGGGTTGATTTCCCGCAATGTCTGTCTGCCTCCTCAGAGTAGACAGACAGGATATGGAGCAGCAGTCTTTAGAGCGCTGCTTCATAACTGGTGCTGAAGGCTCGCCAGAAATACTGGCGTTCAAACTCCATACAGAGCTTGATAAATAGGCCTCATTGTGTGAACCCAGCTACATCCCGTATTCAATCACCTATAGGTTGTCCGGTATTTTTATGAAGCACATCTGACAACCCTATTAACACTGTCTATATTTTATTATTTCAAAAAAATATTGCACCCAAAAGTTATAAGGGATCAAAGATATGTGTTAGGAAAAAAAGCATACGCAGGGATTTTACATTGACATACATACACATACATAGAGAAACATGGATTTATATGTATAGAGATATGTTTAACTATGGAGATAATGAAAAGACTTTTACATTACAATCGTATGCACATTAAACAATATCTCAGAGGGATTTTTAAAGAGATATTCCCATATAGATCTTGAGATATCTAGACGTGTATATATATATATATATATATATATATAATATATATATATATTCATATCTCACTATAAATAGATATTATAGTCCAAAAATCATCACATATATAGAGCAATATTTATTTAAAAATAAATCGAAAATATTCCATTACGAAAACATTTTCACAATATGAAATAATCGCATTTTCCTGTACACTTTTGGAGGAGAATAAGTCATGGGCTTTGCGCAACAGATCAGGTTTTCGTGTTTTTTTTCTTTCTGTTTGTCTTCTCCATTGATTTCTATGGGAAATATGTAAACGTGCACGTGATTTGGCTGTTTGCATTATGCAGCTTAACGCGTGCACAAAATAAGTTATTTTGCAACTTGCAATCGCTGCGCAACCCCAAATGTGAAAAAGCCATAACACGCACAGAGTTTTCACAACTGATTTGCCGCGCGACTTGTAATCTTGCCCTAAGTGTTGTATAGCTGGATAGCTAAAGGTTAATGAATGTTGCAAAAAATATTTAATCCTTTAACAATTTCTCTTTCTATTTGATTTGTTCAACTTTTTAGCAACAGTAGTTCATAATCAGATCCTTTTTTCCAGAGAAAGCAATATTACTGATCACAAGCATAATTAAATGTATGAAAATAAGATTGCAGTAATTATATATTAGTAACATAAATAGTAATCTATAGCATTTCCGTAATCATGTATAGCAGTCGGATCTGTTTCAAAGTTCAGAATTAGAATTATCTTTAATTTGTGGCTTATAATTCATTTTGAGTCAGTAATCATTTATTGCAATATTTAAAAAATCTTTGGGTTACTACATGAAGTCTATATGATATATTATTGACATGTAAGGGTCTAAGGTCTATTGATCAATGAGAGTACAGTTCAGAAGAATTGAAAGTCAGGCTTCATCTTGCATTATAATGTTATTTGTAAAATGCTGTATAAGCAATCTAGCTGTTAATGACAAAAATAAATTTAGTCAGCACTATGTGAAACGCAATTCCTGTTGTATTACAAGACTTTAGTATTGAAAGCATGATACACTTTGACACATATACTGCATTTGACATGTTCACATAAATTCTTTGGGGACAAAACTTGCTCTCTGTTATGGGCTAGATTACGAGTGGTGCGCTAATTGCAGTGCGCAAGCGATATTAGGCGAGATTACATATGTGGCGTATTTTTCAGCGCAACTGCTGAAACCCACGTCGCCCGTAAGTTCACTGTGCACATTGGGTGAATCAAATAACACACGCCGCCATATGATATACTGGTGTAAGTCGGACAAACTGGCGAGGTTCCGAAATGTGCGCAACTACACATTTCTGGCGTCGCCAGTAACTTATGCCAGTATATTGCACACTTAAGATGAAAAGAAAAAGTCGAAACCAAAAGAAATTAATAAACCGACACGTAAAAACACCATTCTAAATCCCTATATAAACCCATGCGCAACCGCCATATTTTGCGTGTGTTTGTATTGTTCTTTGAGCTACAACACATGGCCCAGGAGCAGAGGATTTAGAGAGTGAAGAGAGAGAGGAGCAAACACAAAAGTTAGTTAGGTTGGATTGGATTGAGGAGTATTTGTACACTTACACATATTTGTACATATTACACACATTGCATACATACATATACACATACACCACACTTTTATTTTCAAACAAATATAACTGATTTTATATTTTATTTTAATACAGTGGGATAGGCTGAGTGCTTGGTTGTGATTGTGTGTGACTGGACCTGCGTGGGAGTTACTTGGGAGTGTGTGTGGTGTGACAAGTGTTAGAATGGCAGGGAGAGGTAGGGAGGAGTGGAGGGGTGGAGCGGGGAAAGGGAGAGCCAGAAGGGAAGATGGGAGGAGAGATGCTCAGAGATGAGGAACATGTAGGAGAGGGACAGCGGCGCACATGGGGATAGAAGAGGGTCGGAGGGGGAGGATTGGCAGGAACACACACTTCCATGGACATCTTAGGGAGGAAGCCAAGTGGCCATGGATGAGAAGAGGATGAGGTGTCCCAACTTCTCTTTTGAAGAAAATGTTGCCCTTGTCCAGGCCATCATGGACAATTATTCTGACCTCTTCAGCTAGGAGAAGGGCAAAGGCAGTGCCAGGAGAAGGAAGACTGCATGGCAAGAGGTGGAGGATGTTGTGAACAGTGTGGCTGACTGTTGAGGGGCTGAAGAAGAGGTGGAATGACTGCAAGAGGTGGGTGAAGGAGAAAATGGGGCAGAAAACATTCCAACAGAGGGGAACAGACATTGGCCCAGCCCTTGAAATGCAGTACAACACCTGGCAGGAGATGATCCGCAGGTCCCTGAGCACCACAGCAGTCAGTGGACTTCCAGGGGCTTGTGACTCAGGGGTTGCAACCACTGCACATCATGCTGGTGAGTAACATTCCACACACCTGTATTATATGTAATTGCAATAAAACACCCTTGAATCTCACACATTCATGTACAAGATGAGGAGCATGGGAGTTGGAGTACTACCAAAACTATATACAATTTGACTGGACATTACTGCTACATAACACAATGCCATTCATTATATGGTCTTAAATATTGCAATACTAACGTCTCAGAGTAACACAGGCCCCAAGCCACATGGAGAGTAAGCCTAAAGTGGAGACTATAGGCATCCAAACAAAGTTAGCTTAATAAAGCAGTTTGTGTGCCTACATCAAGTTAAAGGAAATTTGGTGACTATAGTGTCATGTAAAGTACCCATTAGTTCATCATTGACATGTACACATAACTGTCAGGACAACTGTCTGGGAAAAATCACCATTTTGATATTGCATATTAATCACATATGTCTGTGCTATATAATATAGGGTTAAAATTGATCATGTGTATTTACTTATAGATTCAGGTACACATACACATATATATTATTTATCAGTATTAATATGCAGCTATTAGCTAGTTGCTTGTCAGTATATAATTGCTTACTGTGAAGTTTTCCAGACAATTGTCCTGACATAACAATTGTAGGAAACACATCAATGTATATTGATCCTATTCAGATCACTCATAGACCACCTCACAATGTGAAAATGCATGTAATAGAGGTTGACATGTAAATCAGTATAGGCCCAACCATGTATCAATGTAAATAGGAAACCCACATGTACATATATCTGACTGTACTAATCCCTCTCATCCTTTATCTCCTCCACAGAACCACCTGTGACAAGGCTACAAACAGTACCCTCTGTGCAGCAGTCAGGGCCTTCTGCCATGCCACCACCACCCCCACCCCCACCATTTTTCCATCAACCACATGTGCCACAGGGACAGTGACCTCCCAGCTGGCTTCAATGCCAACACGGACACAAAGGTTCCTTTTATATACCCCAAAACTAACAAAATCACAGACTCAAGATAGTGACATCAATTATCCAGGGACACTGTCACAGTTTGTGGCTGTTGAAGAGTCTGGGTGGTTACACACTTGTCCACAGTGGGACCTTAAAGCATCTGTCCAACCTCCACCATCTGCAGCATGCGGACAAGCTCCACTATCTGCAGCATTAGGACGGCTCCACCATCTGCAGTATTAGGACAAGCTCCATTATCTGCATCAGCAGAAATGTCACCTCCAGCATCAGCAGCAGTTCCAGCTCCAGCATCAGTAGCATCAGCAGCAGTTCCAACTCCAGCATCAGCAGTACTTCCACCTCCAGCATTATTAGCAGCAGCAGCAGTTCCACCTCCAGCCTCAGCAGCAGCAGTTCCACCTCCAGCAACAGCTCCATCTCAAGCAGCAGCAGTTCCACCTCCAGCAGCAGCATTTCTACCTCCAGCATCAGCAGCAGTTCCACCTCCAGCAGCAGCAGCATCAGAAATGCCACCTCCAGAAGCAGCAGCAGCACGTCCACCAGCATCACATGGTCTCCAACCTCCTGTCCCTGCACCAACTGCCAGCCCTGTTGCTCAACAGTCTGTGTATGCATTGGAGGCTCCCCTAGATTCTGAATATATTAGAATACAAGATGAGGATCCTTAGAAGCACTGAGAGCTTCCACAGACGGAGCATAGAGCTGCAGAGAGACATGGCATCATTGTTCAGTGCAACAGCCACCCATCAGTCACAGATGTTGAGATGGCAGGTTGATATGCAGCAGCAGGTGGGCAATAGATTCAGAGAACTAATCAGCTTTTGGGTGTGTTGGTGGAACACTTTACACAATAGCAAGAAACATCCTCAAACATATCATCTGCCAACAGCACACCAACTGAAATGCCTGCATCGCCAAGAACAAGGAAGACAAGATTATCCACCACAGGCACCTCAGCTGCCTCATCCAAAAAGCCACGTAAAAAATAAACACATTTTTATTTCACCATAACCATTGTCCTTTCTTATTTAACATCAGCTAGATTACGAGTTTGGCGTTATAATTGAAAAAGCAGCGTTACTCTATAACCACAAGATCCATACTGCCATCTGAAGTCAGCAGTTATGAGTTCTACACTACAAAGCTGTACCATAAAACTCATAACTAAAGTGTTAAAAAGTACACTAACAACCATAAACTACTTATTAACCCCTAAAGCGAGGCCCTCCCGCATCGCAAACACTATAATAAATGTATTGACCCCTAATCTGCCGCTCCGGACATCACCGCCACTATTAAAATGTATTAACCCCTATTCCGCCGCTCCCCAACCTCGTCGCCACTATAATAAATCTATTAACCCCTAAACTGCCGCCCTCCTGCATCGCAAACACTATTTAAATATTATGAACCCCTAATCTGCCGTCCACCCACACTGCCACTATAATAAACCTATTAACCCCTAAACCACAAGCCCCCCACAATGAAATATACTAAAATAAACTATTAACCCCTAAACCTAACGACCCCCTAACTTTATATTAAAATTACAATTTCCCTATCTTAAACTAAATTACAGTAAAACTTACCTGTCAAATTAAATAAATTAATTTTAAACTAACAATTAAACTAAGATAATTATTAAACTACAATTAAACTAACTAACAATTAAACTAAACTACACATTAAAAAAATCCTAACGCTACTCTAAAAATTACAAAAAGTATTTAATTACAAAAAAAGAAATAACTAAATTACAAAAAAAACAAACACTAAATTATGAAAAATAAGAAACAAATTATCAAAAATAAAAAAGAATTACACCTAATCTAATAGCCCTGATCAAAATACACCTAATCTACACCTAATCTACACCTAATCAAAATACCCCCCCCCCCCACAAAAAATAAAACCCTAGCCTACAATAAACTACCAATGGCCCTTAAAAGGGCCTTTTGTGGGGCATTGCCCCAAAGAAATCAGCTCTTTTACCTGTAAAAAAAATACAAACACCCCCCAACAGTAAAACTCACCACCCCCACAACCAACCTCCCCAAATAAAATAACTATCTAAAAAAACCTAAGCTCCCCATTGCCCTGAAAAGGGCATTTGTATGGGCATTGCCCTTAAAAGGGCATTTAGCTCTTTTACATGCCCAGACCCTAAAAAACCTGATTTTTTAAAACTCGTAATTCCAGTGCTATAGGGAGGTAAAATAGCGCCGCTTTTGTGGCGGTCGTTAAAATCCCTATAGCGCTCAAAACTTGTAATCTAGCTGCATGTGAATGTCATACACATCCATGTAATAGGTGTTAGAGTACACTAATATTGAATAAAAATTATGATATGACCTGTGGTGAAGTGACACTATAACACAGGTAATATTATTATCTTTATTAAATATTATTGTACTCTAACTCACATCACATAGATGTGTATCAAAAGCACAGATTGTATTATTCAATTAGAGGATGTTAATCCATGTATCCCACACAACATTAGTTAAGACTTTATATATATATACAGTGGGTATTAAAAATAATCACCTCCCTTGAAAATAATCATATTTTGTAGCTTTGCAGCCTAAAATAAAGACAGACACAGTTTTTGTTTATCCAGTTGAAATTACTCAGTGCAACTTATAACATCCAAGTAAAAGATATAACACCAACATGTCAGGCAAAAATAAAGAGAATTCAAAAACAGAATCACTGAGTTGGAAAAAGGATCACCCCCTCCTAAAATTGTATGAAAGAGCCAGGAGGAAACTGGTCAGAGAGGCTAGCAAGGGGCTCACAGCAACTCTGAAGCAGTTGCAAGAATTTATGACAAAGAGTGGTCATTGTGTGCATGTGACAACAATATCACAAATTCTCCACAAATGGGGCTTGTATGGGAGGGCTGCAAGAAAAAAAAACACTCCTCAAGAAAGGCCACATGCAGTTATGACTGAGCTTTGCCATAACACACCTAGGAGATTCTGAGGCCACATGGAAAAGGTGTTATGGTCAGATGAGACTAAATTTGAATTATTTGGCCTCAACACCAAATGATATATCTGGAGAAAATCCAATACAGCTTACCATCCAAATAAACCATACCTACAGTAAAGCATGGAGGTGGTAATATCCTGTTATGGGGGTGTTTATCTGCAGCAGTCACTGGAACACTTGTCAGGATAGAAGGAATAATGGATGTGGCAAAATACCGTCAAATCCTTAAGGAAAATCTGCTGCCCTCTGCCAGGAAGTTGTCAATGGGAAAAAGGTTTACCTTCCAACATGACAATGACCCAAAGCACACAGCAAAAATGACCACACAGTGGTTGAAGGAGAAAAAGGTGAATGTCTTTTCATGGCCTAGTCAGAACCCAGACTTAAAACCCATTAAATATCTGTGGCATGATTTGAAGACTGCAGTCCACAAACGGTCACCATCAAATGTAACGGAACTGGAGCAGTTCTGCAAAGAAGAGTGGGCAAATATTGCATAGTCTAGATGTGCAAAGTTAGTAAGAGACATATCCCAACAGACTAAAGGCTGTAATTAACCAAAATATGGTTCAACAAAAAACTGACAAAAGGGGGTGATCCTTTTTTCAACTCAGTAATTCTGTTTTTGAATTGTCTTTATTTTTGCCTGATATGTTGGTGTTATATCTTTCACTAGGATGTTATAAGTTGCACTGAGTAATTTCAACTGGATAAACAAAACCTGTGTCTGTCTTTCAGGCTGCAAAGCAATAAAATGTGATTATTTTCAAGGGGGGGTGATTCTTTTCAATACCCACTGTAATACATGTTTATAAATTTATATACAAAATTATGGAACATGGGGATGTGGCATCTGTTTTTCCATTCACGAGAAGCTGACAATTTCAGTGTCACCTAAACATGAATAACACAATGAGACATATGCAGGAATTAGGGGGGTTAAGGGAAGGGAGGTGGGATGTTGTGGATTCACTTACATGAAATGGGAATCCTCAGTAGGGAATCCTGCAAAACATGAAATATACACATAATGTTAGGTGAGGTACAGTCATACATCATAACGCATGTTACCTATATGGCTTAGTTTCCTTAGGAACATGTCACTTAAATGTAAAGTATTCTTGGATAACGTAATCCCGTAATAGGTTACCCCATAGTATCCCCCTGTCCACACCCTAAGGTACAGGCACCACATCATGTTACCGAGGCTCAATGTCCTGGGTGCCCTTGCTCTCCCCCTCTGATGATGCCGACGTCTGAGTGGCCGTGCATGCCTCTGGTTGTGCAGGACCAGCATGCCGCGACCAGCAACAGGGGCAGCACCTGGGGCTGGTGGTCCATCTGGCACCCCTTGTGCCTCACGACGGTGCCTCTCCAAACACTTCCTCTCATGTCTCAGAAAAAGTGTGGGTAATCAGGGCGTGCATTATCTGTCAGGTGTTTTAAGGCTGCAGGTGAAAGGTTATGCTGTTTGTGATTGGTTTGACACACTTGCAGAGGGTGGATACTGTTTTGAATAATTAAGTGGCCAGTCATGGTTTAACTGTTAACTGTGCGGCTTATATTATTTATTCATAAAATATTTTACCAGGAAGTATATATTGAGATTTCTTTTGTTTTCAAGTATGTCCTGGTTCAACAAAACATTGCATTGATACAATAGGGTACAATAAAATACAAAAACAATAATAATACACAATATATCCAAAATTTAACATAGAACAGGTAGGAAATATATAATCAACCATGACAGGTTCATTCTGTTTTGAGATATGTAGAGAGGGATCTCTTACAGGATTTTAGGCTTGGGGAAGGTTTGAGAGTGTGCGTTAGGTCGTTCCATAACTGTGGCACTCTGTAGGAAAAGGAGGATCGAGCTGCTTTCTTTTTGTATTGAGGCAAGCTAAATAATGTGCTGGTACTGGATCGGAGGTTATAGGAGGTGGGAATAGCCAGGGAGAGCATTCTGCTCAGGTAGGGTGGGAACTTCCCAGAAAAGCTCTTAAACACAAGGCTGGAAAGATGGAGGGTGCGCCTGGATTCCAGCGACAGCAAGTTTAGTTCTTTTAGCATGTCACAACAATGGTGGGTCCTGTAATTACATTGTAGCACAAAGCGGCAGTTATACAATGTATTACATTTGTTGAGGTGAGTTTGCAGTGCAGGTGCATATACTACATCCACATAATCAATGATTGGCATCAGCATTTGCTGTACAATCTTTTTCTTTACTGTAGGGCTGAGGCAGGATTTGTTTTTGTACAAGGCACCTAGTTTTGGATAAAGTTTAGATACAAGCTTTTTTATGTGGAGGCCAAAAGATAGATTGTGGTCTAACAACATACCCAAGTATTTGAAAGAGTGGACTGCGGTCAGTGTGCAATTTGATTTTGTTTTGATGCATAGATGGGAATTTTGTAGTTCGTGTAATTTAGGTCCCATTCCAAAGATCATTGTGACAGTTTTGTCAGTGTTTAGGAAGAGTTTGTTTTTTGAGATCCACTTTTCTTCCTCTGTGAACTGGTCTTAGAGCACTGCTTCAATCTGCGGTAGATCGGATTTGCTTGCATAGATTACTGTGTCATCTGTGGGCATGTGTACAGTTGAGGATTTGCAGACATTAGGCAGATCATTTATAAATAATGTGAATAGTAGGGGGCCGAGAATGGAACCTTGGAGAACACCACACGTGACTGGGAGAGGGAGGGAGTCGCTGTCAGAAATGGAGACATATTGTGATCGATCCGATACATATGATCGAAACCAGGTTAGCGGATGATCACCAATACCTGAGTTTTTTAGTTTGAGCAGTAGAATGGTGTGGTCTACTGTGTCAAAGGCATTTGCAAAATCAAGGAAAATAGCTCCAGTTAGGTCTCCTTGTTCCCTGCCAGTTTGGATGTCATTGCAAACTTTTAGGAGGGCAGTTGTAGTAGAGTGATTTGTGTGAAAACCTGATTGAACAGGGGTCAGATAGTTAGATTGTTAATAATACTCACATAATTGCGTACGGACACATTTTTCTAAGATTTTTGACAATACTGGGAGCAATGATATTGGGCGATAGTTAGAAACCAAGGTTATTATCTCACCACTTTTATGGATAGGCACTACTCTTGCAGTCTTCCAAAGTTTGGGTATGTATCCAGACACCAAGGATTCGTTAATTAGAGTTGTGACAGGTTTAGCAATTGCCGGCGCACTGAGCTTCAACAGCATTGCTGGGATTTGATCAGGTCCAGAATGTTTTTTTATTTTTAGATTATTAAGGTGTTTCTTAATGACATTGATGGGTACAGGTCTAAAATTTAACTTCTCTATATTAAGTCTTTGCAGATTTAGTGGGGGCTGATCCACATTTGTAGTTTCAGGATGTGTTTCATTTATTAGTTTGTCAATCAGGATGGTGGAGCATCTGACAAAATAATTGTTAAAGGGATCTGCTACTTCTAAGGGAAGTTGCAGGGTTTAGTTGTCTACTTTGACAGTGGAGGAGTGGGAGTGGATTGGTGGAGTTTGTAAGTTATTTATGACTTTTCAAAACTTTCTAGGGTTTGATATGTTATTGCTCAGATTTTCACAGAAATATTGGGCCTTGGCCAATTTTGTTTGTTTAGTGCATATATTTCGCCATTGTCTATATACACAGTGATCATTCATAGAGCCAGTATGCTTGAACTTTGACCACAATGAATCCCGAAACTGGTACATTTGAATGAGGTCAGCTGTGATCCAATTCAAATGTGCTCCTTTTACTCTCACCTTATGCAGCAGGGCATGCAAATTCCAAACTTGTAGGATTCCAGACTGAAAGAATTCAACTGCAGAAATTAGGTTTAATCTGTGCCAGGGGAGGTTCTTGATGTAATTTAGAAATGATTGAAGATTACATTTTTTTGAAGGACCTGGTGATTTTAACCTTAGGAGAGGATCTAGTAGCCTTTATTTTGCGCACGCAGTACACTAAGCAGTGGTCACTGAAACTGTTAGGGAGAACACCTGCGTCCTTGATTCTGTAAGGAGAAGTGGAGAGAATTCAATCGAGCAGGGTGTGATTATGGCTTTTGATGTTTATGCGAGTTGGGGAGGAGATTAATTGCGTTATCTGCAAAGCCTTAAACAGCGAGCAAGAACTATTATTTTTAGGATTCAGCCAATCAATATTAAAATTTCCAAAAATCAAGATTTCACATTTTGGGTTTTGAGCTATGGTTTCCCTAAGGAGATGTGCTATGTCAGAAAGGGAATGCACAGGGCAGCTAGGTGGGCGGTAGATTCCTGCAACAATGATTGATTTACTGCATGGGATCTCAATTGTGCCAGATAGGAAATCGAAGGTGGCAGGAGAGCTAGATTTTTGTAAGGAGGTGTATTTTGTGAAATTGTCAACATAAATTACAATGCCGCCTCCTCTCTTGCGCTGTCATTTCTATGGCATGAATACTCATGTATTTCAATGGCAGAGTCAGGTATTTTTGTGGTTAGCCACAATTCAGAGATCACAATGATTTTGGGCTTGTATTGTAAACACTATCGCCTAGATTTAGAGTTTGGCATTAGCCATCAAAAGCAGCGTTAAGGGGTCCTAACGCTGCTTTTTACCGCCCGCTGGTATTTAGAGTCAGGCAGGAAAGGGTCTACCGCTCACTTTCTTTCCGCAACTCCAGGCTACCGCAGATCCCCTTACGTCAATTGCGTATCCTATCTTTTCAATGGGATTTGCCTAATGCTGGTATTTGGAGTCTTGGAAGAAGTGAGAGGTAGAGCCTCTACCGACAAGACTCCTAACGCCAAAAAAAGTCAGTAGTTAAGAGCTTTATGGGCTAACGCCGGAACATAAAGCTCTTAACTACTGTGCTATAAAGTACACTAACACCCATAAACTACCTATGAACCCCTAAACCGAGGCCCCCCATATCGCAAACCCTATAATAAAATCTTTTAACCCCTAATCTGCTGCTCCGGACATCGCCGCAACCTACATTATCCCTATGAACCCCTAATCTGCTGCCCCTAACATCGCCGCCATCTACCTACACTTATTAACCCCTAATCTGCCAACCGGACCTCGCCGCCGACATTTATATTATATTTATTACCCCCTAATCTGCCCCCCCAACGTCGCCGCCATCTACCTACACTTATTAACCCCTAATCTGCCAACCGGACCTCACCGCCACTATAATAAATGTATTAACCCCTAAACCTCCGCACTCCTGCCTCGCAAACACTATAATAAATTGTATTAACCCCTAATCTGCCCTCCCTAACATCGCCGCCACCTACCTACAATTATCAACCCCTAATCTCCAGCCCCCACCGTCGCCGCTACTATAATAAAGTTATTAACCCCTAAAAAGTCTAACCCTAACACCCACCTAAGTTAAATATAATTTAAATTAATCTAAATAAATGTACTATCATTAAATAAATTATTCCTATTTAAAACTAAATACTTACCTATAAAATAAACCTAATATAGCTACAATATAACTAATAGTTACATTGTAGCTATTTTAGGATTTATATTCATTTTACAGGCAACTTTGTATTTATTTTAACTAGGTACAATAGCTATTAAATAGTTATTAACTATTTAATAGCTACCTAGTTAAAATAATTACAAAATTACCTGTAAAATAAATCCTAACCTAAGTTACAAATACACCTAACAATACACTATCAATAAATTAATTAAATAAATTAACTATAATTAGCTAAACTAAAATACAATTAAATAAACTAATCTATAATACAAAACCCCCCCACTAAATTACAGAAAATAAAAAAAAATACAAGAAGTTTAAACTAATTACACCTAATCTAAGCCCCCTAATAAAATAAAAAAGCCCCCCAAAATAATAAAATGCCCTACCCTATTCTAAATTACAAAGTAATCAGCTCTTTTACCAGAAAAGGGCTTTTTGCGGGGCATTGCCCCAAAGTAATCAGCTCTTTTACCTGTAAAAAAAATACAACCCCCCCAACATTAAAACCCACCACCCACATACCCCTACTCTAACCCACCCAAACCCCCCTTAAATAAAACTAACACTAACCCCCTGAAGATCTCCCTACCTTGAGTCGTTTTCACCCAGCCGAGCCGAATTCTTCATCCAAGCGGAGCAAGAAGATGTCATCCATCCAGTAGAAGTCTTCATCCAAGCGGTGCAAGAAGAGGTTCTCCATCCGGTAGAAGTATTCATCCAAGCAGCGTCTTCTATCTTCATCCATGCGGAGCGGAGCCATCTTCTATCTAGCCAATGCGGAGCCATCCTCTTCAACCGACGGACTAACGACGAATGAAGGTTCTTTTAAGGGACGTCATGCAAGATGGCGTCCCTCGAATTCCGATTGCCTGATAGGATTCTATCAGCCAATCGGAATTAAGGTAAGAAAAATCTGATTGGCTGATAGGATTCAATGAAGTTCAATCCGATTGGCTGATCCAATCAGCCAATTGGATTGACCTCACATTCTATTGGCTGTTCAGATCAGCCAATAGAATGCAAGGTCAATCCGATTGGCTGATTGGATCAGCCAATCAGATTGAACTTCAATCTGATTGGCTGATTGAATCAGCCAATCAGATTTTTCTTACCTTAATTCCGATTGGCTGATAGAATCCTATCAGCCAATCGGAATTTGAGGGATGCCATCTTGCATGACGTCCCTTAAAGGAACCTTCATTCGTCGTTAGTCCATCGGTTGAAGAGGATGGCTTTGCATCGGCTGGATGGAAGATGGCTCCGCTCCGGATGGATGAAGATAGAAGACGCCGCTTGGATGAATACTTCTACCGGAT
Organism: Bombina bombina; assembly: GCF_027579735.1. Classification (NCBI taxonomy): domain Eukaryota; kingdom Metazoa; phylum Chordata; class Amphibia; order Anura; family Bombinatoridae; genus Bombina; species Bombina bombina. Next base: position 953,609,664 of record NC_069503.1, read on the forward strand.
GGAGGACCTCTTCTTGCACCGCTTGGATGAAGACTTCTACTGGATGGATGACATCTTCTTGCTCCGCTTGGATGAAGAATTCGGCTCGGCTGGGTGAAGACGACTCAAGGTAGCGAGATCTTCAGGGGGTGTTAGGTTTATTTAAGGGGGGTTTGGGTGGGTTAGAGTAGGGGTATGTGGGTGGTGGGTTTTAATGTTGGGGGGGTTGTATTTTTTTTACAGGTAAAAGAGCTGATTACTTTGGGGCAATGCCCAGCAAAAAGCCCTTTTAAGGGCTGGTAAAAGAGCTGATTACTTTGTAATTTAGAATAGGGTATGGCATTTTATTATTTTGGGGGGCTTTTTTATTTTATTAGGGGGCTTAGATTAGGTGTAATTATTTTAAACTTCTTGTATTTTTTATTTATTTTCTGTAATTTAGTGTTTATTTAATTGTATTTTAGTTTAGCTAATTGTAGTTAATTTATTTAATTAATTTATTGAAAATGTAGTGTTAGGTGTATTTGTAACTTAGGTTAGGATTTATTTTACAGGCAATTTTGTAATTATTTTAACTAGGTAGCTATTAAATAGTTAATAACTATTTAATAGCTATTGTACCTAGTTAAAATAAATACAAAGTTGCCTGTAAAATAAATATAAATCCTAAAATAGCTACAATGTAGCTATATTAGGGTTTATTTTATAGATAAGTATTTAGTTTTAAATAGGAATAATTTATTTAATGTTATTAAATTTATTTAGTTTAATTTAAATTATATTTTACTTAGGGGGGGTGTTAGGGTTAAGGTTAGACTTAGGTTTAGGGGTTAATAACTTTATTATAGTAGCGGCAACGGTGGGGGCTGGAGATTAGGGGTCAATAATTGTAGGTAGGTGGTGGCGATGTTAGGGAGGGCAGATTAGGGGTTAATACAATTTATTATAGTGTTTGCGAGGCGGGAGTGCTGCGGTTTAGGGGTTAATACAGTTATTATAGTGGCGGCGAGGTCTGGTTGACAGATTAAGGGTTAATAAGTGTAGGTAGGTGGCGGCGACATTGGGGGGGGCAGATTAGGGGGTAATAAATATAATATAGGTGTCGGCGATGTTAGGGACAGTAAATTAGGGGTTCATAGGGATAATGTAGGTTGCGGCGGGGTCCGGAGTGGCAGATTAGAGGTTAATAATAAAATGCAGGTGTCAGCGATAGCGGGGGAGGCAGATTAGAGGTTAATAAGTGTAAGGTTAGGGGTGTTTAGACTCGGGTTTCATGTTAGGGTGTTAGGTGTAGACTTAGAGAGTGTTTCCCCATAGGAAACAATGGGGCTGCGTTAGGAGCTGAATGCTGCTTTTTTGCAGGTGTTAGGTTTTTTTTCAGCCAGCTCAGCCCCATTGTTTCCTATGGGGATATTGTGCACGAGCACGTTTTTCCATCTTACCGCTACCGTAGGCAACGCTGGTATTGAGAGTTGAAGTGGAGCTAAATTATGCTTAACGCTCCCTTTTCTGAGGCTAACATAGCCATTCAGACAACTCTAAATACCAGCGTTGTCTTAAGGGTGCGCTGGGAAAAAAAGCAGTGTTTACCGACAAAACTCTAAATCTAGGCGTAAGCTTGCAGTGCATCGATTTTTGGTAGTAAGCTGCGGATATTACAGTGCACAAAGGAGAGGCCTTTTTTAGCTGGAAGGCTAGGAATGGAATTTGTTGGGGGACCAGGGTTAGACTCTACATCATTTGCAAGGGCAAGTAACATAAGGAATAGGAATTTGGACATCATTTTTGTTTGGCCATATAGTGAGTGGGATACTTTATAATTTTGTGAGGTGGGGGTAGGAGGGTTATTTTTTATAACTCTCCACCAGCACTCAGCAGATAAGTTACAGCAACAGAGCAGGCCGTGGTGTATGATAACTTGTTTTCCAGTTTGAGGTGTGTGCTTATGACGGTAGTGATGTGAACAAAATTGGAGTGAGAAAAGGGTTATCGCGAATAACAGTATGGTCATATTTTGATTCATGTTAGTGGTATGAGGTGTGTAGATGAAAATAAAACAAAAAAAATAATTAAAAAATTAAAATTAAAAAAAAGAAATTAAAGTATATACTAGCGAGGTGTGATGTATAGCTATTTGTAAGGAGAGAGGGTATGTATTCTATAGGGTTAAGGGAAATGGAAGGATGTGCTGATCAGTGTTTGCAGCTGTCATTTTAGGAGAATGAAAGTTGTGTGGGAGACTATCTATAAATGAGAAAATAAGCTGGGTGAGGTGAGGGAAACTATCTTCCAGAGGCTACCTGTTTGCAGAGAGCAGTGGGACAGCTGAAATTGAGGTCTGTGTATTGCTTGCAGCAGTGATCAAGTGCGTGAAGCACAAAGCGTTTGCTGTTTTTTGCACCTGTTCTTTTACTCGTATTTTGCACAACTGTGCTGACCACTTTTTACATATTTTGCATGTTTTTAATCATGTTGGAATAAAGCTGAACTTTTAACTTTTTTATGGGCTTGGAGCGCTTGCAAGTCTTGGGCAGATATACTTTAATTCAGGCTAATGGAAAGAGAGATATATTAGCGTCAGATAGGCCTGCAGAAAAGTTAAGGAATTGGGAGGGTGTATCTAGGGACATTCGAGCTAAGGGTCATTCAAGCAAAAACACAGGGAAAGATCCAAATTACAGAGATAAGACAGAGGTATCCATGTAGAGAAATTAAACCATTAAACAAAGAACAAGAAAGATATATGGGCCTGAGCTGGTTAAACTAACTTTTAACATAATGGACAGACATAATGGTGATAATATGCATTTAAAATAAAAATAAAAAATTAATAACCAATACATATAACAACACACACACACATCAGAAATAACAGGGTAGGTAAAATATAATGAAATTACTATCTTCCAGAGGCTACCTGTTTGCAGAGACAACTGAAATTGTGGTCTGTGTATTGCTTGCATATTTTGGGCAGATATACTTTAAATCAGGCTGTTTGCAGAGAGCAGTGTGACAGCTGAAATTGAGGTCTGTGTATTGCTTGCAAGTCTTGGGCAGATATACTTTAAATCAGGCTGTTTGCAGAAAGCAGTGGGACAGCTTGCAAGTCTTGGGTAGATGTGTATTTTATTGCGCATGCGTTAGGTGTTTGTTAAGTCTTCCAGAGAGTTATGGTGCTTTTTTACTATGCACAAGGGTTACTGCGCCTGCCTACATGTGGCAAGATGAAAATGGAGTAAAATATCTCCGTTCTGCGTGTGTAAGTCCTTGCGCTGCATATGCGATTTCAACTGCTAACACCATTTCTATGTTACTCTATGGGAGTAAAAAATGTGCATGGCGTCAAATCTACCCTCTTAAGGTTAAGTTGAATTAAACACAATTCTTGTAATCTTTTTTAATTTTTGTAATTTAGTGTTTGTTTGTTTTTGTAATTTAGTTTAGTGTATTTAATTGTATTTTAGTTTAGATATTTGTAGTTAATTTAATTAATTTATTGATAGTGTAGTGTTAGGTTTAATTGTAACTTAGGTTAGGATTTATTTTACAGGTAATTTTGTAATTATTGTAACTATGTAGCTATTAAATAGTAAATAACTATTTAATAGCTATTGTACCTAGTTAAAATAAATACAAAGTTGCCTATAAAATAAATATAAATCCTAAAATAGCTACAATATAATTATTAGTTATATTGTAGCTATATTAGGGTTTATTTTACAGGTAAGTATTTAGCTTTAAATAGGAAGACTTTAGTTAATAATATTTAATTTATTTCGTTAGATAAAAATTATATTTAACTTAGGGGGGTGTTAGGGTTAGACTTAGCTTTAGGGGTTAATACATTTATTAGAGTAGCGGCAAGGTACGGTCAGCAGATTAGGGGTTAATACTTGAAGTTAGGTGTCGGCGATGTTAGGGAGGGCAGATTAGGGGTTAATACAATTTATTATAGGGTTTTTGAGGCGGGAGTGCAGCGGTTTAGGGGTTAATACATTTATTATAGTGGCGGCGAGGTCCGGTCGGCAGATTAGGGGTTAATAAGTGTAGGTAAAGTAGTGATGACGTTGGGGGCAGATTAGGGGTTAATAAATATAATATAGGGGTCGGCGATGTTAGGGGCAGCAGATTAGGGGTACATAGGTATAATGTAGGTTGCGGCGGTTTACGGAGCGGCAGATTAGGGGTTAATAATAAAATGCAGGTGTCAGCTATAGCGGGGCGGCAGATTAGGGGTTAATAAGTGTAAGGTTAGGGGTGTTTAGACTCGTGGAAACAATGGGGCTGCGTTGGGAGCTTAACACTGCTTTTTTTGCAGGTGTTAGGTTTTTTCAGCCCAAACTGCCCCATTGTTTCCTATGGGGATATCGTGCACGAGCACGTTTTTCCAGCTAGCCGCTACCGTAAGCAACGCTGGTATTGAGAGTTGAAGTGGCGGTAAATATACCTGTACGCTCCCTTTTTAAAAGCCTAACGCAGCACTTCAGAGAACTCTAAATACCAGCGTTATTTTAAAGGTGCGGGGAAAAAAACACGCGTAGCTAACGCACCCCTTTGGACGCAAAATTCTAAATCTAGGCGTTAGATTTTTTTATATTTTTTATAAATTTAGACTTTGTTTTTTTGTACTTTTAGTTTTTGTTTTTTTGTAGTGATTTTTTAATTTTGTAATTTAGGTTTTTTATTTTTAGTTTATTTTAGTTTTTATAATAGTATTTATAGTTTAAGATTAAGTTTTTATTTATTTTAAGGTAGTTATATTGTAATTTTAATTTAAAGTTAGGGGGTGTTAGATTTAGGAGTTAATAGTTTAATTTAGTTTGTTGCGATGTGGGAGCCGGTGGTTTAGGGGTTAATAGGTTTATTTTAGTATTTGCAATGTGGGGGGCGGCTGTTTAGGGGTTAATAGGTTTATTTTAGCATTTGCAGTGTGGGTGGTGAGCAGTTTAGGGGCTAATAGGTTTATTTAGTGTTGGCGATGTGGGGGGTCGGCGGTTTAGGGGTTAATACTTTATTTTAGTGTTGCCGATGTGGGTGGGCAGCAGATTAGGGGTTAATAGGTTTATTATAGTATTTGTGATGTGGGGGGCTGGCAGTTTAGGGGTTAATAGGTAGTTTATGGGTGTTAGTGTACTTTGTAACATTTTTGTTATGAGTTTTGTGAAACATTTTTGTTTCAGAAAATCCATAACTACGGGTCTTTTTTAGCGAACTGGACCGTTGCGGTATAAGCTATAACGCTAGCTGAATAGCCTGACTGCACAACCTGTAATACGAGTGAGCAGAATATTCCACACTCAAAAGCCATATTTTGAGTGCGGAATGTAGAGTTGCGGCATAGGCTATAACTCTAGCGGTATAGCCGTACCGCCACGACTTGTAATACGGGTGACCTGCCATTCCGCGCGCAAAGGCCAATTTTTCAGCAGTGTAGCCGTACCGCAAAACTTGTAATTTAGGTGTATGTGAAGAGTATAGGAATGTAAAATATGCGTAACCTGCATTGAGTACTAAAGTGGTCAGGTTAGCGCACCTCAAGAATTGATAACTTCAATGCATGTTATTAAAAAAAATTATATATAAAATATTAAAAAATATTAATAAAAATAATTAAACATACTGTTAAAAATATAGATATATTCTATGGATTATTGAGAATATTTTACAATATGTTAAATAATTTTTAATAAAATGTATTAATATTTTTTAATATTTTATATGTAATATTTAATTCAATAACCTGCATTGAAGTTATCAATTCTTCATGTGCATTAGTCCTAAATATATATAGATATACAGGTATATGTATATATAGATAGAAGTATGTATTTACAATAAAAACTAAATTTTATATATATATATATATATATATATAAATAATGTTTATGTAAAATAGATATCTTTACGTATATATATATATATATATATATATATATATATATATATAGATATATATATATATATATATATAGATATAGATATACAGGTATATGTATATATAGATAGAAGTATGTATTTACAATAAAAACTAAATGTATGCTTACCTGATAAATTACTTTCTTTTACGATATGACAAGTCCACGGATTTCATCCTTACTTGTGGGATATTATCCTCCTGCTAACAGGAAGTGGCAAAGAGCACCACAGCAGAGATGTATATATAGCTCCTCCCTTCCCCTCCACCCTCAGTCATTCGGCCGAAGGTATAGGAAGAGAAAAGGAAAGGCTAAAAAGTTGCAGAGGGGACTGAAGTTTACAAAAAATATAAAGAAAAACTGTCTTAAAAAGATCAGGGTGGGCCGTGGACTCGTCATATCGTAAAAGAAAGTAATTTATCAGGTAAGCATAAATTTAGTTTTCTTTTACAAAGATATGATGAGTCCATGGATTTCATCCTTACTTGTGGGAAACCAATACCAAAGAAATAAGAAACGCATGAAAGGGAGGAACAAGACACGAACCTAAACGGAAGGCACCACTGCTTGAAGAACCTTTCTCCCAAAAATAGCCCCAGAAGAAGCAAAAGTATCAAATTTTTAAAATTTGGAAAAAGTGTGAAGGGGCGACCAAGTCACAGCCTTACAAATCTGTTCAACAGATGCATCATTTTTAAAAGCCCATGTGGAAGCCACAGCCCTAGTAGAATGAGCCGTAATTCTTTCAGGAGGCTACTCTCCAGCAGTCTCATATGCCAGGCGGATGATACTTATTAGCCAAAAAGAAAGAGAGGTAGCCATAGCTTTCTGACCCCTACGCTTTCCAGAATAAACAATGAATAATGAAGAAGATTGATGGAAATCCTTAGTTGCCTGTAAGTAAAACTTTAAGGCACGGACCACATCCAAATTATGCAACATATGCTCCTTCTTAGAAGAACGGTTAGGACATAAGGAAGGAACAACAATTTCCTGATTAATTTTCTTATTTGAAACAACCTTAGGAAGGAAACCAGGTTTGATACGTAATACCACCTTTTTCAGAATGAAAAATGAGATAAGGGGAGTCACACTGTAGCGCTGAAAGTTCAGAAACTCTTCGAGCAGAAGAAATAGCAACTAAAAAGAGAACTTTCCAGGATAACAATTTGATATCCATGGAATGCATGGGTTCAAACGGAACCCCTTGAAGAACTCGAAGAATTAAATTCAAACTCCAGGGAGGAGTAATGGGTCTAAATACAGGCTTAATTCTAGATAGAGCCTGACAAAAAGACTGAACATATGGTACATTTGCCAAACGTTTGTGAAACAGAATTGCCCTTTCTCCAATCCTTCTTGGAGAAAAGACAAAATCCTAGGAATCCTAACTTTACTCCATGAGTAACTCTTGGATTCACACCAATAAAGATATTTACACCATATCTTATGATAGATTTTTCTAGTGACAGGCTTTCTAGCCTGTATCAAAGTATTGATGACCGAATCAGAGAATCCTCGCTTCGATAACATCAAGCGTTCAATCTCCACGCAGTCAGCTGCAGAGAAATTAGATTTGAATGTTGGAAAGGACCTTGAATGAGAAGGTCCTGTCTCAATGGAAGTTTCCACGGTGGCAGAGAGAACATGTCCACAAGATCCACATACCAAATCCTGCGTGGCCACGCAGGCGCTATCAGGATCACTGAAGCTCTCTCCTGTTTGATTCGAGCAATCATGCATGGAAGGAGAGGAAACGGCGGAAACACATAAGCTAGGCTGAACAACCAAGGCACTGCCAAGGCATCTATCAGTTCGGCCTGAGGATCCCTTGACCGGGATCCGTATCTTGGAAGCTTGGCATTCTGTCGAGATGCCATCAAATCCAATTCCGGTCTGCCCCATCTGAGAATCAATGAGGCAAATACATCCGGGTGAAGTTCCCACTCCCCCGGATGAAAAGTCTGTCGACTTAGAAAATCTGCTTCCCAGTTCTCTACTCCTGGGATGTAGATCGCTGACAGATGACAAGAGTGGGCCTCCGCCCAACTGATTATCTTGGATACCTCTATCATCGCTAAGAAACTCCTTGTTCCCCCCTGATGGTTGATATATGCCACAGTCGTGATGTTGTCCAACTGGAGTCTGATTAATTTGGCTGAAGCCAACTGAGGCCACGCCTGAAGCGCATTGAATATTGCTCTCAGTTCCAGAATATTGAATGGAAGTAGAGACTCCACTTGAGTCTAAACACCCTGAACCTTCAGGGAGTTCCAAACTGCACCCCAGCCCAGAAGGCTGGCATCTGTTGTCACTATCACCCACAAGGGTCTGCGGAAACAAGTCCCTTGGGACAGATGATCCGGCGACAACCACCAAAGAAGAGAGTTAAATCCGCATAATCCCCATTCCACTGTCCGAGCATGCACAGTTGCAGTGGTCTAAGATGAAAGCGAGTAAACGGAACAATGTCCATTGCCGCTACCATTAATCCAATTACCTCCATACACTGAGCCACTGATGGCCGAGAAATGGACTGAAGTGCTCGGCAAGTATTTAGAATCTTTGATTTTCTGACCTCCGTCAGAAATATTTTCATGGCTACCAAGTCTATCAGAGTTCCCAAGAAAGGAACCCTTGTCTGTGGGACAAATGAACTCTTCTCTATGTTCACCTTCCAGCCCTGGGTTCTCAGAAAAGACAACACTGTGTCTGTGTGAAATTTTGTCAGATGATATGTTGACGCCTGAATCAGAATATCGTCCAGATAAGGCGCCACCGCTATTTCTCACGGTCTGAGAACCACCAAAAGAGACCCTAGAACCTTTGTGAAGATTCTGGGTGCTGTGGCCAACCTGAAAGAAAGAGCCACAAACTGATAATGTTTGTGCAAGAAGGCAAACCTTAGAAACTGATGATGATCCTTGTGGATTGGAATATGAAGGTAAGCATCCTTTAAATCCACGGTAGTCATATATTGACCCTCCTGGGTCATTGGTAAAATTGTTCGTATTGTCTCCATCTTGAATGATGGAACTCTTAGAAATTTGTTTAGACACTTGAGATCTAAGATGGGTCTGAACAATCCCTCTTTTTTGGGAACCACAAATAGGTTTGAGTAAAACCCCTGTCCCTGTTCCAATTTTGGAACTAGACAAATTACTCCCATAGTAGAAAGGTCTTTTACATAGCGTAAGAACGCCTCTCTTTTTATCTGGTTTGCAGATAACTTTGAAAGATGAAATCTCCCTCTTGGGAGAAAGTCCTTGAATTCCAATTGATAACCGTGGGTCACTATTTCTAGTGCCCAGGGATCCTGAACATCTCTTGCCCAAGCCTGAGCAAAGAAAGAGAGTCTGCCCCCTACTAGATCCAGTCCCGGATTGGGGGCCGCCCCTTCATGCTGTCTAAGGAGCAGCAGCGGGCTTTTTGATTGTTTATGCTTATTCCAGTTCTGATTAGGTCTCCAGACTGACTTAGATTAGGTAAAATTCCCTTCCTGCTTTGAGGAAGAAGAAGAAGCGGGGGGTCCTCCTTTAAAGTTCCGAAAAGAACGAAAATTATTCTGTTTACCCCTCATTTTAACCGATTTATCCTGAGGTAGGGCATGGCCTTTACCTCCTGTAATATCAGAAATGATTTCCTTCAATTCTGGCCCTGAAAAGGGTCTTACCTTTAAAGGGAATTGCTAAAAGCTTATGTTTTGATGACACATCAGCAGACCAAGATTTGAGCCACAATGCCCTACGTGCTAAAATAGCAAATCCTGCATTTTTTGCCGCTAATTTAGCAATTTGAAAAGCGGCAAAAAATGCAGGAATAAAAGAATCAGTAATAAAAGAATTAGCTAGCTTGAGAGCCTTAATTCTATCTAAGATGTCATCTAATGGAGTCTCAACCTTTATAGACTCTTCTAGAGCCTCAAACCAAAAAGCTGCTGCAGTAGTTACTGGAACAATGCAAGCCGTAGGTTGTAAAAGAAACCCCTGATAAACAAATAATTTCTTTAGTAGACCCTCTAATTTCTTATCCATAGGATCTTTGAAAGCACAACTATCCTCAATGGGTATAGTAGTACGCTTAGCTAGGGTAGATATAGCTCCCTCTACCTTAGGGACCGTTTGCCATGAGTCCCGAATGGTATCTGATATGGGAAACATTTTCTTAAAATTAGGAGGGGGAGAAAATGGTATACCTGGTCTATCCCATTCCTTTCTAATAATTTCCGAAATTCTCTTAGGAACCGGAAAAACATCAGTGTAAGTAGGTACTTCTAGATATTTATCCATTTTACACAATTTCTCTGGAGGAATCACAATAGGGTCACAATCATCCAGAGTCGCTAAAACCTCCCTAAGTAACAGGTGGAGGTGTTCAAGCTTAAATTTAAATGACATAGCATCCGAATCTGTCTGAGGTAAAACATTCACTAAATCAGAAATTTCACCCTCAGACAGTAATTCCCTGATCCCCAACTCAGAGCACTGTGAGGGAACATCGGAAATAGCTAATAAAGCATCAGAGGATTCAGTATTTACATTAATACCTGACCTACTGCGTTTACCCTGCAACACTGGTAATTTAGACAATACCTCTGTAAGGGTAGTTGACATAACTGCAGCCATATCCTGCAGAGTAAAAGAATTAGATGCACTAGAAGTACTTGGCGTCGCTTGTGTGGGCGTTAAAGGTTGTGATACTTGGGGAGAATTGGAAGGCATATCCTGATTCTCTTCAGACTGAGAACCATCCTTAGGCACACTTTCTTTATTTAAAATATGCTTTTTTACATTGTAAGGCCCTTTCAGTACAAGAGTTACACAATGTTAGAGGGGGTTGCACAATCGCTTCTAAACACATAGAACAATGAGAATCCTCAATGTCAGATATGTTGAACAGACTAGTAATACCACAAAAGTCGTTTAAACACTTAGTTATAGCATAAAATAAACTTTAGAAAAAACATGTACTGTGCCTTTAAGAAAAGAAAAAATCAACAATTTTTCCAAAATGATCAAATAACATCAAATTATCTAAAAATTTAACCTAAGATCGTTGGTTTATCCAAAAATTACTGCACCCTGAAGCAAGGGCAGAAATAAGGCTCTAAAGTACTAATATCAACATTTAGCAAATTTATAGGCAAAAATACCCTCTTGCACAGTCCAGGAGCCACCGGAGTTACTGCTTGCTGCTTCCTAGCCTGAAGGAAGTGCGCATCTGAGCGCGCAAAAATAGGCCACGCCCCTTAAGGTCGATGCCGAAGTAGGCCCAAACACAACCGCATGGAAAGCGGTTTCACACCTAAGTATAAACAGCTAGTGCCATAAAACCCCTCAAATGCACCAGTAAACAAATATATAAATGTCAGAAAAAACGTAATGTATTGTTTTTTTTATAATGCCCATAGTGTCACACAATGCCCATAAGTCAACCATTAAATAAAATTAAATAAAATTAGGGATTCCAGTAATACCCTTTATATAACATAGGAATACTCCTTACCCCATTCCCATACAGGGAAATAAATGCCAGCCAGTTCTGATATATCAAGTCTCCTCAGAAAAAAAGGCTGCACATACCTTAATGCTGCTTGTAGCATGAAACCGGTCTCCACATTGAAGATGTCTCATGGTTACCTTCATAAGTCTTGTGGGAACCAGCGTGGATCTTAGTTACAACTGCTAAGATCATCAAACCTCAGGGCAGAACTCTTCTTTCATATCCCCCTGAGGAAAATAGTACTCACCGGTACCATTTAAAATAAAAAAACTTCTTGATTGAAGAAACTAAAACTAACACCTCACTTTACCATGTCTTCCTAGTATAACACAGGCATAGAGAATGACTGAGGGAGGAGGGGAAGGGAGGGGCTATATATACAGCTCTGTTAGAAGGAGGTTAATATCCCACAAGTAAGGATGAAATCCGTGGACCCGTCATATCTTTGTAAAAGAAAAGTATATTGTTCTGTATGTGAAGAGCATTGGAATATGAACTATTAATAACTGCTGTCGGGTTCGTACAAGAGTATGGATGTTAAGTGTTATTTTGCAGTTTGCGTGCTCTATCTAGTACATGGGAGAATATGATAATGTGGTCACAATATTCAAAGTTCAACTTTTTTTTTGCGTGTTGGGTTTCTTACTTGTTTTTTACTTTCAACTTATAACAAGAGCGCAACCAGATGCGTGCAAAAAGCCTCCAGCTTTCAAATACAGCTCCATCCGCAATCTAGCCCTATATCTAGGGTTACTAGTTATATATTTATATTCAAACATGGACCTACAGTAGATATTAGTCTTGATGTTAATTTTTATATTATCTAGTATGCTAATGGGACATAAATGTATAAAAAGGAATATTCTTCAGAGCATCAATGCCCTACTGGGACTCATCTGGTGAGACAATGACTAAAAGCATATGTGCGTATCCACCTTCACCAGCTTGCTCCCAGTAGTGTTTATCTACCCAAGTATGTTTTTCAACAGTGGATATCAAGAGAAATAAAAAATGATCATTTAAGTAAATTGAAAACTCTCTCAAACTCTATGCTCTGGGCCCCATGTACTAAGCTGTCAACTTGCTGCTTGCACATTATCTCATATCAAAGTCATCAAGCTTTGATTAGATTAGATACAAAGTCATTAAATGTTAAAAAATGAATGTGAAATCTGCATCATCAAATATGCAGACAGACTACTCTGTGTACACTCAGTCGCTATCTTTTTATATGGGCATACCATGGTACGCCTTTTATCTTGCTTTTAGTCGAATATCAATAAATCCGCTTGTGTGTATTTCTGTGTCAAGTTCAGACATTAACATCTACTAGATCTTTGTTTGTGGACACAATAGAAATCAATCAGGGTTCTGAGACAGATGCCAAAAGGATTAACTAGAAGCAATATAAGCACCACAAGAAGCACCAAAAGAACACAACTTACTTTTCTTATTGTTGATCAGTCAAGCATGGAGACCCTGAAAGTTCTATTGTGATTGATCTGTGTTTTATATAATTGTAGCTATATTTTTATGTAAATTTGATTTGATGATACATTTCATGATGTTTGGCATTGGCCGACATTAGATGGTCATTATTTTACATAAAAAAGCACCATAATAAATGTCCATTAATAGTAAATATTTGTTAAGTTGAAAACCCCTTTTTTAAAAGCAATTTGGAAACTTTAATTTACATAAAGCCTCATTTCACTTAATCAAACTTAGCAAATAGAAGTTTAATGACTGGTGAAATTCTTCATAAGAATGGTAGTAGGGAAGTTTCTGGAAACTATAGGTCAGTCAGTTGACCTCAATTGTAGGACAATTAATAGAAACTCATTAAAATAAAAGACTTGTTTCCTACCTTTAGACAAACAACTTAGAAGACAAAAGACAGCCTGGTTTCACTGCTGGAAGATCTTGTCAGACTTATCTAATTGATTTTTTGACCATATAACTAAATTAATAGGCCAGAGAGGAGCCGTATATGTAGCATCTCTAGACTAACGCTTGACACTGTTCCACACAACAACATATTAACAAAATGTATTGCCTTGGGTAGAATGCTGGCTTAAGGATAGAAGGCAAAATGTTTCTATTAATGCAGTACATTCAAATGTGGGGTCAGTTACTAGTGGGGTTCCCCAAGGGTCAGTTCTGGTGCCTGTTTTGTTTAACATGTTCTTCAGTGACTTACTAAAACAAATAGAAAAAAACAATTGCAGTGCAAGTGTTGCTTCCTATATCATAAGTCCTTAGTTAAATTATATGATCTCCAATAGTTTATTTAGAAAGGAAGAGGTGCTGTACATAAAAAGAACTAGTATTTATAAAAAATCTAATGGCAACACTGGAAAAGTATGTACATAATTATCACTCTACAACAATGTACATATATTTTATCAAATTAGACACAAATTGTCATTCCACAAAAGAACGGTTTAAAACTTAACTTTTAATAAATGGTCAAATTAAAAATAAAAGATTAACTTAAAAACACAATGTGGTGGGGTTGGGGCAACATAAAAATGGATACTACTATATCCCCAAATAATTAGGATCCCTTAATATGCAACCTGTAATGCTCGTGGGATACTCCTCTATCAGACCGAACTCGGCCAGTAGTATTGTTATCCAGCATCAAGCCGGAATGATAGGGAATATCCCAGAGCAGAGAAAGTTAGTAAAATGAGGAGGGTGTCACTCACCACAGGCAGGACAGTCCCCAGCGGCAATAGCAGAGCAGTCCAAGGCAAATCACTAGAATGGTCAGACAGGCAGAATTTGGCAACAGTAAAGCAGTCCAAGGGCACACCACTAGAATGGTCAGGCAGGCTTGGTTCGGCAACAAAGAGGCAATACAGAACAACAGGCAGAGTAGTCAGACAGGCAGGGCTCAACAGCAGTATATCAATCCAGCAATTTAGGGGTTAAACAGGCAGAGTAGTCAGACAGACAGAGTTCAGCAGCAGTATATCAATCCAGCAATTTAGGGGTATAACAGACAGAGTAGTCAAACAGGCAGGGTTCAAACACATAAACATTTTCAACAACACACAGAAAACCTGGCACTCGCCAGCAGATTCACAGTAATGTTTAAAAGCAAAACTGGGGGAAGTCAGTTACATTTGGCACCAAAGGATCAAGCCCAGGACAGATACAAAGGAAACAACAGAGGTGATAACAGGAGACAGATACAAAGGAAACAAAAATGTATTTAGTCAGCCACCAATTGTGCAAGTTCTCCCACTTAAGAAGATGAGAGAGGCTTGTAATTTTCATCATAGGTATACCTCAACTATGAGATACAAAATGTGGAAACAAATCCAGACAATCACATTGTCTGATTTGGAAAGAATTTATTTGCATATTATGGTGGAAAATAAGTATTTGGTCACCTACAAACAAGCAAGATTTCTGGCTCTCACAGACCTGTATCTTCTTCTTTAAGAGGCTCCTCTGTCCTCCACTCATTACCTGTATTAATGGCACTTGTTTGAACTTGTTATCAGTATAAAAGACACCTGTACACAACCTCAAACAGTCACACTCCAAACTCAACTATGGTGAAGACCAAAGAGCTGTCGAAGGACGCCAGAAACAAAATTGTAGACCTGCACCAGGCTGGGAAGACTGAATCTGCAATAGGCAAGCAGCTTGGTGTGAAAAAATCAACTGTGGGAGCAATAATTAGAAAATGGAAGACATACAAGACCACTGATAATCTCCCTCGATCTGGGACTCCACGCAAGATCTCACCCCGTAGGGTCAAAATGATCACAAGAACGGTGAGCAAACATTCCAGAACCACACAGGGGGACCTAGTGAATGACATGCAGAGAGCTGGGACCAATGTAACAAAGGCTACCATCAGTAACACACTACGCCACAAGGGACTCAGATCCTGCAGTGCCAGACGTGTCCCCCTGCTTAAGCCAGTACATGTCCGGGCCCGTCTGAAGTATGCTAGAGAGCATTTGGATGATCCAGAAGCAGATTGAGCGAATGTCATATGGTCAGATGAAACCAAAGTAGAACTGAGAATGCTGAGTTGCAACCAAAGAACACCATACCTACTGTGAAGCATGGGGGTGGCAACATCATGCTTTGGGGCTGTTTCTCTGCAAAGGGAACAGGACTACTGATCCGTGTACATGAAAGAATGAGTGGGGCCATGTATCGTGAGATTTTGAGTGCAAACCTCCTTCTATCAGCAAGGGCATTGAAGATGAAACGTGGCTGGGTCTTTCAGCATGACAATGATCCCAAACTCACCACCCGGGCAACGAAGGAGTGGCTTCGTAAGAAGCATTTCAAGGTCCTGGAGTGGCCTAGCCAGTCTCCAGATCTCAACCCCATAGAAAACCTTTGGAGGGAGTTGAATGTCCGTGTTGCCCAGCGACAGCCCCAAAACATCACTGCTCTAGAGGAGATCTGCATGCAGGAATGGGCCAACATACCAGCAACAGTGTGTGACAACCTTGTGAAGACTTACAGAAAACGTTTGACCTCTGTCATTGCCAACAAAGGATATATAACAAAGTATTGAGATGAACTTTTGATATTGACCAAATATTTATTTTCCACCATAATATGCAAATAAATTCTTTCCAAATCAGACAATGTGATTGTCTGGATTTGTTTCCACATTTTGTCTCTCATAGTTGAGGTATACCTATGATGAAAATTACAGGCCTCTCTCATATTCTTAAGTGGGAGAACTTGCACAATTGGTGGCTGACTAAATACTTTTTTGCCCCACTGTATCTACCAGATCAGGCTCATACTTTTTAAGTTACTTCCATGGTAAGATTGTTTCATTGATAACTATCATTTATATGTTTACAGTATGGGTCTTAACATTTTATATTATATGCAATCCAATGTCCCTATACTATTTAGTAATACTGACCTATTGGACAATATTGCTTTACTTAGTGCATGGCTCTTACCTAATTATCTTAAAATTGGTTGATCGATTTACATGTCAATTCTATAAAGATTTCTTACGTTTTAATAATTTTTCTCAGCAAAACTAATACTTACAGTTTATTTGTCAGGTTGTAGTACTATTGATATCCAGTGTGTCTTGGGACACTATAAAGGTATTACACAACTGCTTACTGGATATAGAGAGATTTTGAGACATTTGCTATTGCACACATACACTGAGATTACAAGTTGTGCGCTAAATCCGACACGTAAATAACGCTAAAAATTTTGCGGTACCGCACTTTCCATAGCGCTGCCATTACAAGTTTAAAAAAAAACTTCTTGTGTTGTGTGGTATGGTACGATAAGCTGCATAATGCACAAAAGCCAAGTCCTGACTTGAGGTGCTTGTGCACGTATTCCCCCATAGACATTGATGGAGAAAAATGGTTAGAAAAAAACTAACACCTAATCCGCCTCCCCCCACATCTCCAACACTAAATTAAACTATTAACATCTAATCTGCCGCTCACCCGCATTGCCAACACTAACTAAACCTATTAACCCCTAATCCGCCACCCACCCGCATCGCCAACACTACAATAAACCTATTAACCCCTAATCCACCGCTCCCACCCACATCGCTAACACCTAAATAAAACTATTAACTCCTAATCCACAGCACCCCTGCAAATTCTAACTAAACCTAACCCCTAAACCGCCAAACACCCACATCGCAAATACTTAACTAAACCTATTAACGCCTAAACCGCCAAACACCCACATCGCGACTACCTAAATTAAACTATTAACCCTTAAACCTAACACCGCTAACTTTAAATTAAAGTTACAATATATCTACATTTCTATTTGGTGAGAGAGGATTGATCAAACAGTATTGTCAATCAAAGAAGGACACTGGCTGCACGGTAATTCAAAAAGCTTTATTACTATATGGGTGTGACTAGTCAGACCCATATAGTAATAAAGCTTTTTGAATTACCGTGCAGCCAGTGTCCTTCTTTGATTGAAAATACTGTTTGATCAATCCTTTCTCACCAAGTAGAAATGTATATTATTTGGGACAGCTAGCACGGTTTGTGAAAGCATTGAAATATGAGAAATATTGTGCACCCCTATATTTTATTGTTTTTTGTTACAATATATCTACCTTAAAATAAATAAAAACTTACCTGTGAAATAAAATAAACCTAAGCTTAAACTATAAATAAACCTAACATTACTATTTTTTTAAAATAAAATATATCTAAAAAAAACTAAATTACAAAATTAAAAAATCTTAAAACTACGGGGAAAAAAACCAACCTAACGTTACAAAAAATAAAAAAATTAAACATAATTTAATACCCCTTTAAAAACAAAAAAGTCACCCCAAAATAAAAACACCCCCTAATCTAACACTAAACAACCAATCGCCCCCCACCCAACCCCCTAAAATAAAAAAGACCTAACGTTAAAAAATCCTAAGTACCCATTGCCCCTAAAGGGGCATTTGTATGGGCATTGCTGAAAATTTCAAATCAGCCAATAGGATGCCAGATAATAGGATTTTAACAGCTCTAATCCTATTGGCTGATTAAAATCTTTCAGCCAATAGGAATGCAAGGGACGCCATCTTGGATGGCGTCACTTGCATTGAAGTTCCAGTTTACGGTGGCGACCATATGAAAAGGATGCTCTGCGCCGGATGTATTCAGGATGGATCTGCTCCACGCCGGATGGATGAAGATAAAAGATGCCGTCTGGATAAAGACTTCTTGCCAGCTGGATGGATCCTTCAAGCAGGACTTCAAGAACTGTAAGTGGATCGTCGGGGGTTGGTGTTAGGTTTATTTAAGGTTTTTTTTGGTGGGTTTAATTTTTAGATTAGGGTCTGGGCATGTAATTTAGTACTTTTAATAATGTTTAATTGTATATTTAATTAATTTGAGTAGGGTTAGGTTTTTTAACATGTAATTTATTTAATTTAAATGGTAGTTTAATTTAATTGTAGGATAATAGTTAGGGTAGGTTAATTAATAGATTAATATCGTTTATTTTAATTCTACAGGTAAGTTTAAATTTATTTGAAGATAGGGATGTTGTAATTTTAATTTAAAGTTAGCGGGTTGTTAGGTTTAGGGGTTAATAGCTTAATTTATTTTTTGGTGATGTGGGGGGCTGACGGTTTAGGGGTTAATAGGTTTAGTTAGTGGTAGTGATGTGAGAGGCCAGAGGTTAAGGGGTTAATACGTTTATTTAGTGGCGGCACTGTCGGGGAATGGCGGAATAGGGGTAAATAACTTTATTTAGGTTGCAGCAATGTCAGTGTGGCAGATTAGGTGTGTTTAGACTCAGGGTTTATGTTAGGGTGTTAGGTTTAAACGTAACATGTTTTCAATCATAGAAATCAATGGGATATCTGGCAGCATCGAACATAAGCTTTCAGTGCTTTCAGACTCCCATTGATTTCTATGGCATCTACGGCCGGAATTGCCACGAGCGTACCTGTTAGAAGTTTGATAACTGGGAAAAAGTGTCAAATAGAGCCGAATGTATATTCGGAACATCTGTAATAACGTAAGTATCGATCTGCGTTAGATTGAGACCGGCAGATTGTATGTTACGTCAGAAATTTCAAAATTTTCCAGTCTGTAGGCTACAGAATTACGGCGTATTTGCGGTTGACAACTTGATAGATAAGGGCCTTTGTATCTAAGCTTCTGCAGACTGCCTCCTTATCTCAGATCTTTTGACAGACTTGCATTTCAGGCAATTAGTGTTGACTCAAATAAATCTACCTTTGTGAGCACAATGTTATTTATATGAAACACATGAACTAATGCCTTCTGGCTGTGAAAACTGTCCAATGTATTCCAATTAGAGGCGGCCTTGAAGGGCTTAGAAATTAGCATATGAGCCTAACTAGGTTTAGCTTTCAACTAAGAATACCAAGGGAACAAAGCAAATCTATACTATAATTGCGTTTGTAATGTCCGTCGCCATCAGCAGTTGCGCACGCATCCTCAATGGAATCTTGGCAGTGCGAGGACAAAAGAATTCACCTGGATGCAGCAAAGCTGCATCCAGGTGAATTCCGAAAATATCAGGGAATCCACCAGGATGCAGCGAAAGCAAACGGAGCATTACAAAAGCAACAACTAATCGCCCACATTAAAATATTTTTTTTAAAAAAACGACTGCATCAACTAACTAACCGCCCGCATCAATTATTAAAAAAAAACACCCGCATCAAGTATTAAAAAAAATAAATTTCCGCCCGAATCAAGTATTAAAAAAAAAACACCGCCCGCACGAAATATAACAAAACAAAAATCCTACACGAAGTACTAACTCCTAAACCGCAAAATGCCTATATCGCAATAAACCTATTTACCATATTAACCTCTAAACCGCAAAACCCCTACATCGCAATAAACCTATTTATCCTATTAACCCCTAAACCGCAAAAACCCTACATCGCAATAAACCTATTTAACTTATTAACCCTTTAAACTGCAAAAACCCACAACGCAAATAACTATTTAAATAACTAACGGCTAGATTTAGAGTTTGGCGGCCAAAGGGGTGCGTTAGCTACGCTGGCTTTTTTTCCCCCGCACCTTTTAAATACCGCTGGTATTTAGAGTTCACATAATGGCTGGGTTTTCAGTGTGTTAGGCTCCAAAAAGGGAGCGTAGAGCATAATTTAACGCCACTGCAACTCTAAATTCCAGCGGTGCTTACGGACGCGGCCAGCTTCAAAAACGTGCTCATGCACGATTCCCCCATAGAAAACAATGGGGCCGTTTGAGCTGAAAAAAAAACTAACACCTGCAAAAAAGCAGCGTTCAGCTCCTAACGCAGCCCCATTGTTTTCTATGGGGAAACACTTCCTAAGTCTGCACCTAACACCCTAACATGAACCCCGAGTCTAAACACCCCTAACCTTACACTTATTAACCCCTAATCTGCCACCCCCGCTATCGCTGACACCCGCATATTTTTTTTAACCCCTAATCTGCCGCTCCGTAAACCGCCGCTACCTACATTATCCCTGTGTACCCCTAATCTGCTGCCCCTAACACCGCCGACCCCTATATTATATTTATTAACCCCTAATCTGCCCCCTCAACGTCGCCGCTACCTGCCTACACTTATTAACCCCTAATCTGCCGAGCGGACCGCACCGCTACTATAATAAAGTTATTAACCCCTAATCCGCCTCACTCCCGCCTCAATAACCCTATAATAAATAGTATTAACCCCTAATCTGCCCTCCCTAACATCGCCGACACCTAACTTCAATTATTAACCCCTAATCTGCCGACCGAATCTCGCCGCTACTGTAATAAATGGGTTAACCCCTAAAGCTAAGTCTAACCCTAACCCTAACACCCCCCTAAGTTAAATATAATTTAAATCTAACGAAATAAATTAACTCTTATTAAATAAATTATTCCTATTTAAAGCTAAATACTTACCTGTAAAATAAACCCTAATATAGCTACAATATAAATTATAATTATATTATAGCTATTTTAGGATTTATATTTATTTTACAGGTAACTTTGTATTTATTTTAACCAGGTACAATAGCTATTAAATAGTTAAGAACTATTTAATAGCTAAAATAGTTAAAATAATTACAAAATTACCTGTAAAATAAATCCTAACCTAAGTTACAATTAAAACTAACACTACACTATCAATAAATTAATTAAATAAAATACCTACAATTACCTACAATTAAACCTAACACTACACTATCAATAAATTAATTAAATAAAATACTTACAAATAACTACAATTAAATAAACTAACTAAAGTACAAAAAATAAAAAAGAATTAAGTTACAAAAAATAAAAAAATATTTACAAACATTAGAAAAATATTATAACAATTTTAAACTAATTACACCTACTCTAAGCCCCCTAATAAAATAACAAAGCCCCCCAAAATAAAAAAATGCCCTACCATATTCTAAATTAAAAAAGTTCAAAGCTCTTTTACCTTACCAGCCCTGAAAAGGGCCCTTTGCGGGGCATGCCCAAAGAATTCAGCTCTTTTGCCTGTAAAAAAACACATACAATACCCCCCCCAACATTACAACCCACCACCCACATACCCCTAATCTAACCCAAACCCCCCTTAAATAAACCTAACACTAAGCCCCTGAAGATCTTCCTACCTTATCTTCACCATGTCAGGTTCACTGATCCGTCCTCGGAAGTCTTGATCCAAGCCTCAGAAGTGTTGATCCAAGCCCAAGCGGGGGCTGAAGAGTGACGTCCATCCTCGGGCTGAAGTCTGGATCCAAGCGGCGGCTGAAGAAATCCATCATCGGGCTGAAGTCGGAAGTCCATCATCGGGATGAAGTCTTCTATCAAGCAGCATCTTCAATCTTCTTTCTTCCGGAGCGGAGCGGAGCCATCTTCTTCCCAGCCGACGCGGATCCATCCTCTTCTAACGATGCCAACTAGCCGAATGACGGTTCCTTTAAATGACGTCATCCAAGATGGCGTCCGTCGAATTCCGATTGGCTGATAGGATTCTATCAGCCAATCGGAATTAAGGTAGGAAAATTCTGATTGGCTGATGGAATCAGCCAATCAGATTGAGTTCACATTCTATTGGCTGATCGGAACAGCCAATAGAATGCAAGCTCAATCTGATTGGCTGATCGGATCAGCCAATCGGATTGAACTTGAATCTGATTGGCTGATTCCATCAGCCAATCAGAATTTTCCTACCTTAATTCCGATTGGCTGATAGAATCCTATCAGCCAATCGGAATTTGACGGACGCCATCTTGGATGACGTCATTTAAAGGAACCGTCATTCGGCTATTAGGCGTCGTTAGAAGAGGATGGATCCGCGTCGGCTGGGAAGAAGATGGCTCCGCTCCGCTCCGGAAGAAAGAAGATTGATAGAAGACTGCTTGATAGAAGACTTCATCCCGATGATGGACTTCCAACTTCAGCCCGATGATGGATTTCTTCAGCCGCCGCTTGGATCCAGACTTCAGCCAGAGGATGGACGTCACTCTTCAGCCCCCTGCTTGGGCTTGGATCAACACTTCCGAGGCTTGGATCAAGACTTCCGAGGACGGATCGGTGAACCTGGCATGGTGAAGATAAGGTAGAAAGATCTTCAGGGGCTTAGTGTTAGGTTTATTTAAAGGGGGTTTGGGTTTGATTAGGGGTATGTGGGTGGTGGGTTGTAATGTTGGGGGGGGTATTGTATGTGTTTTTTTTTACAGGCAAAAGAGCTGAATTCTTTGGGGCATGCCCCGCAAAGGGCCCTGTTCAGGTCTGGTAAGGTAAAAGAGCTTTGAACTTTTTTAGTTTAGAATAGGGTAGGGCATTTTTTTTATTTTGGGGGGCTTTGTTATTTTATTAGGGGGCTTAAAGTAGGTGTAATTAGTTTAAAATTGTTGTAATATTTTTCTAATGTTTGTAAATATTTTTTTATTTTTTGTAACTTAGTTCTTTTTTATTTTTTGTACTTTAGTTAGTTTATTTAATTGTAGTTATTTGTAGGTATTGTATTTAATTAATTTATTGATAGTGTAGTGTTAGGTTTAATTGTAGATAATTGTAGGTATTTTATTTAATTAATTTATTGATAGTGTAGTGTTAGGTTTAATTGTAACTTAGGTTAGGATTTATTTTACAGGTAATTTTGTTATTATTTTAACTATTTTAGCTATTAAATAGTTATTAACTATTTAATAGCTATTGTACCTGGTTAAAATAAATACAAAGTTGCCTGTAAAATAAATATTAATCCTAAAATAGCTACAATATAATTACTATTTATATTGTAGCTATATTAGGGTTTATTTTACAGGTAAGTATTTAGCTTTAAATAGGAATAATTTATTTAACCCCTTAATGACAAGTGACGTACCAGGTACGTCCTGCAAAAACTTGCAGTTAGTGACAATGGACGTACCTGGTACGTCACTTGTCTAAGAGAGTGCTGGAAGCGATCGCAATCGCTTCCAGCAGCTCTCAGGGTATTGCAGTGATGCCTCGATATTGAGGCATCCTGCAATACCCTTAGAAAGCATCCGATGCAGAGAGAGCCACTCTGTGGCCCTCTCTGCACCGGTAGCGATGCGGCCGGTTCGTTGGTGGGTGGGAGCGCAACTGGGAGGCGGGTGGGCGGCCCATCGCTACCCGGCATCCGGCTCCTGTTAGTGCAATGTGCACGCCGGGTGCCGGGAGCGTGCGGGGGCGCGCGTGCGCGTGCGCGCGCGGGTGCGCGCGCACGCCCGCGATCACCTACCCACACTGACACCAATGAGTGGGAAGAGGGGGGGAAATATATATATATGAGGATCTGGGAGGGGGAGGGGGTTGGGGTATTGTGGGGGGCTGCTACACTACAGAAAAAAATAAATTAGTAATAAAAAATAATTAAAAACACTTTTTTGGGGGGCAAATTGGGTACTGGCAGACAGCTGCCAGTACCCAAGATGGCGGCAATTAGGTAGGGGAGAGGGTTAGATTGCTGGGGGGGGGGATCATGGAGGTTGGGGCTAAGGCAGGAGTCCATCACAGCTAAAACATTTTATTTTTTTTTATTAAAAAAAATAAAAACTCCTTTTATTTAGTACTGGCAGACTTTCTGCCAGTACTTAAGATGGCGGGGACAATTGTGGGGTGGGGGAGGGAAGAGAACTGTTTGGGAGGGATCAGGGGGTGGGATGTGTCAGGTGGGAGGCTGATCTCTACCCTAAAGCTAAAATTAACCCTGCAAGCTCCCTACAAGCTACCTAATTTAACCCCTTAACTGCTGGGCATAATTTACGTGTGGTGCGCAGCAGCATTTAGCGGCCTTCTACTTACCAAAAAGCAACCACAAAGCCATATAAGTCTGCTATTTCTGAACAAAGGGGATCCCAAAGAAGCATTTACAACCATTTGTGCCTTAATTGCAGAAGCTGTTTGTAAATAATTTCAGTGGGAAACCTAAAGTTTGTGACAAAATTTGTGAAAAAGTGAACTTTTTTTTTATTTGATGACATTTGGCGGTGAAATGGTGGCATGAAATATACCAAAATGGGCCTAGATCAATACTTTGGGTTGTCTTCTAAAAAAAAATATATACATGTCAAGGGATATTCAGGTATTCCTGACAGATATCAGGGTTCCAATGTAACTAGCGCTAATTTTGAAAAAAAGTTGTTTGGAAATAGCAAAGTGCTACTTGTATTTATGGCCCTATAACTTGCAAAAAAAGTAAAGAACATGTAAACATTGGGTATTTCTAAACTCAGGACAAAATTTAGAAACTATTTAGCATAGGTGTTTTTTGGTGATTGTAGATGTGTAACAGATTTTGGGGGTCAAAGTTAGAAAAAGTGTGTTTTTTTCAATTTTTTCCTCATATTTTATATTTTTTTTTATAGGAAATTATAAGATATGATGAAAATAATGGTATCCTTAGAAAGTCCATTTAATGGCGAGAAAAACGGTATATAATATGTATGGGTACAGTAAATGAGTAAGAGGAAAATTACAGCTAAACACAAACACTGCAGAAATGTAAAAATAGCCATTGTCATTAAGGGTAAGAAAATTGAAAAATGGTCCGGTCATTAAGGGGTTAATAAGAGTTAATTTATTTCGTTAGATTTAAATTATATTTAACTTAGGGGGGTGTTAGGGTTAGGGTTAGACTTAGCTTTAGGGGTTAATCCATTTATTACAGTAGCGGCGAGATTCGGTCGGCAGATTAGGGGTTAATAATTGAAGTTAAGTGTCGGCGATGTCAGGGAGGGCAGATTAGGGGTTAATACTATTTATTATAGGGTTATTGAGGCGGGAGTGAGGCGGATTAGGGGTTAATAACTTTATTATAGTAGCGGTGCGGTCCGCTCGGCAGATTAGGGGTTAATAAGTGTAGGCAGGTGGAGGCGACGTTGAGGGGGGCAGATTAGGGGTTAATAATTGAAGTTAGGTGTCGGCGATGTTAGGGAGGGCAGATTAGGGGTTAATACTATTTATTATAGGGTTATTGAGGCGGGAGTGAGGCGGATTAGGGGTTAATAACTTTATTATAGTAGCGGTGCGGTCCGCTCGGCAGATTAGGGGTTTATAAGTGTAGGCAGGTGGAGGCGACGTTGAGGGGGGCAGATTAGGGGTTAATAAATATAATATAGGGGTCGGCGGTGTTAGGCGCAGCAGATTAGGGGTACATAGCTATAATGTAGGTGGCAGCGGTGTACGCAGCGGCAGATTAGGGGTTAATAATAATATGCAGGGGTCAGCGATAGCGGGGGTGGCAGATTAGGGGTTAATAAATATAATATAGGGGTCGGCAGTGTTAGGGGCAGCAGATTAGGGGTTCATAGGGATAATGTAGGTGGCAGCGGTGTGCGGTCGGCAGATTAGGGGTTAAAAAATTTTAATAGAGTGGCGGCGACGTGGGGGGGCCTCGGTTTAGGGGTACATAGGTAGTTTATGGGTGTTAGTGTACTTTAGAGCACAGTAGTTAAGAGCTTTATAAACCGGCGTTAGCCCAGAAAGCTCTTAACTACTGACTTTTTTCTGCGGCTGGAGTTTTGTTGTTAGATTTCTAACGCTCACTTCAGACACGACTCTAAATACCGGCGTTAGAAAGATCCCATTGAAAAGATAGGATACGCAACTGACGTAAGGGGATCTGCGGTATGGAAAAGTCGCGGCTGGAAAGTGAGTGTTAGACCCTTTAATGACTGGCTCCAAATACCAGAGGGCAGTAAAAACCAGCGTTAGGAGCCTCTAATGCTGGTTTTGACGGCTACCGCCCAACTCTAAATCTAGGCCTAAGTACAGTACACTAACCTAACACCCCCTACCTAACCTAACACCCCATTAAATAAACCCAAATTACCTAAACTAATACATTCTAAAGTTACAAAAAATAAAAAAAGCTAACATTACAGAAAATAAAAAAATCAAATTACCAAATTTATCAAAACTAAACCTAATCCCTATGAAAATAAAAAAAGACCCCCCAAAATAAAAACACCCCCTACTCTAATAATAGGGCTTTTTTGCAGGGCATTGCCCCAAGATAATCAGCTCTTTTACAAAAAATATACAAAGTCCCAGCTAACATTAAACCCCCCCACCCCCCAAAATAAAAGAACCTAACAATAAAAAACCTAAACTACCCATTGCCCTGAAAAGGGCATTTGTTTGGGCATTGCCCTTAAAAGGGCATTTAGCTCTTTTTCTGCCCATCCCTAATCTAAATAAAACAAATCCCCCCCCAAAAAAACCTTAAAAAATCCTAAGTCTAACCCCCAGGTTGGTACTTACGGTTCCTGATGTCCGGTTGAGAAGGTCCTGTTCCAGGAGGTGAAGTCTTCTTCCAAGCGCAACCTCTTCTTCTTCCAGGAACAAAGAAGAACTGATTTTATTGGAAAAGCTCATCTTGATAAGACACTGGGCAATCCCACAATTTCCCCGCCACTCCCGCCCCTCCAGACAGACCAGCTCCTCCATAGCAGCCCCAGTCCCACAGAATCCCAGGACTCAGGGGTGGCAGTTTCGGAGTGATCCCAGGGTGTCATTTGAAAGTTCCCGGTCCTCAGATGCCACAGTCCAAAAAGCGGCATGATCCGCTACTGGGAGATACAGTCCGTTGAAGTTATGGGGGTAGGGGTGTCCAAAACCACTGGATCACAAAGGAGCTCCCCTCTGGTAATTTTCCCTCCTCTTGTCCTCCCTAGGGGCTACCAATCTCCAAAAGAGTGGAGCTCTGGGGCAAAGGGCCACTGGAGCGACCAGGGGTAAAGTTAGTGGGTGTCCTGCTGTTCTGTGGCCGACCGGGAGTTTCAGGAGCCCGGCTAGTCTGAGAGGGGTTAGGCAGGTGTCCATTGTGAGGTGGCCAAATGGAAGTTCCAGGAGCCCGACCAGCCTAGGAGGGTTTTTCTGGTCAGAGACCAGCTCTTCTCTGACAAAGTAGGAACACAAAAACAAACAAACAAAGACTTCTAGAGATCACGGTTGCTCTGAGGAGCCCAAAACCACTGAGGAAAACAGGGGTGAGGAAGTAGGGGGGTAGAGGTGTAACCCTTGCAGCCTGGTGTCCATGACAGCAGCCTTGGCTGTCTGGTATCCATGTTCGGCAGACCCGGCTAGACCCCTAACGGGTTGGCCTGGGGCTGTCTGATGGTGGCCCTTTACTTCCCGGTTTCTGGGGAAGATTATCCCATCTTTTCTGGGCTTGGGTCATCCAGGGGGTTCCTGCTGGCATTTATCCCCTGTGCCATAGGCATAGTCACACGATGCAAAGTCCTAAACAAGTTTGCCAAGGCCGGCTCCCAAACAGTTGCTCTCCCACAATTTCCAGTGTCTTTAAGTTCCATTGCTACACTGCCTCCCTCTGTGACACTCAGTTGAGTACTGGCTGACCCACCCATAAACAAAGCCATTGCCGGTTTCCCGGCTGTATTCCCACCCCAGATCAGAGGGTGAGGTTGCTCCTTGGTGGGGCAGGCAAGACTCGGGTGCCCAAACTTGTGGCTCCAACTGCAGAGCCGGGTCTCTCCCGGGCCCAATATCATGTCTGCCCCTGTGGGAAATCCTCCTGGGTGGAAAAAGGTTAGAGATCATGCCCAGCTACTGGGGAGAGAGACCAGCTGTCTGCCTGGGAAGGGGATCTGTCGCTGGGGAGGGAGGCTGGCTACCTCCACTCCCTGAGAAACTGTGCTGCCGCTGGGGAGGGAGACCGGCTTTCTTCACTCCCTAGAAGGGGTGCTACTGTTGGGGATTGATACCAGCTATCTCCGCTCCCTGGAAGGGGTGCATCTGCTGGAGAGGGAGACCAGCTGTCTCCGCTCCCTGGGAGGGGTGCTGCCACTGGGATAGTTATCAACATCCGTCTTTTCCTGCAAGGGGTTCTGTGTAAGATGAGGGAGGATGACTACCTCCGCTCCCAGGGGCCGGCTCTGCCACTGAGGAGAGAGACCGACTGCCTCCTCTCCTGGGAAGGGGTTCTGCCACTGGGGAGAGTTATTGACATCTGTCTCTCCCTGCAAGGGGTTCTGTGTAAGGGGAGGGAGGATGAGTACCTCCTCTCACAGGGGTTGGATCTGCCACTGGGGATAGAGACCTACTGTCTCCTCTCCCTGCTCCTGGCTCTGTTGCTGGGGAGAGAGACCGACTGTCTCCTCTCCTAGGAAGGGGTTCTGCTTACGGGGAGGGAGGATGACTACCTCCACTCCCAGGGGATGGCTCTGCCGCGGGGCAGAGAGACCGCCTGTCTCCTCTCCCTGCTCCTGGTTCTGCCGCTGGAAAGAGAGACAGACTGTCTCCTTTCCCAGGAAGAGGTTCTGTGTAAGGGGAGGGAGGTCGACTACCTCCGCTCCCAGGGGATGGCTCTGCCGCTGAGGAGAGAGACTGACTATCTCCTCTCCCTGCTCCTGGCTCTGCCACTGGGGAGAGAGACAGACTGTCTCCTCTCCCAGGAAGGGGTTCTGTGTAAGGGGCGTGAGGATGACTACCTCCCCTCCCAGGGAATGGCTCTGCCACTGGGGAGAGAGACCAACTGTCTCCTCTCCCTGCTTCTTGCTCTGACACTGGTGAGAGAGACCATCTGTCTCCTCTCCTGGGAAGAGGTTTTGTGTAAGGGGAGGGAGGCCGACTACCTCCATTTCCAGGGGATGGCTCTGCCGATGAGGAAAGAGACCGACTGTCTCCTCTCCCTGCTCTTGGCTCTGCCGCTGGGGAGAGAGACCGACTGTCTCCTCTCCCAGGAAGGGGTTCTGTGTAAGGGGAGGGAGGATGACTACCTCTGCCCCAGGGGATGGCTCTGCCACTGGGGAGAGAGACTGACTGTCTTCTCTCCCTGCTCCTGGCTCTGCCGCTCGGGAGGGACTGACTGTCTCCTCTCCCATGAAGGGGTTCTGTGTGACGGGAGAGAGGTCGGTGACCTCCGCTCCCTGGCCATTTTTTGAGTGTGGAATGGATAGTTGCGGTATAGGCTAAAATGCTAGCGGAATAGCCGTACCGTGCAACTTGTAATACTGGTGAGCTGACTATTTCGTTCGCAAAGGCCAATTTTTCAGCGGTATAGCTGTATCGCACAACTTGTAATCTAGGTTATAAATTGGTATTAATTTGAATACCGTATTACTTTCTATTATGTTAAAGGTATAGTAAACACCAAAAATATTATTGTTTAAAAAGATAGATAATCCCTTTGTTTACCATTCCCCAGTTTTACATAACCAACATGGTTATATTAATATACTTTTTACCTCTGTAATTACTTTGTATCTAAGATTCTGCAGACTGCCTCCTTATCTCAGATCTTTTGACAGACTTGCATTTCAGGCAATTAGTGCTGACTCTTAAATAACTACCTGCATGAGCACAATGTTATTTATATGAAACACATGAACTAATGCCTTTTAGCTTTGAAAAACTGTCCAATGTATTCCGATAAGAGGCAGCCTTGAAGGGCTTAGAAATTAGCATATGAGCCTAACTAGGTTTAGATTTCAACTAAGAATACCAAGAGAACAAAGCACATTTGATAATAAAAGTAAATTAAAAAGTTGTTTAAAATGACATGCACTATCTGAATCATGAAAGTTTAATTTGGACTTTATCGTCCCATTAAGAGTCTCTCCCTAGATATTATTAGACTTGAAGGTTTCTGTCTGAGTTACTTGCTATATTAATTCATAGTTTAGTGACCTATTTTATAGAGGCATATCAACCTCCTGCCAATTTATGTATGTGTTATGTGGAGGTCCAAGAGAGGCTTCCTTTAATTTTAAAGGGTTGAAACAACATTTAATAAAATATTTACCTCCTCCTACAATGCAGAGCTTTTTACAAGGTACATGGCAAAAGCTGTATTTAGTTAATAAAAAATCTATATTAGTAAAAATAAATCTTGAATTGCATTGTCTCTCTGCTGCAACTACAATCCACAAGCTGTCCCAAACCCTACGTACCCTCAATGTGTAGACTGTAAGCTTTTCGGAGCAGGGCCCTCTTCCTCCTGTACTAGTTTGTTTTGTCTAGTCTATTGCATATTTGTATTGCACATAATGAACACGACCACATGTGCATGTGATGGATACCCCGATTACCCCGGCTGGGTAGTTCCGCCAAACGGTTCCTGCTTCCTCCCTGCTGACTGCAGCTATGTAGCTGGCAAGTGACCACAGGCTGTAGCTACACCTGATGCCAGACAGCGCCAGTATTAAGGGTCCCACCCTGTGGCAGACTCTGGCTACCCCGACTAGGTAGCTCTGCCAGAGGGTCCTTCCTTCCCCAGACAAGGGGCCGCTATTTAGCGGAGAAGTGATTTCAGCTATCCCCACCCAAATAACTAGACAACTAGCATTTAGGTGGAACAAAGAAGAACTGATTTTATTGGAAAACACACACTCCTTTTATACACAAAACTCATCTTGATAAGACACTGGACAATCCCAAAATTTCCCTGCCATTCCCGCCCCTCCAAAGAGACTGGCGCCTCCATAGCAGCCACAATCCCACAGAATCCCAGGACCCAGAGTGGTAGTTTCGGAGTGATCCCAATGCCACAGTCCAAAAAGCGTTGTGATCCGCTACTGGAGACCGGATATACAATCCGTTGAAGTTATGGGGGTAGGGGTGTCCTAAACCCCCGGTTCACAAAGGAGCTCCCCTCCGGTAAGTCCCCCACCTCTTGTCCTCCCTAGGGGCTACCAATCCCCAAAAGAGCAAAGCTCTGGGGCAAAGGGCTATTCTGAAAATAAATTAATCACTTTATATTTGTATTTATTGTATGCAAATATGTTCTCTTTAAATTATCTCTATTTTATTGATATGAGTGTTGGTGTAATTAAATATATGCTTTTATGATTGACTTTTCTTTTCATATACTTATGGTGTTTGTTCCATTTGGAAGTCCCCAAATATGTCTATGTGGCTTGCTGAGCTATACAAAAAAATTAATGTGTAAAAGAAAATAAAAACATTAAGGCAAATGACATCTCGGAATTTGAAAATGTTTGTAATAGTGGTGTCTTTATAGCAGCATGTGAACGACAAGATTAATGCCAATAGGTCACAATAAATCATTGCTGTTATGGAAAAATAGTTATTTTAAATGCATTGAAGGATAACTATAAAGCACATATAACTGAAAGTCAGTTTCATAGCTTTAAAAGAGTTGACAAACCTCAGACTAAAGCCCATGTTTACGTGAAGAACAGCTATTTGACATTTTACAGTTTTTTCTTTAAAACCCATCATAGAAAAAACCTCTGTTGTCAAAGTAACAAAACAAAAAAAAAAAACTCTTTGTTCAAATTCCATTTATGGGATTTGAATTTGTATTCTAAATGCAGCAGAGTATAATGTTTTTCTATTGTTCAATAAGCCAGTCTAGCTACAGTGTTTACAAAATTAATTCTGTTCATCATCTATAATACTAGAAAATGATAATTCCAGTAATGTTAAGGAAATAAAAATAAAAAAAAAAACAACCACAGCAAAGACCACCCAAAATAAGCACACACCCTAATCTAATACTAAACTACCAATAGCCCTTAAAATTGCCTTTTGTGTGGCATTGCCCTAAGTTAAACAGCTCTTTTACCTCTAATAAATACTAACAGTAAAAAAAACCCACCCACCAAACCTCCCAAAATAAAAAAAACCTAACACTAAAAAAACTAAACTGCCCATTGCCCCTAAAGGGGCATTTGCATGGGCATTGCCCTTAAAGGGGCATTCAGCTCTTTTACTGCCCTTAAAAGGGCAATCAGCTCTTTTTCAAGCCCAAAAAAACCCTAATCTAAAAAAAACACCCCAAAAAGGAAAATTAAAAAGGCTAAGCCTAAGCCCCAATTAGGTACTCACTGTTCCTGAAGTCCGGTGGAGAAGATCTTCTTCCAGACAGATCCATCATCTTCTATCTTCATCCGGAGTGAAGGGCGGCACAGAGTGGAAGTGCGGAGCTGTGTTCCTGATGCCTGGATCCTCAGCGGCTGTCCTTCAGCAGCAGCAGCAATCCTCGGTGGCATGGAGGCTCCTCTTCATCCGATGTCCGTCGTAGATTGAAGATTGAATGCAAGGTACCGCAATCAATTTGAGGTACCTTGCATTCCTATTGGCTGACATTTTGAAATCAGCCAATAGAATTAGAGCTACTAAAATCAGCCAATAGGATTTCAGAAGCTCTCATTCTATTGGCTGATTTCAAAATTTCAGCCAATAGGAATGCAAGGTACCCCAATAAATATGGGGTACCTTGCATTCAATCTTCAGTGTACGACGGATGATCGCATGAAGAGGAGTCTCCACCCCACCGAGGACCGCCGCATCTGACGACCGCCACCGTTGAGGATCCAGGCATCGCAAACACAGCTCCACACTGCTTTCACTCCGGATGAAGATAGAAGATGATGGATCTGTCTGGAAGAAGACCTTCTCCAACGGACTTAAGAAACAGTGAGTACCTATTTAGGGCTTAGGTTTAGGCTTTTTTCTTTTAATTTTTGGGGTGTTTTTTTTTTTTAGATTAAGGTTTTTTGGGCTTGAAAAAGAGCTGATTGCCTTTTTAAGGTCAGTTAAAGAGCTGAATGCCCTTTTAAGGGCAATGCCCATACAAATGCCCCTTTAGGGGCAATGAATAGTTTAGTTTTTTTAGTGTGTTTTTTTTTATTTTGGGGGGTTAGGTGGGGGGGGGGTTACTGTTAGGGGGGATTTAGTATTTTTTTGAGGTAAAATAGCTGTTTAACTTAGGGCAATGCCCTATAAAAGGCCCTTTCAAGGGCTATTGGTAGTTTAGATTAGGGGTGTTTTTATTTTGGGGGGCTTTTTATTTTCATAGGGATTAGGTATAATATTTATTTTTTTATCATTTTTGTTGATTTTTTTCTGTAATGTTAGACTTTTTTATTTTTTTGTAATTAATTTTAGGTTTTTTAATTTAATTGTAATTTAGTAGTAATTGCGGTTAATTTAGGGGGGGTTAGGTTAGGGGGCTTAGTAATTGAATTAGTTATTTGCATTGTGTGGGATTGGCGGTTTAGGAGTTAATAGTTTAATTAGGGTTAGTGCGATGTGGGGGTTTGGCGGTTTAGGGGTTATTAGGTTAATTAGGTTTATTGCGATGTGGGAGGTTGGCGGTTTAAGAGTTAATAGGTTAAATAGGTTTATTGCGATGTTGGCGGTTTAGGGGTTAATATTTTAATTATGTTATTTGTGGATTAGGGGTCAATAACTTCATTTTGTGATGTGGGGGTTGACAGTATAGCTGTTTGTTAATACTTTGTGAGGGGGGTTAGGTTTTTTGTTATACTTCGTGCGGGTGGTTACGTGTCTTTTCATTTTTTTTTAGTGCGGGCGGTTGCGTGGGTTTTTTTTTAAGGCTTCGGGTTTGCATTTTTTTAGCATTTGACAATCCATATTTAAAAAAAAAAAAAAAAAAAAAAAAGGAAAACATTTTAAATGAGCAGTAAAAAGGACCCATGTATGAATCTAATAATTCCAAATTGTCTGTGTAAAGCTTGCTAACAAGTACAGGGTATGGTAGAACTACAATAAAGTCAAATAAATGTCAATGCAATTATTGATGTTCCAAAGAACAGAAAAAAATTGTTTATTCATTTGGCCCAGTTTGATACAGAGTTATGCAATTAAAGACTGGCATTTTGTCAAGTAAAAGGGAATAACCTGAAGAAGTAATCTACAGTAATTGACTATGAAACACTCCCAGGATCAATTATCTCACACAGAGAATTTTCTTTTTCTATGCTCTCTTTTCATAATATCAAGGTGTACAGTGGCACCTAGGGGTCAATTAAATTTACTCTTTAAAAAAAAGTACTTTATTTGCAACTCTTTATGTTGCAGGCAAAATGAAGCCTCAGGGAAGTTTAAACAGCAAACTCATGAACAGCTTTTCAAGACACAGATTAAAAAAATGATGGGTATAAATGTCGTAATTTGGTTTAATTTACATTATTCTGGAAGGTATTTACTTTATTTCACGTTTGTTGGAATTTGTTGCAAATTACAAAATGTGACTAATCCTAAAGTTTAATCACATTTTTTATTATTTTATTTAATTAATAAATGTAACTGGAGGGGGGCGGAGCTTGGCCGCACAGGGAGATGGCCGACTAGACTAACAGCTCCTAGGCCCCACTACCAAGATCACACAAATACCGCCTAAAAACCCGCCACAGATATAGCCCAAACAGAGCACTATAGATGTGCCCAAGTTACGGTGACAAGCACTGCTGAAGGAGGGTCACGAAAGAGTTAATTACCCCATAGAAACAAGCAGAAACGCAGTGGGAGCGGAGCGGCACATAGTGCTGAAGATCGCAACTGGGGAGAGAAGATAGATTAGAGAGGAGGCGGGTGAACACAACGAGCACTCACGGAGGTTAAGTAGCAAACTGGACAGACACACCGGGCACACCACGTGAGCGGAGAAGAGGAGCGGAGCGGAGCACAGAGACTGGGAGGCCGCAAGACAGAACAAGCTCCATCAGTTCAGCGCAGATGTGCGCATCAGTTCACTGGCTCACACACAGCTAAAAAAGTTGAGATTAAGCCCCAATAGTGGCGGGGAGGCACTGGGCATTGAAAAAGGTGCAAAAATCACTACCAGGGGAATATAAAAATAATAAGAGGTACACGCTGTATAAATAAACAGCAAAAAAACACAACAGAGACTGTTAACCTCATAAGGCCCAGGATCATCACATCGAAAAACAGATTAGTTAACAAAAAAGACTGCAGACATAGACTGTTCATGAAAATAAAAGCAGCCAAACTAAAAATTAAAGTAAGCACGCAGAGAGATAACCGGCCCTAACAGAGATTATAAGAACAGCAGGGCCACTAGATATATACAGTACTCTAAATAAAAGAAAACAGGGCCAAGCATTGAACATAAAATATTAAATAAGAAATAGGCAGAGCCTGAAACATCACAATCATATGTGAGGGTCATGCCAGGACGCAGAACTAACAAGCCCGAATTACACGGCAAGACTAAACCAATACAGCAGTATTTAAAGACACAGGATTCAGCCAGCAGCAGAAGATGGACCCTGCAAAGAGCCCAGAACAAACAGAAAAACATCTGCCCCACACCGCGCCAAGTGCCCCCCAGCTGCTGACCAAAGAAGACATTAACTCATTATGTACAAAGGAAGATATCAAAGAGATAATGGGGGAAGTAAAAACATGGTTTGGAGAACTGAAAAAAGATATAACAAAGGTGAACAACAGAGTCTCAGCATTAGAAGAATTCCACAATACAACCAGCAACGATGTCAATCATATATCAAAACTGGTATATGACCAACAAGAAACAATACATCACTTGCTGGATAAAGTAGAGGATTTGGATAATAGGGGCAGGCGCAATAATCTACGCATATGCGGCATACCTGAGTCAGTATTACCATCTGCTATAGAGGGATGCCTACAGGATCTGTTTCGCACTATAAAAGGAACAAATAGCGCACAAGATGTAAAGACTGAAAAGGCACACAGGGCACTGAGAGCAAAACCACCGCCCAAGACGCCACCCAGGGACATAATCCTGAAACTACTAAATTACAAAGACAAAGAAGATATCCTTAGACATGCAAGACAGAAGCAGAAGATAATGCACACCGGAAACCCTATCCAGGTCTTTGCAGACCTTAGCCCCACAACGCTACAGAAGAGAAGAGAGCTGCAGTTCATAACATCAGTTCTGAGGGAACAAAATATACCATATAGGTGGGGCTTCCCAGTGAGCATAATAACCATGAAAGGAGGCACTACTGCAGTATTCAAGAACTTGGATGATCTGCCACACTTCAACAAGACCCTAAAGATAACATAACATGGGGGTACCACATGCAGCAAGGAATAAACAGAAAGATCCACAAGGTGATGCCACAAATACACACACGGACAAAGACTCTCAAGACACAGTTACCAAAGATAATTGACTCCTTCAGTGGTTGGGCTATATCGACAGGACAAAACGTTGAGAAGAGGCAACAAGTCGTATGTTAAGATTGTTTAATTCAAAGACATTACAGTATGGGTCTGGTAGTGGGGATACTACCCTTTGAATAGAATTAATTGTTATAATAGTTAAAATTAACAACTATCAGTTATTTAATATATAGCAATAGTACGTTATATTACTAAAGGTTGTTTAGACCATAAAATTACTTGTGTTCTACAGATTGTTATTTGGTAGGATATATACATCTGTTTGCATGAAACCTTATTGCTTATTGCATTTGTATGTCAACATCTTGTATGCAGTTATACAGCTAGTTAGCATAGTCATCTTAGGCAGGCACACGTTCCATCAATACCAACGACACAAGGGGGATACTCCCACAATGGCAACTAACACACACAACTTCATTTTTACCACAGTGAACATCAGGGGATTGAACAGTCCAGAAAAAAGATCAATGGTATTTAGAGACCTGTATAAAACAATGGGTGACGTTTTATTTATCCAAGAGACGCATTTTAAAAAAGGCAGGGAACCGAAGATACTAAGTCACAAATACAGAATAGCATACCTAGCCTCAGGAAACACTAAAAAAAGAGGGGTGGGAATCCTTCTCAAAAACTCACTTCAGTTTCAAGCTACACATATAGAGAGGGACAGAGGAGGGAGATACCTGATCTTAGTAGGCCTTCTATTTAACAAACCGGTGACATTTGTTAATGTGTATTACCGAATTGAGACCAACATCACACATTTAAAACTGTATTACAAACACTGCTGGTACAAACCAAGGGCACCATGTTTCTGGGAGGAGACTTTAATCTACCGCTAGACCCCAAAATGGATACATCCACGGGAACCACTAGCACCACTAAAAGAGTGATCAGAGCCGTGAACAACAACATACAACAATTAAGACTCTGCGATGCGTGGAGAGCACTCAATCCTGCCTTAAAGGATTATACATTCTTTTCCCACCCACATTGCTCATACTTGAGAATAGATTACATCCTTACAGATCAAGTAGGACTGGCTATGGTCACAGACACCAAAATATTACAAATTACATGGTCAGATCATGCACCAGTGCAGTGCAGTGTTGAGTGGCCGGACATCCCGCACAGACCATACATTTGGAGGCTAGACGAATATATGTTAGAAAACCCTATAGTTAAGGAGACAGTGGGTACAGCCTTATGCAACTATTTCAGAGAAAATAATACAGAGGGAATCGCCCCAACCAGTATATGGGAAGTACATAAATGTGTGATAAGAGGAGAGTTGATGGAACTTAAGGCTAGGGACAAAAGAGATAAAAGGCAATATTTGAACTCCACATTAGCACAATTGGGATACTGGGAGAAAAAACATAAATCAGATCATCGGGACGTCACCACATTAGCCTCACTAACACAAATCAGACAATCCCTTAAAAATTATCTTACAAAAGAACTTCAGCATAAATCAACTCTCCTGAAACAGAAGTATTTTGAGACGCAGGACAAACCAGGAACATCACTAGCTAGGGCTCTAAGGAGAAGACAACTAAACACACATGTACACACTATATCAGACAAGCAAGGGCAAATATGTAAAGATAGTGTCACGCTCGGCCGCTGGGAAGCTCCGGCGGTCCTCTCTGTGTGCTTGATTGGCAGGTAGTCTGAGCCGCCCCTTCCTGATGATGTCACTACCAGGCTTTTTATTCCGGGCTTCCTGTTTCTTCAGTGCCCGTTTGTTTGTTACTCTTTGTGGCTCCTGTGAGGACTTTGCTGTGGAAACTCTCTAACTGCTGATTTTCTGTTGACAAACTATGCAAAGACTGACTATGCTGGGTTAACCCTCAAACTTCCTGATAACCTGTTGCCAAACATTGCAAGTAATGTTTATTCTGTGAAACTCTCAAACTGCATGTTTACCTGTTGCCAAACTCTGCAAATACTGTTTATTCAGTGTAAACCTTCAAACTGCTTGATATCCTGTTGCCAAACATTGCAAGAACTGTTTATTCTGTGAAACTCTCATACTGCATGTTTACCTGTTGCCAAACTCTGCAAATACTGTTTATTCAGTGTAAACCTTCAAACTGCTTGATATCCTGTTGCCAAACATTGCAAGAACTGTTTATTCTGTGAAACTCTCAAACTGCATGTTTACCTGTTGCCAAACTCTGCAAATACTGTTTATTCAGTGTAAACGTTCAAACTGCTTGATATCCTGTTGCCAAACATTGCAAGAACTGTTTATTCTGTGAAACTCTCATACTGCATGTTTACCTGTTGCCAAACTCTGCAAATACTGTTTATTCAGTGTAAACCTTCAAACTGCTTGATATCCTGTTGCCAAACATTGCAAGAACTGTTTATTCTGTGAAACTCTCATACTGCATGTTTACCTGTTGCCAAACTCTGCAAATACTGTTTATTCAGTGTAAACCTTCAAACTGCTTGATATCCTGTTGCCAAACATTGCAAGAACTGTTTATTCTGTGAAACTCTCAAACTGCATGTTTACCTGTTGCCAAACTCTGCTAACACTGTTTATTCAGTGTAAACTCTCAAACTGCATGAAAACCATTTGCCAATCTCTGCAAGTACTGATTAATCTGTATTAACCCTCCAACTACCTGATATCCTGTTGTCTAACTCTGCCTGTACTGACTATTCAGTATTAACCTAAAAACTGCCTGATAACCTGTTGCCAAACTCTGCAAGGACTGACTACACAGTGTTAACCCTCAAACTGCCTGATAACAAGTTACCTACTCCTGCATTATTAACTGTTTCTTGTTTTACCCTTCCTCTGTCTGGGTATAAGTGGACTATCCCTGCTCTCCTGATTCCTGTGGAAGACATTTCCTGAAACCAGTTCCTTACTCAGAAGTCTATTTGGCTGATATCTTGAATTACTTTGGACTCAGGCTAACTCTGCTCCATATCATGAGTACATTGTTTTTTAGAGGTTGTCGTGGGGTCACGTCCTGGATTAAACTCAGAGTGCAAGGGTGTTGTTTAAGTTCGCCCTAGCATTTGGGTCTTCTTCTGGACATTTCCTAACCTGACAGATAGTATGAGCATAGCCGAAGTGTTTTGGCAGTATTACACAACACTATACAATATACAAGACAAAGCAACACCTCAAGACATAGAGACATATCTAGCAGAGCTTGACCTCCCTACACTAGACAAAGAATAAGCAGATGGATTAGACCTCCCCATCACCATAGATGAAATTACAAAAGCCATACAGGCAATGCCGAGAGGAAAAAGCCCAGGCCCAGATGGCCTTAGTATGAAGTACTATAAGAAATATTCAGACCAGCTAGTGACGCCCTTGGCAAAATTATATAACTCGTTCACACCTAAAACAGGCTTTACTGTAAACATGCTAGAGGCCCATATAACTGTTCTACCGAAACCGGGAAAGGAACCAGACAGACCAGAACACTTTCGCCCAATATCATTGCTGAACTCAGATATCAAGATATTCGCCAAAATTCTAGCCACTAGAATAAACAGATATCTGCCTAAATTGATCAATACAGACCAAGTGGGGTTTGTACCGGGGAGGGAGGCACGGGATAACACCTTAAAGGCTCTATAGATCATTTCATATGTTAAAGCAAACAACATTCCGATGACCATAGTCTCCACAGACGCCGAAAAGGCATTTCATAGGGTAAATTGGCGATTCTTAAAAGCAATTTTGCAAATAATTAAATTTGGCTCCAAATTTTTAACTCAAATCTTCTCACTATACATCCCACAGCCAAAATAAAGGTAAACGGTCTCCTATCGGACAGACTACACATAGGGAATGGTGCAAGACAGGGATGCCCGCTTTCCCCATTGCTCTTTGCTCTGACTATAGAGGCATTGGTGAAAAAGATAAGAAAGGATACGCAGATAACAGGGGTCACAGTAGGAGATTTGGAATACAAATTAGCATTATATGCGGACGATGTCCTGCTCCTGTTGACAAATGTAGAAAACTCCTTACCAAGGGCACTTTCAGGAATTTGGGCAGGTGTCCAATTTTCTAGTTAACACCGCTAAGTCAGAAATAATGAACGTGTCATACGATGAGAATACGCTAGATCAGTTAGCCCCTGAATGCCCCTTAAAGAGAGAAAACATAAAATTAAAATATCTGGGTATATATTTAGTGGCAGACACAAAAAACGTTTTTTCAAGCAAACTACAAAAAAATTGAAGAGGAATTATCAGCAGATCTATCTAGATGGAAAAATAAATCAATTTAGTGGATAGGCCGAATTAATGTAATCAAAATGAATGCCCTCCCCAGGATATTGTACTTACTACAGACAACGCCCATATACCTGCCACCTACATACATAAGCAAGATACAGTCGTTAATGGAACAATTTATATGGCAGGGTATTAGACCACGGATAGTGAAACAAACAATGTACCTGCCAAGAGACAGGGGAGGTCTAGGGGTCCCTAACATACAGACATACAAGATAGCTATATCCCTACACAGGCTAATGGATTGGTGTACAAATAATATACACAAACAGTGGGTACAGCTGGACAGACACATTTTACATCTAAATAACGCAGGACTGGCAGCTTGGACTCCCCACAAACAAAGGCCAG
The DNA here is from genome assembly GCF_027579735.1 of Bombina bombina. Lineage (NCBI taxonomy): Eukaryota > Metazoa > Chordata > Amphibia > Anura > Bombinatoridae > Bombina > Bombina bombina. The sequence goes on from NC_069503.1 coordinate 953,650,606, forward strand.
AGACGATTCAAAAATATCCTATTATGACTGAATTTTTTGCGACATGGGACAGACTGATAGCCACTTCTACAAATATATCCGGTATGCATTCTCCGATGCTCCCTATCTGTAACAATAAAGCACTCCCTTGGGGTATCAAAGACACCTAAACAGAGACAGGCGGACATATTAAACATAAGGTCATAGCAATGCTGTATCAAAACAATGGGATGAGGTCATTGGAAGATATTAAGGAAAGAAATCCAGAAATAGGCCTGAATTGGTACTCATACACACAGCTGAGACACTTCATAGACACTCATCCAAACAGACAACAACTAATAAGACAGCCCACACCATACAAGAGTTTATGCTGCCAGAATAACACAACTAGACACGCAATTTCTATACTATATAAACAATTGTTGGCAGCGGACGAATACCAACTGCCATCATACACGAAGGTATGGGAGACAGAATTAGGCATTAACATTACAACCAAAGATTGACGTAAATCCTTTATAACTACCAAAAAGTCATCTATATCTATGAGGGTACTTGAAACAAATTACAAATTCCTGACAAGATGGTACCTAACCCCCAGCAGACTACATAAGATTTACAAGACAACAAGCAAACTGTGCTGGAGGGGGTGCGGCGAGGTGGGGACCCCTACACATATATGGTGGAAATGTGACAGATTAGATACATTCTGGGTGGAGATAATACAACAAATGACAGATATAGTATGGAACAGATTCCTAATGACCCACTAATTCTCTTTTTCTTGGCACTTCCCAAACTGACTGATAATGTAACAAAAACTATTAATATTGCTCATTAATAGTGCTAAAATATTGATCCCAAGGCACTGGAAATCAGCCACAGTGCCCACGGAGGTAGAATGGAGGGCCCAGGTAGAACACTTATTAACAATGGAAAGATACCACCAACTTAAAGTAGGCACAGTGGAAACACATGAATTAATGGTGATGAGATGGAAACAACATGTTAATAATTACCTCACACACTAAATGTTAAATAAGGGTAAGAATGCAATAGCCTGATGAAGTATGAAATAACCACATTGGTACCATTGTTAAACCTAAACAAGAGACCTAAGGGAGGTCAACTGTGAAATATTAGGAGCTAAGAAAGAAGAAGATTGAACATTGCCAACATCCCCCATGGCTATTGAATGTTTAAGGCCACGTAAAAATCCTGTGGAATTAATAATAGCCAGACTTAGATTATATGATATATGCTTGTATGATGATGATGTATCACAATGTACGCATTCAAAATGTGTTGTCAAAACCTTTTTGTTTCAATAAAGCTTTATTTAAAATAAATAAATAAATAAATAAATAATATATTATATAATATAATATTATTGTTATTAAATGGGTAACCTAGAAAAATTAAAAAAAAATGTAACTGGAATGGAAGTGTTTCACTGCCATTCCTCACCTGTTAATCTGTTTTAAAATTAAAATCTAAATCTTAAATTCTCTAACCTGGTAAAATTATCTACACAGCCTCTTCAGTACTGTGAGGTCCCTCAAGCAATTTTAGGCAAAATAAAAGGAGACACAGGGTACTCACATGTAACAGAGGCACTCAATTATGTCAATAGAAACAGGCTGGATTTAATACAGCAGTCCAGCTAGCTGTACTCGAGTATATCTGGAACCAGGATCACAGGAACACTGGAGTTGGGACAGAGTAGTGTAGGAGGGCTAATAACCCACACGGCAGCATAGGCTGATGTCAAAGGATTATTTTGATGTTGCTGTTTCTTCAGGGAAATAAAACCATTCTGTCCCATGGGAACACTGCAGAAGAGTGGGCAGATAAATCTGTCTGATCCGGGTCCGGCTATCACAACCTTTCTTTGATTAAGGACTATTCACTGACATTTGCCTGGAAGCTATAAGTATATAGCCGATAAGACTTTTATTCCTCTAATTTGGTGCCTTTTGTACATAGACATACATTGTTATTTTTTGTGATATTGTTACTCGCTGTATGTCTGTGTTTTTAGTATCTCTCTTATAGTGCCTCCTATTGGATATATATTATTACTATATATTCCTTTTACTTTCTGCACTATGAGAAGGAGCACTTACCTGCTCAAAAATTACCACTCACAAGTTACCAGTTAGCACATCGTTAAGTTTATAATTTATATGTTTACTATTACTACCCGTTGCAAGATGGGTTTAACGATTCGTAGCTTTATATTCTAGCACTGAGACTCTACTATTCTTAGTATTAACTTTTTGATTAGTTGATATATTAAGGTGGGGAGGTTATTCTGCCTAACACTCCTCCTACCTGATAGGAGACCATTCTCTTATCATTTGTTACATTTTTTATTCTGTTTAATATGTTGACAACACCGCTCATAAGATCATTCTCAAACACTCAGAGGTACATGACACTTTCAGACACTACCCTTACTACTTATAACCCCCAAACACCACCCCTTCAAACAAGCAAACTCTTAAAATTTCCTCAATATAATGTAACCTTTCCAATCAAGTAATGCTTGCTACACAAAAAAGCAAATTTAACCCTTTTAATGATCAACACTAAAGGTCTAAATAGTCCAAACAAGCACAATGTGGCCCTAAGGGACTTTGAACACCAAAAGGGTGATATAATATTCTTTGAAGAGACCCACTTTATTAAGGGGAGGGAACCTAAGACTTGTTGAAGTGTCTAAGGTTGGGTTGAACATCACTAATAGAGGGAGTACTTAGGGGCGAATTTATGAGTATTACAGCCCACCATACTAAATTAAATAAAATAAAACTAAAGGAAATCTTAGACAAAATTGAAGGACTAGAATTAGCTCAACAACTAGACCCCCCTAATTCCGCCATACGGGAAGAATAAGAAACCCAAAGAGTTAAAGAGAAAACCTTTCTAGCCTATGAAAACAAGAAACAAGCACTTATATTATGACGGGGACAACAAATGTCTAATTTTTGCATGTAAATTAAAACGCAGAACAAATAAATCTTTTATACTTGAAATAAAAGACAAACACAATCAAAAACACTCCACAACTGAACAAATAGCCAAATATTTTAGGACTTACTACGAATCCTTATATAACTTAGTACCCCCAGATACAGAACCAGGATACCATATTGGCCCGACTAAAAAATAGAGAATCGAAAACTATTTAGATAAATTATAATGTCCACAAATCACTAGAGACCAAGCCAACTCTCTTAACAAACCCTTTAGCAAAGAGGAATTAGAGAAGACTATAGGAGATTTGCCATCTGGTAAAGCCCCAGGTCCAGATGGATTCACTAATTATTATTATAAAAAAATTAAAGAACACTTAATCCCATATCTCTTACCTCTATATAACTCCTTATCAGAAAATAACCTATTTCCCAAACAAGCACTGGAGGCACATATCCTATTTCCCAAACAAGCACTGGAGGCACATATCTCCATTATCCCTAAGCCAGGGAAAATCTGGGATAAAGTAGAAAACTATAGGCCTATTTCCCTACTAAACTCAGATGTAAAAATGTATGCAAAACTTATAGTGAAAGAATGAACCAAATCTTAACTAATATTATAGTAAATGACCAAGTAGGTTTCATACCCTCTAGAGAAGCTAGGGACAATACAGTCATGGCCCTTCATATTATAGAATATGTGTCAACTAAACAAGTCCCACTGGTTATAGTGTCAACGGACACAGAGAAGGCACTTTCTCAAATCAGTATTAGCCAGATTTGGTTTAGACAATTCCTTTATTTCTAAAATATTTGCCCTATATATCAACCCATATGCTAAAGTTAGAATAAACAGCACCCTCTCTCAACCTTTTTCTATCACAAATGGCACCAGACAGGGGTGTCCTTTGTCGCCATTGCTTTTTGCATGCCTAGTGGAAACATTAGCCATACAAGTACGATCTCTCCAGGACATTGAAAGGTTACAGATAGAAGACACCTCACATAAAATGTTATACGCAGATAATATCCTGTTTTTTAACAAGCCCCATCAACACCATTCCTATATTACTACACACATTTACAGAATTTAATACAGTCTCTAATTTCCTTATCAACAAATCCAAATTGGAAATCCTGAATATATCACCCCTCCCTCCAACATGCAATTGATAAAACAAAGTTGCCCATTTAAGTGGCAATCCAAAAGGATGAAATATCTAGGAATATTTCTGACACCATCCATAGATGATATATTTGAAACAAACTATAAAAACCTACAAAAAACATTGATGACAGAGATGTCCTCCTGACACTCACAAAATAGATTGTGGCCCGGGAGAATCAATACATTTAAAATTAATATACTCTCAAAAATTCTATAACTCCTACAGACCCTCCTGATTCCCCTTCCGCAATCCTTCCTCAATACTATACAGAAACAATTTTAATATATCTGGAACAAAAAAACTGCCTGAATCAACAAACACATTATGTGTTTACCAAATTCAAAGGGAGCCTAGGCGTCCCTAACCTGAACAAATACAGACAAGAAATCTTTTTAAAGAGAATTTTAGATTGGTTTTCTAACTTAGATAAAAAAGCCTGGGTACAACTGGAACATGATATAGCTGGTAACACAAACTTAGGCGCCCTATGCTGGGGCCCTAAAACCACCAAACTAAACTATACAGACTATGGGGAACATTTATCAAAACGTCAACTATGTTGCATTCGCGGGCGTCAATACGTTCACCTAACATCGCCAAACATTGTGGCCGCGGATCTGAGTATGATCTCCATATTTATAAAAAAGCAGTCAAAAACACACGCACCAAGTACGGGGCGATGAGCATCAGACTGTTGTTAACTAACATCATCAATGACGCTGTTATTCATGTTTTCCCAACTTCGTTTATACCAACTAAACTGCTACAAAGTACAATAACACCCATAAACTACCTATTAACCCTTAAACCGCCACCCTGCCGCATCGCCGCCACTATAATAAACCTATTAACCCTAATCTGCCGCTCCTGACATCGCCACCACTAATATAAATATTAACCCCTATTCTGCCGCTTCCCGACATCACCGCCACTAAATAAACTTATTAAACCCTAAACCTCTGGCCTCCCACATCACCACCACTAACTAAACCCTTTTAACCCCTAAACCATCATCCCCCCACATCGCCAAAAACTAAATTAAACTATTAACCCGTAAACCTAACAACCTCTTAACTTTAAATTAAAATTACAAGATCCCTATCTTAATATAAATTAAAACTTACCTGTAGAATTAAAATAAACTAATTTTAAACTATAAATTAACCTACCCTAACTATTATACTAAAATTAAATTAAAATACAAATTAAATAAACTAAATTACATATTTAAAAACCTAACACTACTAAAAATATTTAAATATACAATTAAACATTATTACAAAAGCCTAAATTACAAAAAACAAACAAACACTAAGTTACAAAAAATAGCAAACACTAAATTAAGAAAAATAAAAAACGAAATTGTCCAAAATAAAAACTTTACACATAATCTAATAGCCCTATCAAAATAAAAAAGCCCCCCAAAATAAAAAAAAACCTAGCCTACAATAAACTACCAATGGCCCTTAAAAGGGCCTTTTGTGGGGCATTACCCCAAAGATATCAGCTCTTTTACCTGTAAAAAAAATACAAACACCCCCCAACAGTAAAACCCACCACCCAACCAACCCCCCAAATAAAAGCGGCATCTTCTATCTTCATCCCTGCGAGTGGTTCGGGTCCATCCTGAAGAAATCTGACATGGAGCTCCTCTTCTTATGGTCACCACCGTAAACTAAAGCTTCAATGCAAGGGACGCGATTCAAGATGGTGTCCCTTGCATTGCTATTGGCTGATTTGAGTGTTAAATTCAAATCAGCCAATAGGAGGTGAGCTTCTGAAATCCTATTGGCTGATTTGAATAGCCAATAGAATTTCAGTAGCTCTCATCCTATTGGCTGATTTGAACAGCCAATAGGATTTCAGTAGCTCTTATCCTATTGGCTGATTTGAACAGTCAATAGGATTTCAGAAGCTCCGCCTTCTATTGGCTGATTTGAATTTAACACTCAAATCGTCCAATAGGAATGCAAGGGACGCCATCTTGAATCGCATCCCTTGCATTGAAGCTTCAGTTTATGGTGGTGACCTTAAGAAGAGGAGCTCCGCATCGGATGGCTTCAGGATGGACCCGCTCCACGTCGCAGGGATGAAGATAGAAGATGCCGCTTGGATAAAGACTTCTTCCGCCTGGATGGATAAAGACATCGCCGCATGGATGAAGACTTATTCCGCCTGGATGGATGAAGACATCGCCGCCTGGATGAAGACTTCTCCGCCTGGATGTCGTGAATTCAGAACTTTAAGTGGATCTTCGGGGGTTAGTGTTAGGATTTCTCTTGTTAAGTGTATCCAGTCCACGGATCATCCATTACTTATTGGATATTCTCCTTCCCAACAGGAAGTTGCAAGAGAATCACCCACAGCAGAGCTGCTATATAGCTCCTCCCCTCACTGCCATATCCAGTCATTCTCTTGCAACTCTCAACTAAGATGGAGGTCGTAAGAGGACTGTGGTGTTTTATACTTAGTTTATTTCTTCAATCAAAAGTTTGTAATTTTTAAATGGTACCGGAGTGTACTGTTTATCTCAGGCAGTATTTGGAAGAAGAATCTGCCTGCGTTTTCTATGATCTTAGCAGAAGTAACTAAGATCCTTTGCTGTTCTCACATATTCTGAGGAGTGAGGTAACTTCAGAGGGGGAATAGCGCGCAGTTTTTCCTGCAATAAGGTATGTGCAGTTAAAATATTTTTCTAGGGATGGAATTTGCTAGAAAATGCTGCTGATATCGAAGTAATGTAAGTAAAGCCTTAAATGCAGTGATAGCGACTGGTATCAGGCTAATTAATAGAGATACATACTCTTATAAAAGTGTATTTTAAAACGTTTGCTGGCATGTTTAATCGTTTTTTATATATGTTTGGTGATAAAACTTATTGGGGCCTAGTTTTTTCCACATGGCTGGCTTGAATTTTGCCTAGAAACAGTTCCTGGGGGCTTTCCACTGTTGTAATATGAGTGGGAGGGGCCTATTTTAGCGCTTTTTTGCGCAGCAAAAATTACAGACACAGACATCCAGCTTCTTCCTGCATGTTCCAGGACTTTTCTGAGGGGCTCAAAAGGCTTCAAAAGTCGTATTGAGGGAGGTAAAAAGCCACAGTAGAGCTGTGGCAGTTGTTGTGACTGTTTAAAAAACGTTTTTGTCATTTGTTATTCCGTTTTTGGTATTAAGGGGTTAATCATCCATTTGCAAGTGGGTGCAATGCTCTGCTAACTTGTTACATACACTGTAAAAATGTTGTTAGTGTAACGGCCTTTTTTCACTGTTATTTCAGATTTGGACAAAATTTGTGTTTCTTAAAGGTGCAGTAACGTTTTTTATATTGCTTGTAAACTTGTTTTCCAAGCTTGCTAGTTTCATTGCTAGTCTGTTTAAACATGTCTGATACAGAGGAACCTACTTGTTCATTATGTTTGAAAGCCATGGTGGAGCCCCATAGGAGAATGTGTACTAAATGTATTGATTTCACCTTAAACAGTAAAGATCAGTCTTTATCTATAAAAGAATTATCACCAGAGGGTTCTGTCGAGGGGGAAGTTATGCCGACTAACTCTCCCCACGTGTCAGACCCTTCGCCTCCCGCTCAGGGGACGCACGCTAATATGGCGCCAATCAGGGACGCCCATAGCGATTACCTTGCAGGACATTGCTGCAATCATGAATAATACCCTGTCATAGGTATTATCTAGATTGCCTGAATTAAGAGGCAAGCGCGATAGCTCTGGGGTTAGGAGAGATACAGAGCACACAAATGCTGTAAGAGCCATGTCTGATACTGCGTCACAGTATGCAGAACATGAGGACGGAGAGCTTCATTCTGTGGGTGACATCTCTGACTCGGGGAAACCTGATTCAGAGATTTCTAATTTTAAATTTAAGCTTGAGAACCTCCGTGTATTGCTTGGGGAGGTATTAGCTGCTCTGAATGACTGTAACACAGTTGCAATTCCAGAGAAATTGTGTAGGCTGGATAGATACTATGTGGTGCCGGTGTGTACTGACGTTTTTCCTATACCTAAAAGGCTTACAGAGATTATTAGCAAGGAGTGGGATAGACCCGGTGTGCCCTTTTCCCCACCTCCTATATTTAGAAAAATGTTTCCAATAGACGCCACTACACGGGACTTATGGCAGACGGTCCCTAAGGTGGAGGGAGCAGTTTCTACTTTAGTAAAGCGTACCACTATCCCGGTTGAGGACAGTTGTGCTTTTTCAGATCCAATGGATAAAAAATTAGAAGGTTACCTTAAGAAAATGTTTATTCAACAAGGTTTTATTTTGCAGCCCCTTGCATGCAATGCGCCTGTCACTGCTGCGGTGGCATTCTGGTTTGAGGCCCTGGAAGAGGCCATCCATACAGCTCCATTGGAGGAAATTATTGACAAGCTTAGAACGCTTAAGCTAGCTAACTCATTTGTTTCTGATGCCATTGTTCATTTGACTAAACTAACGGCTAAGAATTCCGGATTCGCCATCCAGGCGCGTAGGGCGCTATGGCTTAAATCCTGGTCAGCTGACGTGACTTCAAAGTCTAAGTTACTCAACATTCCTTTCAAGGGGCAGACCTTATTCGGGCCTGTTTGAAGGAAATTATTGCTGACATTACTGGAGGCAAGGGTCATACCCTTCCTCAGGACAGGGCCAAATCAAAGGCCAAACAGTCTAATTTTCGTGCCTTTCGAAATTTCAAGGCAGGAGCAGCATCAACTTCCTCCGCTTCAAAACAAGAGGGAACTGTTGCTCATTCCAGACAGGCCTGGAAACCTAACCAGTCCTGGAACAAGGGCAAGCAGGCCAGAAAACCTGCTGCTGCCCCCAAGACAGCATGAAGGAACGGCCCCCTATCCGGAAACGGATCTAGTGGGGGGCAGACTTTCTCTCTTCGCCCAGGCGTGGGCAAGAGATGTTCAGGATCCCTGGGCGTTGGAGATCATATCTCAGTGATATCTTCTGGACTTCAAAGCTTCTCCTCCACAAGGGAGATTTCATCTTTCAAGGTTATCAGCAAACCAGATAAAGAAAGAGGCATTCCTAAGCTGTGTGCAAGACCTCCTAGTAATGGGAGTGATCCATCCAGTTCCGCAGACAGAACAGGGACAGGGGTTTTATTCAAATCTGTTTGTGGTTCCCAAGAAAGAGGGAACCTTCAGACCAATCTTGGATCTAAAGATCTTAAACAAATTCCTGAGTTCCATCATTCAAAATGGAAACTATTCGGACCATCCTACCCATGATCCAAGAGGGTCAGTACATGACCACAGTGGACTTAAAGGATGCCTACCTTCACATACCAATTCACAAAGATCATCATTGGTTCCTAAGGTTTGCCTTTCTAGACAGGCATTACCAATTTGTAGCTCTTCCCTTCGGGTTGGCCACAGCCCCGAGAATCTTTACAAAGGTTCTGGGCTCACTTCTGGCGGTTCTAAGACCGCGAGGCATAGTGGTGGCTCTGTATCTAGACAACATCCTGATACAGGCGTCAAGTTTTCAAATTGCCAAGTCTCATACAGAGATAGTTCTGGCATTTCTGAGGTCGCATGGGTGGAAAGTGAACGTGGAAAAGAGTTCTCTATCCCCACTCACAAGAGTCACCTTCCTAGGGACTCTTATAGATTCTGTAGAGATGAAAACTTCTAAATGCTTGCCGTGTCCTTCATTCCATTCCACGTCCGTCAGTGGCTCAGTGCATGGAAGTAATCGGCTTAATGGTAGCGGCAATGGACATAGTGCCATTTGTGTGCCTGCCTCTCAGACCGCTGCAATTATGCATGCTAAGTCAGTGGAATGGGGATTACTCAGATTTGTCCCCTCTACTAAATCTGGATCAAGAGATCAGAGATTCTCTTCTCTGGTGGCTATCTGGGGTCCATCTATCCAAGGGTATGACCTTTCGCAGGCCAGATTGGACGATTGTAACAACAGATGCCAGCCTTCTAGGTTGGGGTGCAGTCTGGAACTCCCTGAAGGCTCAGGGATTGTGGACTCAGGAGGAGAAACTCCACCCAATAAATATTCTGGAGTTAAAAGCAATATTCAATGCTCTTCTAGCTTGGCCTCAGTTAGCAACCCTGAGGTTCATCAGATTTCAGTCGGACAACATCACGACTGTGGCTTACATCAACCATCAAGGGGGAACCAGGAGTTCCCTAGCGATGTTAGAAGTCTCAAAGATAATTCGCTGGGCAGAGTCTCACTCTTGCCATCTGTCAGCGATCCACATCCCAGGTGTAGAGAACTGGGAGGCGGATTTTCTAAGTCGCCAGACTTTTCATCCGGGGGAGTGGGAACTCCATCAGGAGGTGTTTGCTCAATTGGTTCATCGTTGGGGCAAACCATAACTGGATCTCATGGCGTCTCACCAGAACGCCAAGCTTCCTTGTTACGGATCCAGGTCCAGGGACCCAGAAGCGGCACTGATAGATGCTCTAGCAGCGCCTTGGTTCTTCAACCTGGCTAATGTGTTTCCACCATTTCCTCTGCTCCCTCGACTGATTGCCAAAATCAAGTAGGAGAGAGCATCGGTGATTCTGATAGCGCCTGCGTGGCCACGCAGGACCTGGTATGCAGACCTAGTGGACATGTCATCCTTTCCACCATGGACTCTGCCTCTGAGGCAGGACCTTCTAATACAAGGTCCTTTCAATCATCCAAATCTAATTTCTCTGAGACTGACTGCATGGAGATTGAACGCTTGATCCTATCAAGGCGTGGCTACTCCGAGTCAGTCATTGATACCTTAATACAGGCACGAAAGCCTGTCACCAGGAAAATCTACCATAAGATATGGCGTAAATATCTTTATTGGTGTGAATCCAAGAATTACTCATGGAGTAAGGTTAGGATTCCTAGGATATTGTCCTTTCTCCAAGAGGGTTTGGACAAAGGATTATCAGCTAGTTCTTTGAAAGGACAGATTTCTGCTCTGTCTATTCTTTTGCACAAGCGTCTGGCAGAGGTTCCAGACGTCCAGGCATTTTGTCAGGCTTTGGTTAGAATTAAGCCTGTGTTTAAAACAGTTGCTCCCCCGTGGAGCTTAAACTTGGTTCTTAAAGTTCTTCAAGGAGTTCCGTTTGAACCCCTTCATTCCATTGATATTAAACTTTTATCTTGGAAAGTTCTGTTTTTGATGGCTATTTCCTCGGCTCGAAGAGTCTCTGAGCTATCTGCCTTACAATGTGATTCTCCTTATCTGATTTTTCATGCAGATAAGGTAGTTCTGCATACCAAACCTGGGTTTTTACCTAAGGTGGTTTCTAACAAAAATATCAATCAAGAGATTGTTGTTCCATCATTGTGTCCTAATCCTTCTTCAAAGAAGGAACGTCTCTTACATAATCTGGACGTAGTCCGTGCCTTGAAGTTTTACTTACAAGCTACTAAAGATTTTCGCCAAACATCTTCCCTGTTTGTCGTTTACTCTGGACAGAGGAGAGGTCAAAAAGCTTCGGCAACCTCTCTTTCCTTTTGGCTTCGGAGCATAATTCGCTTAGCCTATGAGACTGCTGGACAGCAGCCCCCTGAAAGGATTACAGCTCATTCTACTTGAGCTGTGGCTTCCACCTGGGCCTTTAAAAATGAGGCCTCTGTTGAACAGATTTGCAAGGCTGCGACTTGGTCTTCGCTTCACACCTTTTCAAAATTTTACAAATTTGATACTTTTGCTTCTTCGGAGGCTGTTTTTGGGAGAAAGGTTCTTCAGGCAGTGGTTCCTTCCGTTTAATCCTGCCTTGACCCTCCCATCATCCGTGTACTTTAGCTTTGGTATTGGTATCCCATAAGTAATGGATCATCCGTGGACTGGATACACTTAACAAGAGAAAACATAATTTATGCTTACCTGATCAATTTATTTCTCTTGTAGTGTATCCAGTGTCAAATAGAGGCGAATGTGTATTCGGAACATCTGTAATGACGTAAGCATCAATCTGCGTTGGATTGAGATTCAGGAATTGTGTGTTACGTCACAAATTTCAACTTTTTCCGATCTTGACGCTTTGATAACTAGGTCTGATCACTCTTGCAACAATTATGATGCGGAATTCCAGCGTATTTTCGGTTGACGGTTTGATAAATAGGCCCCTATACCTCAATCAAATTAGAAACCTACTCCATATGGGAAAAACTGTTGAAAGAATACCCACTCCTCTCTTGCAGACCATCTCTACTAACTCCCCTTACAGATAACCATGAATTTCTACCAGGGCTGGGCAATATAGTATATTTAACCAAGAAGTCCTACAGATCCCTAATGATATACCATCTAGGCAATGAACAAAGATGATAGACAGTAGATGACCTAAAAGATCAAGGGCTAATCTTTTACAAGATTGGTTTAAATTATGCCAATGTCACTCATATATATCTAAAGAACCGGATAGGAGAAACATGATGAGACCACTTACTCCATTTGAATCCCTATGTAGTAAACATATACTGTACCAGTCAAAAACGCATTATCACATTTATATACTATATTGCAAACCCAATCTCTTGGATATACTCCATACTATATTGATAGATGGAAATGCGAGCTGGACACAGTTATCACTCCCTCAGACATGAAACAGATGTTTGCAAACATTACAAAATCTACTATTTCAAGTAGAGTACTTGAGATTTGTAAACAAACCAGGATCAGTAATCCCCCAAAAGAGGCGCGCTTGTGTTTAGTGTAATTGTAGAGTGATTTGGATATGTCTCAGGCAGCACTCACAGTAAGATTATCCAAGGAGGACTCCTAAAGATGATAAATAGAAAGAGAGAGAGGCGCCAAGTGACAGAGCAGTATCGTCTGGATGTAAAAGGCACAATTTGCAGCCCTTCCCCCAAATAACAGACTACTCACATACGATGCGGCAAGGATTGCCAGTACGAACAAGCCGGGACTATTAGGAGTCGCCCGAAAGACACGCTAAGGCTGATGACGTCACAGGGGCTCGTCCAATCGCAGTGTTAGTTCCTCTGATCCGGTCAGAACACCAGCTCCTCCGAAAAATATGGAGCATATATTAAAACAAAGTTAAAACAACAACAGCAACGCGTTTCTCGGCTGATAGCCGTTTCATCAGGCTGTACAAACATGCTCTATACGTCACAATAAATACTCTATGCCGGCCAATCAAAATGTGATCTAAATACACACCTCCTTTTAACATATGAATATGCTAAGTGGATTGTTTAAGATAGTGAGTCGTAAGTTAACCCACATATTTGATATCATTATATGCAGGGTTCATACTGACATTGCGAACAGCATTAATATCCTCATAAACTAAAACAAGGTCAAAGCAACAGTAGCTAATATGCACTCTAATAATGGGTGGTATAATATTAAAAACATACAATTTGACTATTAATATAAACATATAAAAATATGCAGAGCCAACTATTAAAGTAATGTATCATAAATTGACCCTCATATTAAATGTAAATACAAGCAATAGTCATATCATACTTTACATAGGACTCTATAATAAATATTAACACCATAATCCATAAATAATTCAACCAATAGTACTACAATGTTTAAAATAGAGACAGTTTGCTACATATTAAAACTTTTCTTCGGACCGAATTCTTCTAATCTGATATACTTTCAAAACTCATAATAATGTATACTAAAACTATATTGCAAATCTTATGTTAATTAAATGAATATAAGGGGCTATAATTTACGGTGTCTTTGAGGTAACTACCACTCTAATTGTAATATATAATATTTATATCTTGAACAATATGTTGTACCAAGTATGGATTCTAGTCATAAGTATAATTATTGAAGTCGTCTACCGATAGATACTACCTCTCTAACTATAAATATTGATATATTTGACATATGATCCAAATGACATATAGAACAATAGAATATAAAATATAAAAATAGAGGAGGTGGAGACCCACTGGAACACACTCCCCGACATAATTGAAACGCCGCCAGGTCTATATTGAGATTAAGTGGGATGTAGAGTTTTCAGAGTGTGTATCCAGTAGGTCTCCCTCTGCCTCAATCTATATAACCTATTATATAAATGAGAAACAGGAATTAACTCTAATAGTGAAACAATCAATGTTACCACCATGTGAGTTATTACAGTGTCTCGATACACTATGGTTTTTGAAGTTCTTTTTCATGTTTTGCACATGTTCAGACCATCTAATGCTCAATCTCTTACAGGTCCTACCTACATACTGTACCCCACAGTTACATGATAACAGATAAACCACATAACAAGATGCACAGGATATGGGTCCAATAATGGAAAATTGTTTCCTGGTCACATTTGATTTAAATACCCTTTATTTGTGTGTAATTTTAAAACAAAGTTTGCATCTTTTGGTTACACATCTGAAGGAACCTACTGGTAGGGTTCTAAATCGTTTACAGCTATTACGAATGCTGTGTTTTACAATTTTGCTGGGGGCCAGCATTGTTTTGAGATTAGGTGCTTTTTTATTACTATTCTAGGTTTTGTTCCCAATAGATTACCCAAAACAGGATCCTTTTTAAGGATACCCCAGTGTTTGGTAATAATTTGTATGATTAACTTATAATGACAATTGTATTCAGTAGTAAATAGAACAGAATTTTCTGTCGATTTAGACCCGACTGTATTGGTCTTCTGGGATTGGAAATAGTCTTCCCTTATATCAGATTTTGCTCTTTGATAGCCATTATCTATAATATGTTGAGGATAATGTTTTTCATTAAACCGTTCTTTCAACACCAAGCTTTGGATTTCATAATCTGCTATGGTGCTGCAATTCCAACGGATTCACTTAAATTGGCCATACGGCACATTACGTTTCCATGGGAAATAATGATGGCTGTTAAAATCAAGGTAGCTATTACAATCTACTGTTTTGAAATGAGTCACACTGGTGACCTTATTATCCTCAAATTTTAATTCAAGATCCAAAAATACTATAGTGTCATGGTGTATGGAACTAGTAAAGGAGAGGACCCTATCATTGTGATTTAGATGTTCCACAAAGGAATGAGCGGAGGCTATATCCCCTCTCCAAACAAAAAACATATCATCAATGTACCGCCCATAGAATACCAGGTTCGCCCCATATGCATGATCGTAAACATATTGATGTTCAAAAGAACCCATGAACAAATTCACATAACTGGGGGCGAACCTAGTACCCATGGCGGTACCCTTGACTTGGAGAAAATATGTGTCCTGAAACATAAAATAATTGTGCCTTAAAATAAAATCAATAAGTTGTATAATAAATTCACATTGATTAGTGGGTAAATATATATCATCCTGTAAATATTTAGATATCGCTTGAATACCCAAATCATGTGATATGTTGGAATAAAGCGACTGAACATCACATGTGATCCATAATACATCGGGAGTAATAGTTAACAACTCCAACTTCTTAATTAAGTCTGTGGAATCCCGAATATAAGATTCGAGACCACAAACATACTTTTGCAGAAAATGATCTACATAAGAAGAAATATTATCGGTAAGACTTCCAATGCCCGCAATAATGGGCCTTCCTTCGAGGGCAATTGGGATTCTTATGTAGTTTGGGTAGGTGGTAATAAAAGGCATGATTTGGTTCCTTAGGAACCCAAAATTCCCTTTCCTTCTTGAGTATTATGCCTTCTTTGTATGCACAATCAACCAGATCTCAGATATCAGATTAAAAGAATTAGGTCCGAAGATCAGTTTTAATATGTAGCAAACTGTCTCTATTTTAAACATTGTAGTACTATTGGTTGAATTATTTATGGATTATGGCATTAATATTGTAGAGTCCTATGTAAAGTATGATATGACTATTGCTTGTATTTACATTTAATATGAGGGTCAATTTAAGATACATTACTTTAATAGTTGGCTCTGCATATTTTTATATGTTTATATTAATAGTCAAATTGTATGTTTTTAATATTATACCACCCATTATTAGAGTGCATATAGCTACTGTTGCTTTGACCTTGTTTTAGTTTATGAGGCTATTAATGCTGTTCGCAATGTCAGTATGAACCCTGCATATAATGATATCAAATATGTGGGTTAGCTTACGACTCACTATCTTAAACAATCCACTTAGCATATTCATATGTTAAAAGGAGGTGTGTATTTAGATCACATTTTGATTGGCCGGCATAGGGTATTTATTGTGACGTATAGAGCATGTTTGTACAGCCTGATGAAACGGCTATCAGCCGAGAAACGCGTTGCTGTTGTTGTTTTAACTTTGTTTTAATATATGTTCCATATTTTTACCTATGCTGTCTTAAGAGTCTTAGTCTGACTGACTATGTTGACTGCCCACCATTCTATCTAGGCATCCACTTTGGCTTGACACATACAGGCTTGTATCCGGGGGAGTTCGGGAGGAGCTGGTGTTCTGACCAGATCAGAGGAACTATCACCGTGATTGGATGAGCCCCTGTGACGTCATCAGCCTTAGTGTGTCTGTCGGGCGACTCCTAATAGTCCCGGCTTGTTCGTACTGGCAATCCTTGCCGCATCGTATGTGAGTAGTCTGTTATTTGGGGGAAGGGCTGCGAATTGTGCCTTTTACATCCAGATAATACTGCTCTATCACTTGGTGCCTCTCTCTCTTTCTATTTAGAATACTTGAGATGAATATTAAAATAATGCACAGATGGTAACTTACCCAAGTTAGATGCCAGAAATAATTTTAAAAATGAGTGATAACTGTTGGAGATGTCATACTCATGTGGGAACAATCCCACATATCTGGTGGCAATGTCCAGAACGTGACCCCATTCTGGGCAATAGTTATAAGAGAAACTTCAAAAATATTAGGTATATTATTGGTAGCCCACTTACATGGTTATTCAATTTGACCCCCCAAAAATTAACCACTTGTCAAACTAAATTACTTCATATCTTAATTAATAGTGCAAAAACGTTGATAGCCAGAAGCTGGAAAACAACCACAGTCCCCAACTTAGCACAATGGATAGATCAATGTAACACGGTCTTAAATTTAGAAGAGTATTACTACATGAAAATCAAAGACATGTATATAGAAATCAAAATTCTATGGGAATCCTATTTAACCCAAAAATGTTAAGACCTCCCAATCCAAAACACAATCCACTACCTGCTGAAATATATTAGGATACAATAGACAACTCAAAGAATCAAGGGTTATAAAATGTACTTTATTGATCTATGAAGATACAAAGGTGTTAAACTTTATAGTTTCTTAAACCTGTTATAATTAATGTACTCAAGACAAAAAATGTACGTCAACTTTTGTTTTATTAATGTTTTTTATAGTACAAAAATGCATGTACAATTTATGTATATCTTCAATAAAAATATTTTTAAAAATATACGGCTAGATTTAGAGTTTCGTCGGTAACGACCCGAAAAGCTAACGCTGGCTTTTTTCTGGCCGCACCATAAAAATAACTCTGGTATTGAGAGTCCACATAAAGGCTGCGTTAGGCTCCAAAAAAGGAGCGTAGAGCATATTTAACGCAGCTTCAACTCTCGATACCAGAGTTGCTTACGCAAGTGGCCAGCCTCAAAAACGTGCTCGTGCTCGATTCCCCCATAGGAAACAATGGGGCTGTTTGAGCTGAAAAAAAACCTAACACCTGCAAAAAAGCCGCGTTCAGCTCCTAACGCAGCCCCATTGTTTGCTATGCGGAAACACTTCCTACGTCTGTACCTAACACTCTAACATGTACCCCGAGTCTAAACACCCCTAACCTTACACTTATTAACCCCTAATCTGCCGCCCCCGCTATCGCTGACCCCGGCATATTATTATTAACCCCTAATCTGCCGCTCCGTAAACCGCCGCTACTTACATTATCCCTATGTACCCCTAATCTGCTGCCCCTAACACCGCCGACCCCTATATTATATTTATTAACCCCTAATCTGCCCCCCACAACGTCGCCTCCACCTGCCTACACTTATTAACCCCTAATCTGCTGACCGGACCTGAGCGCTACTATAATAAAGTTATAAACCCCTAATCCGCCTCACTAACCCTATAATAAATAGTATTAACCCCTAATCTGCCCTCCCTAACATCGCCGACACCTAACTTAAATTATTAACCGCTAATCTGCCGACTGGAGCTCACCGCTATTCTAATAAATGTATTAACCCCTAAAGCTAAGTCTAACCCTAACACTAACACCCCCCTAAAGTAAATATAATTTACATCTAACGAAATTAATTATCTCTTATTAAATAAATTATTCCTATTTAAAGCTAAATACTTACCTGTAAAATAAATCCTAATATAGCTACACTATAAATTATAATTATATTATAGCTATTTTAGGATTAATATTTATTTTACAGGTAACTTTGTAATTATTTTAACCAGGTACAATAGCTATTAAATAGTTAATAACTATTTAATAGTTACCTAGTTAAAATAATAACAAAATTACCTGTAAAATAAATCCTAACCTAAGTTACAATTAAACCTAACACTACACTATCATTAAATTAATAAAATAAAATATCTAGAATTACCTACAATTAAACCTAACACTACACTATCAATACATTAATTAAATACAATATCTACAAATAACTACAATGAAATAAACTAACTAAAGTACAAAAAATAAAAAAGAACTAAGTTACAAAAAATAAAAAAATATTTACAAACATAAGGAATATCTTACAACAATTTTAAACTAATTACACCTACTCTAAGCCCCCTAATAAAATAACAAAGCCCCCCCAAAATAAAAAATGCCCTACCCTATTCTAAATTACTAAAGTTCAAAGCTCTTTTATCTTACCAGCCCTGAACAGGGCCCTTTGCGGGGCATGCCCCAAGAAGTTCAGCTCTTTTGCCTGTAAAAAAAAAAAACAATACCCCCCCCCAACATTACAACCCACCACCCACATACCCCTAATCTAACCCAAACCCCCCTTAAATAAACCTAACACTAAGCCCCTGAATATCATCCTACCTTGTCTTCACCATACCAGGTTCACCGATCCGTCCTGGCTCCAAAATCTTCATCCAACCCAAGCGGGGGCTGGCGATCCATCTTCCGGCGGCTGAAGAGGTCCAGAAGAGGCTCCAAAGTCTTCATCCTATCCGGGAAGAAGAGTAGATCCGGACCGGCAACCATCATCTTCCAAGCGGCATCTTCTATCTTCATCCGATGAGGACCGGCTCCATCCTGAAGACCTCCACCGTGGACCCATCTTCATCCGGCGACGTCCAACTGAAGAATTACGGTTCCTTTAAGGGACGTCATCCAAGATGGCATCCCTCGAATTCCGATTGGCTGATAGGATTCTATCAGCCAATCGGAATTAAGGTAGGAATATTCTGATTGGCTGATGGAATCAGCCAATCAGAATCAAGTTCAATCCGATTGGCTGATCCAATCAGCCAATCAGATTGAGCTCGCATTCTATTGGCTGTTCGAGCTCAACTTTAGTAATTTAGAATAGGGTAGGGCATTTTTTATTTTGGGGGGCTTTGTTATTTTATTAGGGGGCTTAGAGTAGGTGTAATTAGTTTAAAATTGTTGTAAGATTTTCCTTATGTTTGTAAATATTTTTTTATTTTTTGTAACTTAGTTCTTTTTTATTTTTTGTACTTTAGTTTATTTCATTGTAGTTATTTTTAGATATTGTATTTAATTAATGTATTGATAGTGTAGTGTTAGGTTTAATTGTAGGTAATTGTAGGTATTTTATTTAATTAATTTATTGATAGTGTAGTGTTAGGTTTAATTGTAACTTAGGTTAGGATTTAATTTACAGGTAAATTTGTAATTATTTTAACTATTTTAGCTATTAAATAGTTCTTAACTATTTAATAGCTATTGTACCTGGTTAAAATAAATACAAAGTTACCTGTAAAATAAATATTAATCCTATAATATAATTATAATTTATGTTGTAGCTATATTAGGATTTATTTTACAGGTAAGTATTTAGCTTTAAATAGGAATAATTTATTTAATAAGAGTTAATTAATTTCGTTAGATTAAAATTATATTTAATTTAGGGGGGTGTTAGTGTTAGGGTTAGACTTAGCTTTAGGGGTTAATACATTTATTAGAATAGCGGCGAGATTCGGTCGGCAGATTAGGGGTTAATAATTGAAGTTAGGTGTCGGCGATGTTAGGGAGGGCAGGTTAGGGGTTAATAAATATAATATAGGGGTCGGCGGTGTTAGGGGCAGCAGATTAGGGGTACATAGCTATAATGTAGCTGGCGGCTCTTTGCAGTCGGCAGATTAGGGGTTAATTATTGTAGGTAGGTGGCGGCGACGTTGTGGGGGGCAGGTTAGGGGTTAATAAATATAATATAAGGGTCGGCGATGTTAGGGCAGCAGATTAGGGGTACATAGGGATAATGTAGCTGGCGGCGGCATGCGGATGGCAGATTAGGGGTTAATAAGTGTAGGTAGCTGGCGGCGACGTTGTGGGGGGCAGATTAGGGGTTAATAAATATAATATAGGGGTCGGCGGTGTTAGGGGCAGCAGATTAGGGGTACATAAGGATAACGTAGGTGGCGGTCGGCAGATTAGGGGTTAAAAATTTTTTATCGAGTTGCGGCGATGTGGGGGGGGGCCTCGGTTTAGGGGTACATAGGTAGTTTATGGGTGTTAGTGTACTTTAGAGTACAGTAGTTAAGAGCTTTATGAACCGGCGTTAGCCCAGAAAGCTCTTAACTACTGACTTTTTTCTGCGGCTGGAGTTTTGTCGTTAGAATTCTAACGCTCACTTCAGACACAACTCTAAATACCGGAGTTAGAAAAATCCCATTGAAAAGATAGGATACGCAATTTACGTAAGGGGATCTGCGGTATGGAAAAGTCGCGGCTGAAAAGTGAGAGTTAGACCCTTTTTTGAGTGACTCCAAATACCGGAGGTAGCCTAAAACCAGCGTTAGGAGCCTCTAATGCTGGTTTTCACGGCTACCGCCAAACTCCAAATCTAGGCCATATATTTTTGCATGAATGAAAGGTTAAAGTGGCAGTAAACTTGAGAAATGAAATTGTGTATCAGCTTACTTTGGCCTTGATCACAATCTATCGATAGCTGCTTTTTTTGCTTTTTTTTCAGGCTGAAAAGGCAACTTTTCATTTTGGTGCTATCAAAATAATGCAATCTTGTCTGATTTCCCCAATTGCAAATTACTTTTCAGATCCCTGACAAATGTCCTATTTTTCCAACAGAGCTGAAAAGTTCTTAATATCACAATATGATGTGGGCCACTTTTAAACTGTATTTTTGGCTTATCAAATTCCACACCTCTAGGCACTTTCGGCTAGATTTAGAGTTTTGTCGGTAACGACCCGCGTATCAAACGCTGGCTTTTTTTCCCCCGCACCTTTTAAATACCGCTGGAATTTAGAGTTCACAGAAGGGCTGCGTTAGGCTCCAAAAAGGGAGCGTATAGCATATTTACCGCCACTGCAACTCTCAATACCAGCGGTGCTTACAGACGCATCCAGCTTGAAAAACGTGCTCGTGCACGATTCCCCCATAGGAAACAATGGGGCAGTTTGAGCTGAAAAAAAACCTAACACCTGCAAAAAAGCAGCGTTCAGCTCCTAACGTAGCCCCATTGTTTTCTATTGGGAAACAATTCCTATGTCTGCACCTAACACCCTAACATGTACCCCAAGTCTAAACACCCCTAACCTTACACTTATTAACCCCTAATCCGCCGCCCCCGCTATCGCTGACCCCTGCATATATTTTTTAACCCCTAATCTGCCGCTCCGTACACCGCCGCAACCTAAGTTATCCCTATGTACCCCTAATCTGCTGTCCCTAACACCGCCGACCCCTATATTATATTTATTAACCCCTAATCTGCCGCCCCCAACGTCGCCGCTACCTACCTACACTTATTAACCCCTAATCTGCCGACCGGACCTCACCGCTACTCTAATAAATTTATTAACCCCTAAAGCTAAGTCTAACCTTAACCCTAACACCCCCCTAAGTTAAATATAATTTAAATCTAACGAAATAAATTAACTCTTATTAAATAAATTATTCCTATTTAAAGCTAAATACTTACCTGTAAAATAAACCCTAATATAGCTACAATATAAATTATAATTATATTGTAGCTATTTTAGGATTAATATTTATTTTACAGGCAACTTTGTATTTATTTTAACCAGGTACAATAGCTATTAAATAGTTAATAACTATTTAATAGCTACCTAGTTAAAATAATTTAAAAATTACCTGTAAAATAAATCCTAACCTAAGTTACAATTAAACCTAACACTACACTATCAATAAATTAATTAAATAAAATACCTACAATTATCTACAATTAAACCTAACACTACACTATCAATAAATTAATTAAATACAATACCTACAAATAAATACAATTAAATAAACTAACTAAAGTACAAAAAATAAAAAAAGAACTAAGTTACAAAAAATAAAAAAATATTTAAAAACATTAGAAAAATATTACAAACATTTTAAACTAATTACACCTACTCTAAGCCCCCTAATAAAATAACAAAGCCCCCCAAAATAAAAAAAATGCCCTACCCTATTATAAAATTAAAATAGAAAAGCTCTTCTATCAGCCAATCGGAATTCGAGGGACGCCATCTTGGATGACGTCCCTTAAAGGAACCTTCATTCTGTTTTAGGACGTCGGAAGAAGAGGATGGATCCGCACTGGAGGTCTTGAAGATGGAGCCGCTTGTCATCAGATGGAAGAACATAGAAGATGCGGCTTGGATGAAGATGTTTGCCGGTCCGGATCTACTCTTCTGCTCAGATAGGATGAAGACTTCTGCCGAAGATGGAATTCTTTAGCCGTCGCTTGGATCAAGACTTCAGCCGGAGGATGGACGTCACTCTTCCGCCCCCGCTTGGGCTTGGATGAAGACTTCGGAGGCTCTTCTGGAACCCGGTGTGGGGAAGACAAGGTAGGGAGATCTTCAGGGGCTTAGTGTTAGGTTTATTTAAGGGGGGTTTGGGTTAGATTAGGGGTATGTGGGTGGTGGGTTGTAATGTTGGGGGGGGTATTGTATGGTTTTTTTTTACAGGCAAAAGAGCTGAATTCTTTGGGGCATGCCCCGCAAAAGGCCCTTTTAAGGGCTGGTAAGGTAAAAGAGCTTTTCTATTTTAATTTTAGAATAGGGTAGGGCATTTTTTTTATTTTGGGGGGCTTTGTTATTTTATTAGGGGCTTAGAGTAGGTGTAATTAGTTTAAAATTGTTGTAATATTTTTCTAATGTTTGTAAATATTTTATTATTTTTTGTAACTTAGTTCTTTTTTATTTTTTGTACTTTAGTTACTTTATTTAATTGTATTTATTTGTAGGTATTGCATTTAATTAATTTATTGATAGTGTAGTGTTAGGTTTAATTGTAGGTAATTGTAGGTATTTTATTTAATTAATTTATTGATAGTGTAGTGTTAGGTTTAATTGTAACTTAGGTTAGGATTTATTTTACAGGTAATTTTGTAATTATTTTAACTAGGTAACTATTAAATAGTTATTAACTATTTAATAGCTATTGTACCTGGTTAAAATAAATACAAAGTTGCCTGTAAAATAAATATTAATCCTAAAATAGCTACAATATAATTATAATTTATAGTGTAGCTATATTAGGATTTATTTTACAGGTAAGTATTTAGCTTTAAATAGGATTAATTTATTTACTAAGAGTTAATTTATTTCGTTAGATTTAAATTATATTTAATTTAGGGGGGTGTTAGTGTTAGGGTTAGACTTAGCTTTAGGGGTTAATAAATGTATTAGAGTAGCGGTGAGGTCCGGTCGGCAGATTAGGGGTTAATACTTGAAGTTAGGTGTCGGCGATGTTAGGGAGGGCAGACTAGGGGTTAATACTATTTATTATAGGGTTATTGAGGCGGGAGTGAGGCGGATTAGGGGTTAATACATTTATTATAGTAGCGGTGAGGTCCGGTCGGCAGATTAGGGGTTAATAATTGTAGGAAGGTGGAGGCGACGTTGGGGGCGGCAGATTAGGGGTTAATAAATATAATATAGGGGTCAGCGGTGTTCGGGGCAGCAGATTAGGGGTTCATAGGGATAACGTAGGTGGCGGCGGTGTGTGGTCGGCAGATTAGGGGTTAAAAATTATAATAGAGTGGCAGCGATGTGGGGGGTCCTCGGTTTAGGGGTACATAGGTAGTTTATGGGTGTTAGTGTAATTTAGAGCACAGTAGTTAAGAGCTTTATGAACCGGCGTTAGCCCAGAAAGCTCTTAACTCCTGACTTTTTTCTGCGGCTGGAGTCTTGTCGTTAGATTTCTAACGCTCACTTCAGCCAAGACTCTAAATACCGGCGTTAGAAAGATCCCATTGAAAAGATAGGATACGCAATTGGCGTAGGGGGATCTGCGGTATGGAAAAGTCGCGGCTGCAAAGTGAGCGTTAGACCCTTAACTACACGACTCTAAATACCAGCGGTAGCCCAAAACCAGCGTTAGGAGCCTCTAACGCTGGTTTTGACAGCTAACGCCAAACTCTAAATCTAGCCGAAAATCTAGCCGTTTGTCTTTAAAAGGGCTTTTTGTACCTCTTTTTACACTATTTTATGGCTAGTTCCAAACAGTCTAAGCTTACACATATGTTAAACACACTGAAATGGCTAGCATGAGCAGGGGGTGGTATTGCACAAGCCCTTCCCTTTCAAATACCTTGAAAAATTCTATATAGTTGTTATTAATTTTTAACATCTTTCAGTGTTCTTCACTTAGAATTTGTTTTCTTATATATATATATATATATATATATATATATATATATATATATATATACACAGTGTATATATATATATATATATATATATATATACACACATATACATATATATATACAGTACATATATATATATATATATATATATATATATATATATATACTGTGTATATACATGGAGTGCAGAATTATTAGGCAAATGAGTATTTTGACCACATCATCCTCTTTATGCATGTTGTCTTACTCCAAGCTGTATAGGCTCGAAAGCCTACTACCAATTAAGCATATTAGGTGATGTGCATCTCTGTAATGAGAAGGGGTGTGGTCTAATGAAATCAACACCCTATATAAGGTGTGCATAATTATTAGGCAACTTCCTTTCCTTTGGCAAAATGAGTCAAAAGAAGGACTTGACAGGCTCAGAAAAGTAAAAAATAGTGAGATATCTTGCAGAGGGATGCAGCACTCTTAAAATTGCAAAGCTTCTGAAGCGTGATCATCGAACAATCAAGCGTATCATTCAAAATAGTCAACAGGGTCGCAAGAAGCGTGTGGAAAAACCAAGGCGCAAAATAACTGCCCATGAACTGAGAAAAGTCAAGCGTGCAGCTGCCAAGATGCCACTTGCCACCAGTTTGGCCATATTTCAGAGCTGCAACATCACTGGAGTGCCCAAAAGCACAAGGTGTGCAATACTCAGAGACATGGCCAAGGTAAGAAAGGCTGAAAGACGACCACCACTGAACAAGACACACAAGCTGAAATGTCAAGACTGGGCCAAGAAATATCTCAAGACTGATTTTTCTAAGGTTTTATGGACTGATGAAATGAGAGTGAGTCTTGATGGGCCAGATGGATGGGCCCGTGGCTGGATTGGTAAAGGGCAGAGAGCTCCAGTCCGAATCAGACGCCAGCAAGGTGGAGGTGGAGTACTGGTTTGGGCTGGTATCATCAAAGATGAGCTTGTGGGGCCTTTTCGGGTTGAGGATGGAGTCAAGCTCAACTCCCAGTCCTACTGCCAGTTTCTGGAAGACACCTTCTTCAAGCAGTGGTACAGGAAGAAGTCTGCATCCTTCAAGAAAAACATGATTTTCATGCAGGACAATGCTCCATCACACGCGTCCAAGTACTCCACAGCGTGGCTGACAAGAAAGGGTATAAAAGAAGAAAATCTAATGACATGGCCTCCTTGTTCACCTGATCTGAACCCCATTGAGAACCTGTGGTCCATCATCAAATGTGAGATTTACAAGGAGGGAAAACAGTACACCTCTCTGAACAGTGTCTGGGAGGCTGTGGTTGCTGCTGCACGCAATGTTCATGGTGAACAGATCAAAACACTGACAGAATCCATGGATGGCAGGCTTTTGAGTGTCCTTGCAAAGAAAGGTGGCTATATTGGTCACTGATTTGTTTTTGTTTTGTTTTTGAATGTCAGAAATGTATATTTGTGAATGTTGAGATGTTATATTGGTTTCACTGGTAAAAATAAATAATTGAAATGGGTATATATTTGTTTTTTGTTAAGTTGCCTAATAATTATGCACAGTAATAGTCACCTGCACACACAGATATCCCCCTAAAATAGCTATAACTAAAAACAAACTAAAAACTACTTCCAAAACTATTCAGCTTTGATATTAATGAGTTTTTTGGGTTCATTGAGAACATGGTTGTTGTTCAATAATAAAATTAATCCTCAAAAATACAACTTGCCTAATAATTCTGCACTCCCTGTATATATTCTAGTTGTGATTTTTATGTTGGTGTCTCACTGATCCCTTTAACTAACTAAGGCCTAGATTTGGAGTTTGGCGGTAGCCGTGAAAACCAGCGTTAGAGGCTCCTAACGCTGGTTTTAGACTACCGCTGGTATTTGGAGTCAGTCAAAAAAGGGTCTAACGCTCACTTTTCAGCCTCGACTTTTCCATACCGCAGATCCCCTTACGTCATTTGCGTATCCTATCTTTTCAATGGGATCTTTCTAACTCCGGTATTTAGAGTCGTGGCTGAAGTGAGCGTTAGAAATCTAATGACAAAACTCCAGCCGCAGAAAAAAGTCAGTAGTTAAGAGCTTTCTGGGCTAACGCCGGTTCATAAAGCTCTTAACTACTTTGCCCTAAAGTACACTAACACCCATAAACTACCTATGTACCCCTAAACCGAGGCCTCCCCACATCGTCGACACTCGATTACATTTTTTTAACCCCTAATCTGCCGACCGCCACCTACGTTATCCTTATGTACCCCTAATCTGCTGCCCCTAACACCGCCGACCCCTATATTATATTTATTAACCCCTAACCTGCCCCCCTCAACGTCGCCGCCAGCTACCTACACTTATTAACCCCTAATCTGCCGTCCGCACGCCGCTGCCAGCTACATTATAGCTATGTACCCCTAATCTGCTGCCCCTAACACCGCCGACCCCTATATTATATTTATTAACCCCTAACCTGCCCCCCTCAACGTCGCCGTCAGCTACCTACACTTATTAACCCCTAATCTGCCAAGCGGATCTCACCGCTACTATAATAAAGTTATTAACCCCTAATCCGCCTCACTCCCGCCTCAATAACCCTATAATAAATAGTATTAACCCCTAATCTGCCCTCCCTAACATCGCCAACACCTAGCTTCAATTATTAACCCCTAATCTAGCGACCGAATCTCGCCGCTATTCTAATAAATGGATTAACCACTAAAGCTAAGTCTAACCCTAACACTAACACCCCCCTAAGTTAAATATAATTTAAATCTAACGAAATAAATTAACTCTTATTAAATAAATTATTCCTATTTAAAGCTAAATACTTACCTGTAAAATAAATCCTAATATAGCTACAATATAAATTATAATTATATTATAGCTATTTTAGGATTAATATTTATTTTACAGGTAACTTTGTAATTATTTTAACCAGGTACAATAGCTATTAAATAGTTAAGAACTATTTAATAGCTAAAATAGTTAAAATAATTACAAAATTACCTGTAAAATAAATCCTAACCTAAGTTACAATTAAACCTAACACTACACTATCAATACATTAATTAAATACAATATCTACAAATAAATACAATGAAATAAACTAACTAAAGTACAAAAAATAAAAAAGAACTAAGTTACAAAAAATAAAAAAATATTTACAAACATCAGAAAAATATTACAACAATTTTAAACTAATTACACCTACTCTAAGCCCCCTAATAAAATAACAAAGACCCCCAAAATAAAAAAATGCCCTACCCTATTCTAAATTACTAAAGTTCAAAGCTCTTTTACCTTACCAGCCCTGAACAGGGCCCTTTTCGGGGCATGCCCCAAAGAATTCAGCTCTTTTGCCTGTAAAAAAAAACATACAATACCCCCCCCCCCCAACATTACAACCCACCACCCACATACCCCTAATCTAACCCAAACCCCCCTTAAATAAACCTAACACTAAGCCCCTGAAGATCTTCCTACCTTGTCTTCACCATGCCAGGTATGACCGTCCGTTCCAGGCTCCGATATCTTCATCTAAGCCCAAGCGGGGGCTAGACATCCATCATCCGACGGCTGAAGAAGTCCAGAAGAGGCTCCAAAGTCTTCATCCTATCCGGGAAGAAGAGTAGATCCGGACCGGCAACCATCTTCTTCCAAGCGGCATCTTCTATCTTCATCCGATGAGGACCGGCTCCATCTTGAAGACCTCCACCGCGGACCCATCTTCTTCCGACGACGACTTCCAGACGAATGACGGTTCCTTTAAGGGACGTCATCCGATTGGCTGATTGGAACAGCCAATAGAATGCGAGCTCAATCTGATTGGCTGATTGGATCAGCCAATCGGATTGAACTTGATTCTGATTGGCTGATTCCATCAGCCAATCAGAATTTTCCTACCTTCATTCCGATTGGCTGATAGAATCCTATCAGCCAATCGGAATTCGAGGGACACCATCTTGGATGACGTCCCTTAAAGGAACCGTCATTCGTCGGGAAGTCGTCGTCGGAAGAAGATGGGTCCGCGGTGGAGGTCTTCAAGATGGAGCCGGTCCTCATCGGATGAAGATAGCAGATGCCGCTTGGAAGAAGATGGTTGCCGGTCCGAATCTACTCTTCTTCCCGGATAGGATGAAGACTTTGGAGCCTCTTCTGGACTTCTTCAGCCGTCGGATGATGGATGTCTAGCCCCCGCTTGGGCTTAGATGAAGATATCGGAGCCTGGAACGGACGGTCATACCTGGCATTGTGAAGACAAGGTAGGAAGATCTTCAGGGGCTTAGTGTTAGGTTTATTTAAGGGGGGTTTGGGTTAGATTAGGGGTATGTGAGTGGTGGGTTGTAATGTTGGGGGGGGTATTGTATGTTTTTTTTACAGGCAAAAGAGCTGAATTCTTTGGGGCATGCCCCGCAAAGGGCCCTGTTCAGGGCTGGTAAGGTAAAAGAGCTTTGAACTTTAGTAATTTAGAATAGGGTAGGGCATTTTTTATTTTGGGGGGCTTTGTTATTTTATTAGGGGGCTTAGAGTAGGTGTAATTAGTTTAAAATTGTTGTAATATTTTTCTTATGTTTGTAAATATTTTTTTATTTTTTGTAACTTAGTTCTTTTTTATTTTTTGTACTTTAGTTAGTTTATTTAATTGTAGTTATTTGTAGGTATTGTATTTAATTAATTTATTGATAGTGTAGTGTTAGCTTTAATTTTAACTTAGGTTAGGATTTATTTTACAGGTAATTTTGTAATTATTTTAACTATTTTAGCTATTAAATAGTTCTTAACTATTTAATAGCTATTGTACCTGGTTAAAATAAATACAAAGTTACCTCTAAAATAAATATTAATCCTAAAATAGCTATAATATATTTATAATTTATATTGTAGCTATATTAGGATTTATTTTACAGGTAAGTATTTAGCTTTAAATAGGAATAATTTATTTAATAAGAGTTAATTAATTTCGTTAGATTTAAATTATATTTAACTTAGGGGGGTGTTAGTGCTAGGGTTAGACTTAGCTTTAGGGGTTAATACATTTATTAGAATAGCGGTGAGCTCCAGTCAGCAGATTAGGGGTTAATGTTTGAAGTTAGGTGTCGGCGATGTTAAGGAGGGCAGATTAGGGGTTAATACTATTTATTATAGGGTTAGTGAGGCGGATTAGGGGTTAATAACTTTATTATAATAGCGGTGCGGTCCGGTCGGCAGATTAGGGGTTAATAAGTGTAGGCAGGTGGAGGCGACGTTGTGGGCGGCAGATTAGGGGTTAATAAATATAATATAGGGGTCGGTGGTGTTAGGGGCAGCAGATTAGGGGTACATAGGGATAATGTAAGTAGCGGCGGTTTACGGAGCGGCAGATTAGGGGTTAAAAATAATATGCAGGGGTCAGCGATAGCGGGGGCGGCAGAATAGGGGTTAATAAGTGTAAGGTTAGGGGTGTTTAGATTCGGGGTACATGTTAGGGTGTTAGGTGCAGACGTAGGAAGTGTTTCCCCATAGACAACAATGGGGCTGCGTTAGGAGCTGAACGCGGCTTTTTTGCAGGTGTTTTTTTCAGCTCAAACAGCCCCATTGTTTTCTATGGGGGAATCGTGCACGAGCACGTTTTTGAGGCTGGCCGCGTCCGTAAGCAACTCTGGTATCGAGAGTTGAAGTTGCGTTAAATATGATATACGTTCCTTTTTTGGAGCCTAACGCAGCCATTCTGTGGACTCTCAATACCAGAGTTATTTTAAAGGTGCGGCCAGAAAAAAGCCAGCGTTAGCTACGCGGGTCGTTACCGACAAAACTCTAAATCTAGCCGTAACTAATTATTACTTTTTCCACAGGGATTGTGAGTGGTATAATAAATACTTCCTTATTTTGAAATGTATAAATTGTTATGTGGTGCCTTTTATAGACGTACTCCCTGTTTGTTGCCTTTTTGGATTTTAAATTATGTGGGGTGCTGGATTAGGGTTCAACTTTTCTTTTTTATCTTTTTCTTTATTTATTTAATCGTGAACCTCCCGCACACCAGAGGACTCAATAAGATTTTGGAGCTCTCTGATCTTTATAACATAATAATCCCCTTAACAGCTGGTATTAATTTCTCTTTAATTATAGTGGACTTCAGTGTCCTTTCTTTTATACCGTGCTGTATAAAGAGTTTATTTACAACAGGGTATCGGTCTACTTAGGGCACCACATTGATCTAATTACTATGGGAGAGTGAATGGGAATATGATTTAAACAAAACTTTTGCTTTGGAAACTACCACGCAAGTGGTCGTTCAAGGCAATAATGTTTTCCATGACTTTAAGATATTCAAACAAAATTCTCTGAAACAGTTGAGACTTAAATGGGAGATTATCAGTAGAATAGGGGCGCGATCCGATATAGAACGTAGTTTGCGGCACAAGCGAGGGAACCTGCGTCGCCCGCAGTTTCAGCTTGCAACTCGAGCTATCCCATATATGGCGCCGTCAGATGCTAACGTGCCGTAAGTCTGACAAACCAGCGATGTCCAGAAATCTGCGCAAGTACAAATTTCTGGCGTCGCCAGTGACTTGCGGCACGTTAGAAACTGCCGGCGCCTACAAAACCTGACTAAAGTCTAAATCACCCGCACTGTCTAACATGCCTCCCTAACATAGCCCGACACGTCTAACCCTCTATCCGCTATCCCCCTCACTAGCCTAACAATAAAATATGTATTAACCCCTAAACCGCCGCTTCCGGAGCCCGCCGCTACCTAATAAAGTTATTAACCCCTAAACCGCCGCCAGCTATATTAAATCTATAACCCCCTAAAGTGAGCCCCTAACACCGCCGCCATCTACCTTACCTACCCCCTAAAGTGAGCCCCTACCCCGCCGCTATCTATTTTAAAATTATTAACCCCTAATCTAATCCCCCTAAATTACTATTTTACAGGTAATTGGGTAATTATTTTAACTAGGTAGCTATTTAATAGGTAATAACTATTTAATAGCTATTATACCTAGTTAAAATAATTAACAATTTACCTGTAAAATAAATATAAACCCTAACATAGCTATAATGTAATTATTAATTACATTGTAGCTATCTTAGGGTTTATTTTATAGGTAAGTATTTAGATTTAAATAGGAATATTTTAGTTTATAATATGAATTAGATTTATTTAATAAGAATTTAGTTAGGGGTGTTAGGGTTAGATAGAGTTAATATAGTTTATATAAATACTATAGTAACTATATTAACTATACAGGGAGTGCAGAATTATTAGGCAAATGAGTATTTTGACCACAACTTCCTCTTTATGCATGTTGTCTTACTCCAAGCTGTATAGGCTCGAAAGCCTACTACCAATTAAGCATATTAGGTGATGTGCATCTCTGTAATGAGAAGGGGTGTGGTCTAATGACATCAACACCCTATATCAGGTGTGCATAATTATTAGGCAACTTCCTTTCCTTTGGCAAAATGGGTCAAAAGAAGGACTTGACAGGCTCAGAAAAGTCAAAAATAGTGAGATATCTTGCAGAGGGATGCAGCACTCTTAAAATTGCAAAGCTTCTGAAGCGTGATCATCGAACAATCAAGTGTTTCATTCAAAATAGTCAACAGGGTCGCAAGAAGCGTGTGGAAAAACCAAGGCGCAAAATAACTGCCCATGAACTGAGAAAAGTGAAGCGTGCAGCTGCCAAGATGCCACTTGCCACCAGTTTGGCCATATTTCAGAGCTGCAACATCACTGGAGTGCCCAAAAGCACAAGGTGTGCAATACTCAGAGACATGGCCAAGGTAAGAAAGGCTGAAAGACGACCACCACTGAACAAGACACACAAGCTGAAACGTCAAGACTGGGCCAAGAAATATCTCAAGACTGATTTTTCTAAGGTTTTATGGACTGATGAAATGAGAGTGAGTCTTGATGGGCCAGATGGATGAGCCCGTGGCTGGATTGGTAAAGGGCAGAGAGCTCCAGTCTGACTCAGACGCCAGCAAGGTGGAGGTGGAGCACTGGTTTGGGCTGGTATCATCAAAGATGAGCTTGTGGGGCCTTTTCAGGTTGAGGATGGAGTCAAGCTCAACTCCCAGTCCTACTGCCAGTTTCTGGAAGACACCTTCTTCAAGCAGTGGTACAGGAAGAAGTCTGCATCCTTCAAGAAAAACATGATTTTCATGCAGGACAATGCTCCATCACACGCGTCCAAGTACTCCACAGCGTGGCTGGCAAGAAAGGGTATAAAAGAAGAAAATCTAATGACATGGCCTCCTTGTTCACCTGATCTGAACCCCATTGAGAACCTGTGGTCCATCATCAAATGTGAGATTTACAAGGAGGGAAAACAGTACACCTCTCTGAACAGTGTCTGGGAGGCTGTGGTTGCTGCTGCACGCAATGTTGATGGTGAACAGATCAAAACACTAACAGAATCCATGGATGGCAGGCTTTTGAGTGTCCTTGCAAAGAAAGGTGGCTATATTGGTCACTGATTTGTTTTTGTTTTGTTTTTGAATGTCAGAAATGTATATTTGTGAATGTTGAGATGTTATATTGGTTTCACTGGTAAAAATAAATAATTGAAATGGGTATATATTTGTTTTTTGTTAAGTTGCCTAATAATTATGCACAGTAATAGTCACCTGCACACACAGATATCCCCCTAAAATAGCTATAACTAAAAACAAACTAAAAACTACTTCCAAAACTATTCAGCTTTGATATTAATAAGTTTTTTGGGTTCATTGAGAACATGGTTGTTGTTCAATAATAAAATTAATCCTCAAAAATACAACTTGCCTAATAATTCTGCACTCCCTGTATTAACCCTAATATAATTAGGGTTAATATAGTTAATATATATAATGTAATAACTATATTAACTATAATATACTTAGGATTAATATAGATAATATAGCTGGCGGCGGGGTAGGTAGATTAAATTAGGGGTTAATAATTTTTATATAGATGGCGGCGGTGTAAGGGGTTCACATTAGGGGATAGATCAGTTAGATGGTGGCGGTTTTAGGGGCTCACAGTAGGGGGTTAGTTTATGTAGATGGAGACGGTTTAGGGGTTAAATACTTTATTATGGATTGCGGCGGAGGATCGCGGTTGACAGGGAGATAGACATTGCGCATGCGTTAGGTGTTAGGTTTATTTTAGCAGATCGCGGTTGACAGGGAGATAGACATTGCGCATGCGTTAGGTGTTAGGTTTATTTTAGCAGCCAGTTTAGGGAGTTACGGGGCTCCAATAGTCAGCGTAAGGCTTTTTACGGCTGCTTTTTGTGGCGAGGTAAAAATGGAGTAAGATTTCTCCATTTTCGCCACATAAGTCCTTACGTTGTATATTGGATACCAAACTGCGCGGGTTTGGTATACCTGCTTATGGCCCAAAAAACTACGGGCGACGGCAGAAATATACGCGCGTAACTTCTAGGTTACGCCGTATATAGGATACCAAACCCGCGCAAATATTGGCGTCGCCAGATTTTGCGGGCGACGATTTTTATCGGATCGACCCCTAGATATTTGGATAATAAATTGATCCCTAGAGGTCTTAGACTGCATAAAAAGCAGGGACAAATTTAGTAAATCCTTTATTAGCAGACTTTAAATCAATATGGAAAAAAAGTCTAACTGATTGCTCATTTAATTTAATGAGATTAATAATTAAAGGGACATGAAACCCAAAAATTGTCATCATGATCTAGATAGAGAATACAATTTTAAACAACTTTCTAATTCACTTCTATTATCTAATTTGCTTCCTTCTCCTGGTATCATTTGTTGAAGGAGCAGCAATGCACTACTGGTTTCTAACTGAACACATGGGTGAGCCAATCACAATCATTATATATCTGCAGGCACCAATCAACAGCTAGAACATAGGTGCTTCGCTGCTCCTGAGCTTACCTAGATAAACTTTTAAGCAAAGGATAACAAGAGAAGGAAGCAAATTAAATAATAGAAGTAAATTGGAAAGCTGTTTAAAATTGTATTCTCTATCTGAATCATGAAAGAAAAAAATTGGGTTTCATGTCCCTTTAAGGAGAATGAATTAAGACTTAACAATGTTCAAAAAGAGTTAGATGAATGTGTTAAAAAATTAGAAAAATGTGAGAACAATAAGGAATATAATCGGTTAAATGAAGAATGTAAGTTAGAGATAAGAAAATTACAGGAAGAGAAAAAATCAAGAAAACGAATAAAATATCTCAGGGGCCGGTTGGATTATATGGAAGGCAAGGTCTATGACTTTACTAACAGATATAATTCCACAACCTCAGACTCTGATAGGCCAAATTCAGATAAAGAAGGATCCAACCAATCTAGAAGATTTAGAAATAGAAGGAGGGGTCATTTTTAGAGAGGAAGAACACACAGACAAGATAAAAAAAAATGTAGACGTGGGGGGAGAAAACATAGAAAAAGGAGATACAGCAAAGAAGGGTTACGGCCTGAGGAGTCAACAGAATATCAAGAATCCTTAGTACAGGAAAATGTTGTAACTGATCTCAAGGTTGTGAACTTGTCAACAAAAATTCTTAATGAGACCCACTTGGAAGTACTCTCTAAGGGCTTAACTTTTTGTCCCACTAATAAGATTGACAAGTTCACTATCATGAAGGATCTTAACCTCTTTCCCCGTAAAGTCATTCTCGAAAAATCTTTTTTGCATAAACCGATATCAGAAAATGTGAATATGCAGGAAAGACAATAACTTGAAGATTTAGAATCCCTCTTTTAAGAAAGTGACCCGAGCAACACCCCTCAAATTCATTCTCATATTGGTTTCAGCCCATTTAAACCCAAAACTGGCTATATGCCAGCTTTGTCTACTGTTCCAAATGTTTAAAATTTTGTGAAATTAGTGAAAAAAGATTTGAAAGGGTTACAAACTGATTACTTAAACAATGACAATCTAACTAGTATATAACATTCACACAGAAAAAAGTCGCACCCCTAGATATAGCAGAGAGACTAAAGCAAACTGTTAGCGGTTCATTCAAAAAACACAGTCCTATTTGATAGTGTATTTTATATAATGTCTTATTAGTTTGTTCAGTCATTCGACTTATCGATTTTAACAGACTGCGACTTTGTATAATATAAAGATACACTTACAGTTCAGATACTGTATTGCCCGTCTCTCAGGTTCTGAGTCTCTCCTTCATATCAGGAAGCGTATGGAAAACACCAGCATTTTACTTAGCTTTTCTGGCTTGCCGTATGTCCTTACAGCCTAAACGGTTGTTACGTGACCTCCCCCTCCACTTACACTGCTCCAGATGCCCTGTGGGTGTCCTTAATGGAACATATAGATGTGGCAAAAATAAGTGTAAAGATTGTGACTATATTCAAGTTACAGACAAATTTGTTTCTTGCACCACAGGCAAAGAGTATACAACTTTACAGTGTATTGACTGTTCTATGAACTATGTGGTGTACCTGGTTGCATGCATTTGCTGTAAGAAACAATACGTAGGCCTCACCACTATAGAGGTGAGGTCAAGGATTAGGGAGCACCCCAACATCATCGACAATGGGAAAGAGTGTTCAGCTTTGGCCTACCACTTTATAAATGACCATGATAAAGTTGTAAACTCCTTTAAATGGCAGGCCATAGAGAGGATATTACCCCCAAAGAGAAGGGGGGCTAGGACTAAAATCCTATACCGCAGAGAGGCCTTTTGGATCTTCTCCCTACAGACACGAATCCCAAAAGGTTTTAATTCTACATTTGATCTGATAAATCACTGGGAATTGATTAGCAATATACACATATACCTATATTTAAGAAGCTCATCCACTATGTACAGGTTTGCTAGACCAATAGTGAACAGAGATGGAAATTGTAAATCTATTCAGTGATATGGTTTCTATGTCTGAGTGAAAAACAATTTTTATAGAGTAATTATCATAATATCAGAAATATAGAATTATATATTACTTTCTTACATAGTCCAGTTCTCTAACATAGGAATGTATGTAGTATGTAGTATTTAGGGTTGTAACATTTGTTAACGATAAGATCCAATCAACACAGGTTCCACTAATATTAAGTCCCGGGAAGGATAAGCCATGTAGTATACTATTTGCACGTTTAAAATGTAAACTGAGTGAATTCAGTATATTGTTAATAATTTGCAACTAATTGTACTAACAAAATATTTGATCATAAATAGGAACTTTTGGGTTACTGTCATACTTAAAGGGACATTAAGCACTAATAAATGCTACATGGAATGAAGCATTTAAAGAAAAGGTTAGTTTGTGAATAACATGTAGATGTATTTGTTAAAGGTATATTAGCTGTTAAAATATTGACAAAAGAGGTGTAAAGTTTTAGTGTCTATAAATCAATGGGAGCTGCCATGTTGTAACTTAGGTTACCTTCTCTGCTGTGGCCAATTAGGGACAGTTATAAACAGGTCACTAGAGTGAGCAGCCAATGGCTGTGTGGTATATAACAGTGTTCTACACTTCCATTTCTAACAGGAACTGAAAACCTCACAATTTTAGAATGGAATTACAGGAAAAGCGTACAAAATATAAATAAATATATAATATATAATATATATAAGTATATTGCATAGTTTTTTCTATATATATCATTTATAAATTTTATATTACTATCTCAAAGTGTTTAATGTCCATTAAAGTTCCGGTTGTAGTGAAAGAATTATGGCATCAGTATGCACAACAGCTTGATTTACTGAATGTATAATATATGTTTTATCGGAATGTATTAAGCTTTAACAGAGTGAGCGTTGTAGATATGCCAGATATGCCAGCTAATTTATACCGTTAGGAACATTGTCTCATATTTCATATTTTCTAACACTGGTTTCTTTAGTTATAGCGTTAATATTATTATCATTCTATAATGCTTTAACTGCACATATTGGTATCTATTACCCATCTTGTTATATGATGTGAAAAGTATGTATTATATATAGATTGTGACAAAGGTTTTGGAGTTACTGTAGTTATGGTTAATTTCAAATATGTTAAAGATAATTTAAGAAGTTAGGCAGCGGAATAACAAATATGTATACAAACTTCATAAAATTGTATTATTATACAGCATAACAGAATTGTATTAAGACAGAGCTTAATATGAAAAATGCAAAGTGGAGCCAACATGTATGATAATAATATGTATGTACTTTGTCTTTAAGGGTGATGGTAATGATATCCCTTCTTTAATCACAGGGATCTTACTAATTAGGCTAACACCTGTAACTCACCTTTTTTAAAGGTAGAGTGAGGCACAGTGATGTTAACTATGATTACAGGAGATACTGAAACGCGTCAGTGGCATCATTCGGGCCGAGGTAGTAGCCTCAGTTTTTACTATGGCAGCAGTTGCTTACTTGCTAGTGGTCTTTTGTTAATTTTAATTGTTTTTTTAAATAAAGTACCCGCTTTTTTATCTGCACGAGTTCGAGCCAGTCTGGGTATTTTTTGTCAGTACAATCTAACTAGTAAACAGCGACAAGCTTTGCAGGAGATTGCCAATGACAGCTCTATAACACTTAAACCGTCAGATAAAGGTGGGAACATAAAGGTTCTCAACACCGTGGACTGGATACCATTCTAGATGAGGCTAAATTATGCAAAAATAAAAAGACCCCACTGGGTCGACCGATTGTTTCTGGCCAGGGGGGCTTCTTGAGAATGTTGCTAAATTTATTGATTGGAATCTGAGACCATTCTTGATCTCAATTCCCTCTTTCGCTAAAGATAGAACTGAGGTATTATGTAAACTAGATGGCCTAGTGCTCTCTGAAAATACATTACTTGTAACCATTGATGTGGAGGCTTTATATTCCTCAATCCCCCATGAATTGGGAATAAAGGCTGCTCATTTTTACCTCCAACAAAGAGGGAAAATTTTGAACAACATACTGGGTTTGTAACCAAATTGCTGCGCTTTGTTCTTGAGAGAAATTATTTCAAGTTTGACTCTAAATTCTATTAACAGACTCTTGGGACAGTAATGGGGGCCTGTTGTGTTGTGTTGTTGAAAAATGGGAGATGGAAATGGTACTGGACACACCAAATTAATTTGATGGTATGGTGTTACTTTGGATCTGCTTTATCACTGATGTCTTGTTGCTCTGGGAGAGGTCTGTTGAACTCCTTTACAAATGTGTTGCATATTTCAATGTAAATACGTGGAATTTGAAATTTATGTATGAATATAGCTACAAAGAAATATCCTTCTTGGATTTAAGACTGATGAAAGAAGGTACCAATATAAAAACAAAATATTACCATAAACCTACTGCAGCAAAAACCCTCCTGGAAGCAACAAGCCATCATCCCCAGACCCAAATAAGGGGTATTTCAATTGGTCAATACCTGAGACACAGACACAATTGCTCTGATGACACTCTGTTTAAAAAACATGCCAATGATTTGAGAGATCAATTCCAAAAGAAAAGACATGGCAATAAGTGTCTAAATCAGGCTATGTAAGAGCTAAAAACTCCCCTAGAGATTCTCTTTTGTATCCAAATAGGGAAAAATCAGATGAAAATAAAGTTAGAATGATTACTACTTACAATGATAGATGGCAGTATCTTAGGGCAATCCTTTCTAAACATTGGCAGCAACATACATAAGATGGTGGGAGATTATCCACTTTTAACAGCAAAAAAAGCCCCGTCTCTAAAAGACAAAGTTGTACACAGTGATTATGTTAATAATGATGCTAGAAACTGGTTAGAAAGTACCAAACTGAAAAATGGCTGTTTTTCCTGCAACAAATTCAAGATGTGTAAGCATTTGTTAAAATGAAACAAGTTCGAAGACACTAAAGATGCCACTCACAAAATTAAAGGATACATTACTTGTAAAAGTGTAGTGATAATCTATGTTCTTTCATGCTCTTGCTCCAGACAATAAGTTGGGAGTTAAAAGAGAGAATAAAAGAACATAGAAGAGACATCATAAAACAGAGGATTAAAAATAGTGGCATAGCACGTAATTTTTTTGACGTTCATGAAAGCAATGTAAAAGATCTTCGCTTTATTGGCGTTGAAAAAGTAAGTGTAAGTTAAAGGGGTGGTGACTGGGATAAAGTGTAAATGGATTTTAAATTTGGATACAGTACAAACAGGGGGTTTAAATGAAGAACTGAATTATGCCCCATTTCTTTAAGATAACCCATTCCCCTCATATGACATCTTTATGAAAATAATTAGGGATCCAATTTGAGACCCCTACATGAATCATAAGTTATTGGGGATAGATTAGAAATTGGAATTTCAGAGAAATTATGTTATGGAATACTGTTGCTTTGATTAATTCAATACCTTACTTTATGATATTATTATCTGCTTTTGCTAACAATGGTTATATCTTTATTATATGGCTTATTATTGTGCCATAGATCTGTTGTGTCATGAATATTGAAATAGTGACCTGTTGAATACACCCCCTTGCAATGCAATGTATCGTTCAACAATAATGTGGTCTATATCATGCTCTTTCTTAAAACAGTGTCATTTCTTAAGTACTATGTAACAAAAGTATATCATGGTAACTCGTTTTAAATTTGACCCCTCCTCAGGCCAGCCATTGTACTGTTTATTTAGTTCTGAACCATTATGTAAATTGAATTGCTGTAAATATAAGAGACACCACAGAGTTAACATTTCAACTGGCTAGGTATAAAAGGCATATCATTGGACACTTTGATCACATGCCTGATGAAGCCCAATTGAATCACTCGATAAAAGGGCCTTTTGTAGGGCATTGCCCTAAAATTAACAGCTTTTTTGCTACAAAAAACAGACACCCCCTAAAGAAATACATTACACAAAATAACAAAAATAATAAAAATTATTCCTATTCTAATACCCATTAAAGAAAAAAACACCCCAAAGTAAAAAACCTAATCTAGAATAAACTACCAATGGTCCTTAAAAGGGCCTTTTGTAGGGCATTGCCCTAAGTTAAACAGCTCTTTTACCTGAAAAAAAAGCAAAGTCCCACTAACATAGGATTTAAGCAGCTCTCATTCTATTGTCTGATTTATCATCCAATAGAATTAGAGCTGCTTAAATCCTATTGGCTTATTTGAACAGCCAATAGGATTTTAGCAGCTCTAATTCCTATTTGCTGATTCAAATTTTTCAAATAGCTAAATGCCCTTTTAAGGGCAATGCCCATCCAAATGCCCTTTTCAGGGCAATGGGTAGCTTAGGTGTTTTAGATAGTTTTTTTATTTTGTGGGTTTGGGGGGTGGGGGTTTAGTATTTAGTGGGACTTTGTATTTTTTTCAGGTAAAAGAGCTGTTTAACTTAGGGCAATGCCCTACAAAAGGCCCTTTTAAGAGCCATTGGTAGTTTATTCTAGATTAGGTTTTTTTTATTTTGGGGTGTTTTTTTAATGGGTATTAGAATAGGAATCATTTTTATTATTTTTGATAATATGTTTGTTATTTTGTGTAATGTATTTTTTTAGGGGGTGTTTGTTTTTGTAGGAAAAGAGCTATTATCTTTAGGGCAATGCCCTACAAAAGGCCCTTTTAAGGTAGTTTGGGGGGTTGGGGTTTGTATACTGTAAGGGGGTGTTTGTTTTTGTAGCAAAAGAGCTGTTTAACTTAAGACAATGCCCTACAAAAGGCCCTTTTAAGGGCCCTTGGTAGTTTGGGGGGGTTTGTATTCTGTTAGGGGGTGTTTGTTTTTGTAGCAAAAGAGCTGTTTAACTTAGGGCAATGCCCTACAAAAGGCCCTTCTAAGGACTCCCAAAAGGCCCTTATAAGGTAGTTTGGGGTGTTAGGGTTTGTATACTGTTAGGGGGTGTTTGGTTTTTTTTGTGGCAAAAGAACTGTTTAACTTAGAGCAATGCCCTACAAAACATCCTTTTAAGGGCCCCCAAAAATCCCGTTTCAGGGCCCTTGGTAGTTTATTTTAGATTAGGCTTTTTTATTTTGTTTTGTTTTTTAAAGGGTATTAGAATAGAAATAATTTTTATTTTTTGGAATAATTTCGGGTTTTTTTTGTAATGGTAGTTTTTTTTTTATTTTTTGTAATTTTAGGTTTTAATGTAAAGTAGCTTAGGTTTTATTTAACAGGTAATGTATTTATTTTAACTAGGTAGTTATTAAATAGTTAATAACTATTTACTAACTAGTCTACCTAGTTAAAATAAATACAAACTTACCTGTGAAATAAAAATAAAACCTAAGCTAGCTACCATATAACTATTTCACAGGTAAGTATGTATTTAGTTTTAAATAGGTATTATTTAGTTAATAATTGTAAGTTTTATTTAGCTATATTTTAATTATGTAAAAGTTAGGGGTGTTAGGGTTATGTTAGGGTTAGAGGTTAATAGTTTAATGTAGGTTGTTGCGATGTGGAGGGCTGGCGGTTTAGAGGTTAATAGGTTTATTTAGTTAATAATTGTAAGTTTAATTTAGATATATTTAAATTATGTTAAAGGTAAGGGGTGTTAGGGTTTGGGTTACGTTAGGGTTACATTAGGGTAAGGGTTACATTAGGGTTAGGTTTAGGGGTTAGGAGTTTAAATTAGTTTATTGCTGTAAGGGGGGCTTTTGGTTTAGGGGTTAGTAGTATAATTTATTATATTTTGTTGTGGGGGTTTACGGTTTAGGGGTAAATAAGTTTATTATAGTGGCGGCGGTGCAGAGCTTAATAACTTTAGTATAGTGGGGGCGATGTGGGCGGATGGCAGATTAGGGGTTAATAATATTTAAATAGGGTTTGGGATGCTGGAGAGCGGCAGTTTAGGGATTAATAACTTTATTATAGCGGTGATGCTGTCAGAGTGCGGCAGAATAGGGGTTAATAAATTGTATTAGTGGCGGCGATATTGGGAGGCGCAGATTAAGGGTTAATAAATTAAATTTAGTGTTTGCGATACGGGAGGGCCTCGGTTTAGAGGTTGATAGGTAGTTTATGGGTGTTAGTGTACTTTTTAACACATTAGTTAGGAGTTTTATGTTACAGCTTTGTAGCGTAAAACTCATAACTTCTGACTTTAGATGGCGGTACAGATCTTGTCATCTTAGGCTGTAACGCTCGCTTTTTAGCCTCACCGCAAAACTCGTAATACCGGCGCTATGGAAATCCCATTAAAAAATGTAATTTTTACGAATGCGGTACTGACATTGTGTTACAGGTTAAAAGGCTTGCGATACAAATATACCGACAAGACTTGTAATGGCTGAGGTTAGGGGGTGTTTGGTTTTTTTTGTGGCAAAAGAACTGTTTAAGTTAGAGCAATGCCCTACAAAACATTCTTTTAAGGGCCCCCAAAAGTCCCGTTTCAGGGCCCTTGGTAGTTTATTTTAGATTAGGCTTTTTTATTTTGTTTTGTTTTTTAAAGGGTATTAGAATAGAAATAATTTTTATTTTTTGGAATAATTTCGGGGTTTTTTTGTAATGGTAGTTTTTTTTTTATTTTTTGTAATTTTAGGTTTTAATGTAAAGTAGCTTTTTAACACTAAAAATACCATATTTTCAGCATTAAAAGATGAACGCACAAACTTGTAATCTAGCTATAACTGATTATTACTTTACACAGGGATTGTGAGTGGTATAATAAATACTTTCTTATTTTGAAACATAAATTGTTCTGTGGTGCCTTTTATAGACGTACTCCCTATTTGTTGCTTTTTTGGATTTGGAAAAATGGGGGATTAGGGTTCAACTTTTCATTTTTCTCTTTTTCTTCATATATATATATAGCACAAAACAGAATTGCACTCACTGGATTTATAAAAAAAATATAATGTATTAACATATGATACAAAAGGTAACGTCCATAAACCCCTTCCTCAGACTAAACACAAACAGTGAAAATGGTGAAGCTAAAAGTGATACTAAACCTAATTTTTTTCATTCATGATCCCACCCACTTGATTTTCAAAAAAAGGCACAAAGAAGAGTTGCTATGGTAACAAACACAACAAAGAAAATACTATACATTGTGTGCATTTAATTTATGTTTTATGCTACTTTGTGTTTCTTGAACATACATAGCACTGTATTGCAGATGAGAGGAAAGAGGAGTCATGGCCTGACATTTCAAGTGCTCTGCGTACTCTGAGGGGTGACGGCCAGGTGAGGG
This sequence comes from Bombina bombina, assembly GCF_027579735.1. Classification (NCBI taxonomy): domain Eukaryota; kingdom Metazoa; phylum Chordata; class Amphibia; order Anura; family Bombinatoridae; genus Bombina; species Bombina bombina. Next base: position 953,694,543 of record NC_069503.1, read on the forward strand.
AATCCTTTGGCCTTCAGGAGTCCTGGACTGAGACCATCAGGCTGAACACAGAGGATGGCGTTCAGCTGGAGGAACATGCTGAGGGAGTGGCCTTGGGGACAAAGATGAGTACGGCCATGGACTTCGGTCCAGGCCAGCTTTGTAGGGGGGATGGGGGAAATTTGAACTTACATAGAGGGGATGTCGTTACTCTTAGACGGCCGGCACGGCCTGGAGGAGTTGGACATGCACCAAGAGGCAGGCAACGTAGGAAGTATGGGTCATATGAAAATGGGATGCTTGGAGTGGGTGCAAAAGCGCCTAAGAGGGGACGGGGGAAGGGGCTATGGCCGGTTTTCATGGCCTGCCTGCTTTACAAAGGAATGATGGGGGGGTTTGCACATGTGGGGGAGTTGTTTCATGTTCCGTTCCTTTATTGCAGGATACCACGCGGCAAATGCGCAAATAGGGGACAGATACAGAGCCTAGTGGCTACGGGTTCCAAAGGATGCAAAGTGCAACAGCGGAGGCCTGCCAGGTCCAGCCCATGCGGTATGGAGAGACATGGACAGGTGAGTTTGGGTCTGATGAGGCTGGTCTGAGTACTAAGAGTCAAGGGAGCGTGACCCTGCATCATGTCTGACCCATCATCTGCATCATGTCTGACCCTTCTGTGTGCCGCTCTGCATCATGTTTGACCTTTCTGTCACATAGGGGTCAGACATGATACAGTGGGTCAGACATGATGCAGACGGGCACACAGAGGGGTCAGACACTATGCAGATGGCACACAGAGGGGTCAGATGATACAGAGGGGTTAGATGATGCAGGTGGGCACACAGAGGGGTCAGACATGATGCAGTGGGGCACACAGAGGGGCACCCAGGGGGTCAGACATGATGCAGAGAGGCACACAGAGGGGTCACTCATGATGCAGAGGGGGCACACATGATGCAGAGGGGCACACAGAGGGTTCACACATGATGCAGAGGGGTCACAAAGAGGGGCACACAGAGGAGATAGACATGATGCAGACGGGCCTACAGAGGGGTCAGACATGATGAAAATATGTTTTTCATTAAAATCTAACACTTTATTTTGGTTTTGTTGTGTTTTTTAATATTTTACTTTATTTTTCATACCAACCAATTGACAAAATGCAGTGGTTATAGGGTGTTGGAAATGTTAAATGTTTTTGTAACTTACACAAGTATTATTTAAACAAGTATTGATTAAATACATATTTATTATAAATACATTTTAACTTTTTTTTAAACAAACTTAAAACATTTTATAAAACATTGTGTATGGCCTCATGTATCCCCCGCACTGCAGTGGCGACAATCTGAAGCCCTCCCGCCAGTTGATTGAAACAATCTTGCAGGAAGGGCTCGGTCTGTGTCCCCTGATCGCGAGCTATAAAAAGACAAAATAAAATATGTTCTACAAATTCATTATCAAGATACAATTGTTAAAACATAATATTAATTTTTCTTACATTCTCCTCCAGCCACCTCATTCTCTGCCAGCGCTGGTAAGATGGGATGGATTCCTGGTCAGCTGTCAAAAATCAAGCACAAACACAAATCATGTTTAGTATGAGGAATATTTAACAAGGCCTATATTATACACATCATTGTTAAAAAACACAAAATAAAAAAATATGTTCAACCAATTATTTGTCAAGTGTTAAAACATAATATATTTTCTTACATAGTGTTACAGCCATCTCCTCATCTGCCAGCGCCAGCGAGATGGCTGGGGCAGAATCCTCCCCACGGTAATGGTCGTCTGTCAGAGATGAAGCACAAACACAAATCATTCGCCTAGATTACGAGTCTTGCGTTAGCCTTAAAAAGCAGCGTTGAGGGGTCCCAACGCTGCTTTTTAATGCCCGCTGGTATTACGAGTCAGGCAGGTACAGGTGTACCTCTCACTTTTTTTCCGCGATTTTAGCTTACCGCAAATCCCCTTACTTCAGTTGCATATCCTATCTTTTTTATGGGATTTTCCTAACGCTGGTATTACGATCGCTGGAAAAAGTGAGCGGTAGACCCTCTCCTGGCAAGATTCCTAACGCATTTAAAAGTCAGTAGCTAAGAGTTTTATGGGCTAACGCCGGAACATAAAGCTCTTAACTAAAGTGCTAAAAAGTAAACTAACACCCATAAACTACCTATTAACCCCTAAACCGAGGACCCCCCACATCACAAAAACTATAATAAAATTATTTAAACCCTAATCTGCTGACCGGACATCGCCGCCACTGTAATAAATATATTAACCCCTAAACCGCCGCACTCCCGCCTCGCAAACACTAGTTACATTTTTTAACCCCTAATCTGCCGTCCCTAACATCGCTGACACCTACCTACATTTATTAACCCCTAATCTGCCACCCACAACATCGCCACTACTATATTAAATGTATTAACCCCTAAACCTAAGTCTAACCCTAACCCTAACACCCCCCTAACTTAAATATAATTTAAATAAATCTAAATAAATTTACTATTATTAAATAAATTATTCCTATTTAAAACTAAATACTTACCTATAAAATAAACTCTAACATAGCTACAATATAACTAATAGTTACATTTGTATCTATCTCAGGATTTATTTTTATTTTACAGGCAAGTTTGTATTTATTTTAACTAGGTACAATAGTTATTAAATAGTTATTAACTATTTAATAGCTACCTAGTTAAAATAAGTACAAATTTACCTGTAAAATAAACCCTAAACTAAGTTACAATTACACCTAACACTACACTATAATTAAATTAATTACCTAAACTACCTACAATTAAATACAATTAAATTATATAAACTAAAGTACAAAAAACCCCACTAAATTACAGAAAATAAAAAAGAAATTACAAATTTTTAAACTAATTACACCTAATCTAATCCCCCCTAATAAAATAAAAAAAGCCCCCCAAAATAAAAAAATTACCTACCCTATACTAAATTACAAATAGCCCTTAAAAGGGCTCTTTGCGGGGCATTGCCCCAAAGTAATCAGCTCTTTTACCTGTAAAAAAAAATACAATACCCCCCCAACATTAAAACCCACCACCCACACACCCAACCCTACTCTAAAACCCACCCAATCCCCCCTTAATAAAACCTAACACTACCCCCTTGAAGATCACCCTACCTTGAGCCGTCTTCACCCAGCCGGGCACAAATGGATGTCCAGAGGGGCAGAAGTCTTCATCCGATCCAGCCAGAAGAGGACATCCAGAACGGCAGAAGTCTTTATCCAGGCGGCATCTTCTATCTTCTTCCATCCGGAGAGGAGCGGGTCCATCTTGAAGACATCCGACGCGGAGCATCCTCTTCCATCCGACGGCGACTGAAGAATGAAGGTTCCTTTAAGTGACGTCATCCAAGATGGCGTCCCTTCAATTCCGATTGGCTGATAGAATCTTATCAGCCAATCGGAATTAAGGTAGGAAAAATCCTATTGGCTGATGCAATAAGCCAATAGGATTGAAGTTCAATCCTATTGGCTGATCCAATCAGCCAATAGGATTGAGCTTGCATTCTATTGGCTGATTGGAACAGCCAATAGAATGCGAGATCAATCCTATTGGCTGATTGCATCAGCCAATAGGATTTTTTCTACCTTAATTCCGATTGGCTGATAGGATTCTATCAGCCAATCGGAATTGAAGGGACACCATCTTGGATGATGTCACTTAAAGGAACCTTCATTCTTCAGTCGCCGTTGGATGGAAATAGGATGCTCCGCGTCGGATGTCTTTAAGATGGACCCGCTCCGCTCCGGATGGAAGAAGATAGAAGATGCTGCCTGGATGAAGCCTTCTGCCCGTCTGGAGGTCCTCTTCTGGCCGGATCGGATGAAGACTTCTGCCCCTCTGGACGTCCACTTGTGCCCGGCTGGGTGAAGATGGCTCAAGGTAGGGTGATCTTCAAGGGGGTAGTGTTAGGTTTTTTTAAGGGGGGATTGGGTGGGTTTTAGAGTAGGGTTGGGTGTGTGGGTTGTGGGTTTTAATGTTGGGGGGGTATTGTATTTTTTTTAAAGGTAAAAGAGCTGATTACTTTGGGGCAATGCCCCGCAAAAGGCCCTTTTAAGGGCTATTTGTAATTTTAGTATAGGGTAGGGAATTATATTATTTTGGGGGGCTTTTTTTATTTTATCAGGGGGATTAGATTAGGTGTAATTAGTTTAAAAAAATTGTAATTCTTTTTTTATTTTCTGTAATTTAGTGTTTGTTTTTCTGTACTTTAGTTTATTTAATTTAATTGTAGTTAATTGTAGGTAATTTATGTAATTAATTTAATGATAGTGTAGTGTAGGTGTAATTGTAATTTAGGTTAGCATTTATTTTACAGGTAAATTTGTACTTATTTTAACTAGGAAGTTATTAAATAGTTAATAACTATTTAATAACTATTCTACCTAGTTAAAAAAAATACAAAGTTGCCTGTAAAATAAATATAAATCCTAAGCTAGCTACAATGTAACTATTAGTTATATTGTAGCTAGCTTAGGGTTTATTTTATCGGTAAGTATTTAGTTTTAAATAGGATTAATTTATTTAATTGTAGTAAATTTATTTAGATGTATTTAAATTATATTTTAGTTAGGTGGGTGTTAGGGTTAGGATTAGACTTAGGTTTAGGGGTTAATAAATTTATTAGAGTGGTGGCGATGTTGGCGGCGGCAGATTAGGGGTTAATAAATTTAATATAGTTGCGGCGACATTGGGGGGGCAGATTAGGGGTTAATAAATATAATGTAGGGTTCGGCGATTTTGGGGACAGTAGATTAGGGGTTCATAGGGATAATGTAGGTGGCGGCGGTGTCCGGAGCGGCAGATTAGGGGTTAATAATATAATTTAGGTGGCGACGATGTTGGGGGCGGCAGATTAGGGGTTAATAAGTGTAAGATTAGGGGTGTTTAGTCTTGGGGTTCATGTTAGGATGTTAGGTGCAGACATAAAATTAATTTCCCCATAGGAAACAATGGGGCTGCGTTAGGAGCTGAACGCTGCTTTTTTGCAGGTGTTAGGTTTTTTTTCAGCCAGCTCAGCCCCATTGTTTCCTATGGGGAAATCGTGCACGAGCACGTTTTGCCAGCTTACCGTTACCGTAAGCAGCGCTGGTATTACAGTGAGATGTGGAGCTAAATTTTGCTCAACGCTCACTTTTCTGAGGCTAACGCCAGCTTGCAGAAAACTTGTAATACCAGCGTTGGCTTAAGTGAGCAGTAAGAAAAAAAGGCTCGTTAGCACCGCACAGCCTTACCAACAAAAACTTGTAATCTAGTCGATTGTTAGTAAGAAGAATATGTGACAAGGCCTATATTATACACATCATTGTTGTAGACTGTTATGAACACATAATGAAAAACGTGTACAAACATTTTAATTCTAAAACACAATCCATTACATTAACCTGCATCCTGAATGAACCTGTAGAAAAATCCCTTTTTAATGTTAAATACTGCAAACATAGTATTATACTTGAAAATTACCTTGGATATCAGGGACGTCCAAATCTGTCCCTGACTCATCCTCTGGACGACCCTCAAGCAGTGTCAATGGCAGCGGGGGAGAAGAGCGGTTGCTCCTTGGTGTTGCCATTGACACTGGCCTCATGTACCGGGGGATTCTGTCTCTTGGCCATCTGAGAACATATAAAGTTGTCAACATTAGATCCATGTGATATTTTTTCTTTTGTGTAATGTATCTGCAGCTGTAATGCATGCAATATTTATTTCCTCTGATGAAAATAACAATCTATTTAAAACAATAAAATGAATAATAGGATTAAATTAGAAAATAGATTAAAATGTAATGCTCTACCATGAAATAAAATATGTGGGTTCAGTGTCATTGAAATATACATAATTTATAAGCGATTGTTGCGCCCTGTAGTGCTTCTTTCCTGCCCTCTAAGGTCCGAAAACCTCTGTAGACAATGACGACGCGACCTCACATCCGAGACGCGATACATTCGTCTCAACATTTCATAGACAATCTTGTTGCGATCTTCATGTGCAATTCCACGTAGTCCTCCAATTCTCTTCTGGAAATACTTGTCCATCCCGTCTACAAGACAGACAAGTTCTCCCTCAGAGAATGGAGGTGGGCGCACCATGATTGTCTATGAAAATGTTATAAAAAAAAAATTTTGTTATCTGCGACACTAATTACACAATTTTTAAACAATCTGATTGGTTATAGTGATTAAAAAAAGTATTGTAAGTTTTGATTTGCTGATTATTGTGAGTAGAAAAAGTATTGTAAGTTTTGATTTTATGTTTTTATTGATCATGTGATAATGCCCTTTATGTCAAACATGGAAAATAATCTAATAATATCTGCATCATATATCCTAGTATAAAGCAATGTCAATGCTTGAGAAAAATATGTTTTATATTTTTATCTCTATATCTACCAGTGCACCAAATATGGAGCAATACTTTGCACCAAAATTTGAAGCAATAATATTGTCCCGTTGCTTTTGTAATGAGAGACAATGATGAAACAATCCATAAATAATAATGTATTTTTAATTGTTATCCCTATATCTACTAGTGCACCAAATGTGAAGCAATAATATTGTTTGATTTAGAAAGAGTATACAATTTTAACAGTATCTAACTTACTTTTTTATGTAATATACTTCATACTCTTGCAGCATCGAACATGAGCTTTCTGTGTTTTCTGACTCCCATTGATTTCTATGGCATCCACGGCCTCAAGGGTGGCGGTTTGAAAGCTAGGTATGCTGCGTCGGAATAGACGCGAGCGTACCTGTTAAATGTTTGATAAATTAAGAAATGGGTCAAATAGAGTTGAATGTGAATTCAAAACATCGGTAATGACGCAAGCATAGATCTGCTTTGGATTAAGATTGCGGGAGCGTATATTTCATCACACATTTCAACATTTGACGATCTTGATGCTTTAATAACTATGGGGGATCATTCTCGCGACAAATACGACGAGGGATTCAAGCGTATTTTCAGTTGACGCTTTGATAAATAGGCCCCCATAGTCTCAAATGTGGTAAAGCACTCCTGGTTAGTTTAAAAAAAGGCCATAGAAGCTTGTAGTGCCCAGTGTGCACTTCAAATGCACAATATAATCCCAAAAGATAGAAGGAACTCACTGGGTCTTAATTCACATAGTTTCCTTTATTTGTGACGTTTCGGGGTCACCCTCGTTCTCAAACAAGCATAAAATAAAATACATTTACTCACCCTTTTTTATCAACATCCAAAAACCCCATAGCGGCTTTGCTGGCAGCGTCCCGGAAGTGGCCGTGATCACGTGACTCATGCATCCTGCTCCCCGTTGTCATGGCAACTGGACGCCCTACCAACGCCTGTGAACTAAAAACAAGACATAGTGACATATGGCACATTAGCGGTTGCATTTAATTTCATATTTATGCCACTTTCAGCACCTAGCAGTATACTAACAGATGCTTGTCACAATGGAGTTTCATGCCAGCATTCACGCTGTTCCTGATAAGCAATCTATATAGTGTACAGCATGATATTACACGCAAGTTTATTGCTAGAAGTTAACCATTAGGACTCCTATGAGACTCCTACATTAAAATTTAAGGTCCAAAAAATGTATCTTTACTTCTCTCCATAACGACTTGTTTTGATTATCAGGCCACTAGGCATGGTAACATAATCTATCTCCTAGATCCCCACTTAGACTACCCCGGGCTCTGACCTGAAAGAGATATCCTCCTTCCTGAAAGACCTAACCTGACCAGCCAGTATGCTTAAAGGGACAGTCTACTTTTTTTATTGTTTAAAATGATAGATAACACCTTTACTACCCATTCCCCAGCTCTGTATAACCAACATTGTTATATTGATATATTTTATATCCTCTAAGTTGGCCTGTTTCTAAGCCCCTGCAGACTAACTCATCTCAATTCATTAGCTTTTTAAATTTTGCCAGACAGTGCTAGTTCATGTGTGCCATATAGATAAGCATTGTACTGGCTGCCATGGAGAATGATAGTGATTATACAAGAACAAATACTGCAAGATTGTACAAAACAGTAATATAATGGGCAGTCTACAGGGGTTTATAACAGTGTTGGTTATGAAAAACTGGGGAATAAAGGAATTTTCTAACTTTTTAAAGAATGACAATTTTCAAGTAGACTGTCCTTTTAACATTGCTATATCTATCATGTTCAACTGTGTCAAACTTTTAAATGAAACCAAATGGAATGTAATTATATACACTATTGGTATATAAATATACATAGGAACATCAAACAACCTCAAACAGCATTCTTATGTATCACTTACAAGGACATACACGCTGCATGCTTTATTTTGGTATTCAAAATATCTGCTCTTGCTTTTAGTATCCCCACCATTACTGAAAGTTTCAATAATTACGTATTGGCTATAAAAAGTCTATGTAAGCATAGTCATCAGAAGAAATTACACTTCCAGTGGGAGGTAAAATAAATAAAAGTAATACAATGTTAGTTTCAATTATTATCTTTAATTATTGGGGTTTGATAAGCAGGCAGACATAAGAGGAATTATGTTTGTATAGAAAGTGATAAAAGAAGAACAAAAAACAACTATTTCATATACAAAAGTAATCCTAAATGAGCAATTGCTCAAACATTTTAAACTCTGCTGATGGTATAACAAGTCTTTAGAAAGACATTAAGGGGAAACCAATGTAACAGTACATTATCCCTTTACTTTTGCGGGGGCTGGAGACATAGGTCTCTGAACTTACCAGTACTTTGAAACCACTTCTGTAAATCTCTAAAGGCATATTTTACCTTGAGAACAGTGTGTCTCGCAAAGTGGTGTTCCCTGCTTTTATATATGTGAAGGACACGCGTACATTACAATAGGGCTCAGAAAAAATTGTAATTTAAAAAATGTTTGAAATTAATGAAATATTGAATTAAAAAATGCAGTAAAAAAAGTACTTTTTAAAGGAATACTAAACATTTTGAGATGTTATATAAAATGATATATTGTATGTATAATAAAAGTCTGCAATATACTTTAATTATTTATTTTGTCCCCCTTTCCTGTAATTCCATTCTGAAATTGTGAACTTTTCAGTTCCTGTTAGAAATGGAAGTGCAGAACACTGTTATACTCAACACAGTCTTTGGCTGAACACTCTTTTGACCTATTTATAAGTGTCCCTAATTAGCTACAGCAGAGAAGGTAGCCTAAGTTACAACATGGCAGCTCAGATTGTTTTATAAACACTAAAACGTTACACTTATTTTGTTAATATTTAAACAGCTAATGAAACTTTCTCTATATGTTATTTTCAGACTAATCTTTTTTGAACGAATCTCTCTATCTAGCATTTATTAAGTGTTTAATATCCCTTTAAAGGGACATGAAACCTAAAATGTTTCTTTCATGATTCAGATAGAGCATACAATTTTAAACAACTTTCTGATTTACTTATATTACCTATTTTGATTGTCTCAGGAGCTTGGAGCTATTTTGGGTATCAAGTAGTCCCTTTAAAGCTCATAAAAAAATCTAAATTCTTCTGCGCAAATCAAAGTTTGTATTGAAATTAACCAGAAAAACCCTTATTTAATGCACACACAATATAAATCATAACAAAACTACACTGCATATGCAAAAATGTTGTGAAGGTAAAACTTATAATATGAAGTTCAAAGTGTATTGTTTCCACTACTGTAAAATTTGTTTTTCTGTCTCGGAAAGTGAGTTGAGCAGGGTCCTTCTAGGGTGTACCTGAAAGTTCTCTCACAGGTCTGGTGTATTCTCTAAACATTTTACTCCTACATATCTCACTACTTTATCTTGCAAAGTGAAATGGGGTAATTTTGTGTAAAAATACACAAAACACTTATTACCTAATTAGAAAAACGCATGCATCCAAGCATTTAGGTAATTGTAAGAGACTATACGCTAAAATCATAGTAATCTGATTTGTATTGGTTGCAGTATTTAATTTTTAAATTGTGTCCTCTCTTCCCTGATAAATTTCCAGTAATCTCCATTATTTTCTATGGGAGGCATTGCCTAACTTGCAGCAAAATCCCCTTTTTTAAAAGTAATTCTCTGAGGGCAGCCTCAGTGAGTGTCAGTGGGGGTTTTCACGTCTGAATATTAGATAACAGGGTTCCAAAATGCCAAGGGACAGGAGTACAATAACAAATTCTAACAAATCAGATAATTTTAATATTATACTGACATCCCAATATTGGTTTAGATGTATTTAATATTTGATATAGAAAAAAGATCAAATTAAAAAAAAATCTCTTTAGTAAATAAAAAAAAATGCTGTACTTTTCAATTAGATACAGATTACATTAAGACTGTCATTTCGGTAAAACATTATCTCAACCTTATAAGATTCACAAAGGTGACAGCTTAAATTGAATACATCATCATTATTACTGGAAAAATTATTATGTAAGTATTGTTACATTTATTGTAAAATTAATGCTAGTATATCTGATAAGTAAAAGAGAAAATGTCCCTCTCATCACAGCAGTCCTATAACAGTCCTACTGGTCAAAGGCCTTAAGCTATTAAATCTAACAATATTCCTCTGGGAATAGAGTTCAAAAGTGCCCAATTACTAATGCAATCAATGCTAAGAATTATGCTTTCTCCCTGCTTTCTAGCTGTTATTTCATAACTTACAACTCAAATATAGAATGTAGGATAAGAAAATGAATATCATATTTCAGAACATAGTCATTACTGGATGAAGTGTCTTGATTAGGAGAACCTTTCTAGAAATATTATCATGTAAGCTTCAGAGATATTATTTCCAAACAGTTAGAAAAAACATACACCAAGATTACAAGTTGTGCGCTATACCCGGTGCGTAAATGACGTTAAAAATTGTATTAACCCCTAAACCACCGCCCCCCCCCCCCCCATTGCTAACACCTAAATAAACCTATTATCCCCTAAACTGCTACCACCCCACAGCGCAACTACTATAATAAATCTATTAACTCCTAAACCGCCGGCCCCCCACATCACAACTACTAAACCTATTAACCCCAAAATGCCCCCCCCCCACATCGGGACACACAAAATTAAACTATTAACCCCTGAACCTAACACCTCCTTAAATTAAAGTTACAATATAGCTATCTTAAAAAAAATAAAAACTTACCTGTAAAATAAAAAACTAAGCTTAAATTATAAATAAACCTATCTATTTAAAAAAATAAAAAAAAATTAAAAAAAAAAATTACAAATTAAAAAAATCCTAACACTACAAAAAAAAAAAAAAAAAATCTAACATTACAAAAAACAAATTACAAAAAATAAAAATAATTTAACATTACAATAAATAATAAACAAAATTATACAAATTTAACCTAATCTAATACCCCTATAAAAACAAAAAAAACACCCCAAAATAAAAACAACCCCTAATCTAACAATAAACTACAAATAGCCCTTAAAAGGGCCTTTTGTAGGGCATTGCCCTGAAGCAATCAGTTTTTTACTTAAAAGAAATACAAAGTACCCTTAACAGTAAAACCCCCCCCACCCAACCAACCCCCAAAAATAAAAATACCTAAGCAACCCATTGACCCTAAAGGGTTATTTGTATGGGTATTGCCCTTAAAATGGCAATCAGCTCTTTAGTGCCCATTAAAAAATAAGAAAAAAACTAACACTAACCCCCAAAAATGTACTTTCCTTTCAGTTCCTGAAGTCCAGACATCCATCTTTATCCAGGCGGCGACAAATCTTTATCCAGGCGGCGACATCTTCATCCATAGCAGGGGCATCTTCTATCTTCATCCCGGTGGCGCAGAGCCGTGGCAGTGCAGAGCTGAGAAGAAACGGCAGTGACGATGACATCCAGCGTGGAGCCTCCTCTTCATGCGATCTCCGCCGCACACTAAAGATTGATTGCAAGGTACCCCTTTAATATTTGGGGTACCTTGCATTCCTATTGGCTGAAATTTTGAAAGCAGCCAATAGAATAAGAGCTGTTTAAATACTTTTGGCTGATTTGATTTGGCTGATGACTTCAGGAACTGTAAGTACATTTTTTGGCGTTAGTGTTAGGTTTATTTTGTTTGTTTTTTGGGGTGTTGTTTTTTTAAATTAGGGCTTTTTTTATTTTTTAATGGGCACTAAAGAGCTAATTGCCCTTTTAAGGGCATGCCCATACAAATGCCGCTTTAGGGTCTTTAGATTTTTTTTAAAGTTTGTATTTTTTTGGGGGGGGGGTTGGTTGGGTGGGGGGTTTTACTGTTAAGGGGTACTTTGTCATTTTGTTTAGGTAAAAGAGCTGATTGCTTCAAGGCAATGCCATACAAAAGGCCCTTTTAAGTGCTATTGGTAGTTTATTGTTAGATTGGGGATGTTTTTATTTTGTGGTGGCTTTTTTTGTTTTAATAGGAGTATTAGATTAGGTTTAATTTTAATTATTTTCGATATCGTTTATTATTTTTTGTAATCTTAGATTTTTTTTATTTTACGTAATTTTAGTGTTTGTTTTTTGTATTGTTAGTTTTTTTTTTTTTTCGTAGTGTTAGGATTTTTTAATTTTGTAATTTACAGGTAGATTACAAGTTTTGCGTTCGTGTTTTAACTCTGAAAAAACTTGTAAATTCAGCGTTAAAACTGCAACGCAGCCATTACGAGTCTTGTCGGTATAGCTGTACCGCAAGCATTTTAGCCTGTAATGCAACTTCAGTCCTGCACTCGAAAAGATTACAATTTTTCATGGGATTCCCATAGCGCTGGTATTACAAGTTTTGCGGTGAGGCTAAAAAGCTTGCGTTACACCCTATAACGACAAGTTCCAGACCGCCATCTGAGAGCAGTAGTTATGAGTTTTACGCAACAAAACTTTTAAATAAACTCATAACTAAAGTGTTACAAAGTACACCCATAAACTACCTATTAACCCCTAAACCAAGGCCCTCCCGCATCGCAAATACTATATTAAAGCTATTAACCCCTAATCTGCCGCTTCTGACATGGCCGCCACTAACAAAATTTATTAACCCCTATTGCGGTGCTCCCCGACATCACTAGCACTAAATAAACCTATTAAGCCCTAAACCGCCAGCCCCCCACATTGCAACAACTTAAATTAAACTATTAACCTCTAAACCTAACCCTAAACATAACCCTAACCCTAACACCCCCTAACTTTAACATAATTAAAATAGAGCTAAATTAAAGTTACAATTATTAACTAAATAATACCTATTTAAAACTAAATACATACTTACCTGTGAAATAAAACCTAAGCTAGCTACAATATAACTAATAGTTATATTGTAGCTAGCTTAAGTTTTATTTTATTTCACAGATAAGTTTGTATTTATTTAAACTAAGTAGACTAGTTATTAAATAGTTATTAACTATTTACTAACCACCTAGTTTAAATAACTACAAATTTACCTGTCAAATAAAACCTAAGCTGTCTTACACTAAAACCTAACACTACAATAAATAAAAAAAACACTAAAATTACAAAAAATGAAAAAACCTACCATTACAAAAAAATAACAAACAAAATTATCCAAAACAATAAAAATTATTCCTATTCTAATACCCCGTTTAACCCCTTAACGACACATGTCGTACAGGGTATGTCATACACAAACTGGTACCCTGTACGTCGTTAGGGGTTTAAAGGTATTGCTGTGATGCCTCGATATTGTGGCATCACTGCAATACCTTTTTTGGCACACCCTGTGTCCCTCTCTGCATCGGCCAGCGATGGTACAGTTCATTGGTGGGTGGGAGCAGCTGCAGGGAGGCGGGTGGGTGGCCCATTGCTGGACAAGTTCTGGTGACGACACCGGCCACTGTTCCGGGAAGGTGGGCAGGAGTGCGCGAGGGGAGGCAGTCCGATTGGTGGGAGAGAGAGAGGGAGGAGGGAGAGGGGAAATGTTGTTGGGAATGGGATCTGGGAGGGGGAGGTGGGTAGGATATTGGGGGGGCAGCTACACTATGGAAAAATGGGGAAAAATAAAAAATTAAATTAAAAAAAGCAAATTTGTGAAGAAATTGGGTACTGGCAGGCAGCTGCCAGTACCTACAATAGCCACAAATAGGAAGAGGGGGGAGGTTAAGAGAGTTGTTTGAGGGGGATCGTGGAGGTTGGGGGGTTAAGGGGGAACCTACACTGCAGAAACTATTTATTTATTTTAGAAAAATGCTTAAGATGGTGGTGACAATTGTGGGATGTGGGAGGGAATAGAGCTGTTTGTGAGGGGTCAGGGAGGGATCAGGGGGTGGTATGTGTCAGGTGAGAGACTGATCTCTACGATAAAGCTAACATTAACCCTACAAGCTACCTAATTAACCCCTTCAATGCTGGGCATGATACAAGTGTGGTGTGCAGTGGAATTTAGGGGCCTTCTAATTACCAAAAAGTAACGTCAAAGCCATATATGTCTGCTATTTCTGAAGAAAGGGGATTCCAAAGAAGCATTTACAACCATTTGTGCCATAATTGCACAAGCTTTTTGTAAATAATTTTAGTGAGAAACCTAAAGTTTGTGAAAAAGTTAGTGATTGTTTTTATTTGATCGCATTTAGCGGTGAAATGGTGGCATGAAATATACCAAAACGGGCCTAGATCAATACTTTGGCTTGTCTACTAAAAAAAATATACATCTAAAGGGATATTCAGGGATTCCTGACAGATATCAGTGTTACAACGTAACTATCGCTAATTTGGAGAAAAAAAAATGGTTTGGAAATAGTGCTACTTGTATTTATTTCCCTATAACTTGCAAAGAACATGTAAACATTGGGTATTTCTAAACTCAGAAATAAAAATGTAGAAACTATTTAGCATGGTTGGTTTTTGGTGGTTGTAGATGTGTAACAGATTTTGGGGGTCAAAGTTAGAAAAAGTGTGTTTTTTTCATTTTTTTCATCATATTTTCTTAAAAAAAATTATAATAAATGAGATATAAGATATGATGAAAATAATGGTATCATTAAAAAGTCCATTTAATGGCGAGAAAAAAGGTATATAATATGTGTGGGTACAGTAAATGAGTAAGAGAAAAATTACAGCTAAACACAAACACCGCAGAAATGTAAAAATAGCCCTGGTCCTTAAGGGTAAGAAATTGAAAAATTGCCTTGTCCTTAAGGGGTTAATTAAAAAACACCCCAAAATAAAAACCCTTATCTATAATAAACTACAAAGGGCCCTTAAAAGGGCCTTTTGTAGGCCCTTAAAAGGGCCTTTTGTAGGGAATTGCCCTAAAGAAATCAGCTCTTTTTCTACAAAAGAATGCAAGCTCAATCCTATTGGCTGATTGGATCAGCTAATAGGATTGAACTTCAATCCTATTGGCTGATTGCATCAGCCAATAGAATTCTTTCTACCTTAATTCCGATTGGCTGATAGAATTCTATCAGCCAATCGGAATCAAAGGGACACCATCTTGG
This sequence comes from Bombina bombina, assembly GCF_027579735.1. NCBI lineage: Eukaryota > Metazoa > Chordata > Amphibia > Anura > Bombinatoridae > Bombina > Bombina bombina. Next base: position 953,709,968 of record NC_069503.1, read on the forward strand.
ATGACGTCACTTAAAGGAACCTTCATTCGTCGTTAGTCGTCGGCAGAAGAGGATGCTCCATGTCGGATGTCTTGAAGGTGGACCCGCTCCGCATCGGATGGATGAAGATAGAAGATGCCGTCTGGATGAAGACTTCTGCCCGTCTGGAGGACCAATTCGCCCGGCTTGGATGAAGACTTCTCCTGGCTTCGTTGAGGACTTCGGCCCGGCTTGGATGAAGACTTCTGCCGCTTCCTTGAGGATGGATGTCCGGTCTTCAGAACTGTAAGTCGATCTTCAGGTGGTTAGTGTTAGGTTTTTTAAGGGTGTATTGGGTGGGTTTTATTTTTTAGATTAGGGTTTGGGCCTGCAATAGAGCTAACTGCCCTTTTAATGGCAATGCTCATCCAAATGCCCTTTTCAGGGCAATGGGGAGCTTAGGTTTTTTTAGATAGTATTTTATTTGGGGGTTGGTTGTGTGGGTGGTGGGTTTTACTGTTGGAGTGGTTGTTTGTATTTTTTTTTACAGGTAAAAGAGCTGATTTCTTTGGGGCAATGCCCTGCAAAAGGCCCTTTTAAGGCTATTGATAGTTTCGTTTAGGCTGGGGGGGGGGTTATTTTGGGGGGGCTTTTTTATTGTGATAGGGCTATTAGATTAGGTGTAATTAGTTTAAAGATCTTGTAATTTGTTTATTATTTTCTGTAATTTAGTGTTTGTTTGTTTTTTGTACTTTAGCTAATTTGATTTAATTTGTATTTAATTGTTTTTAATTTAGTTAATTTATTTAATTGTAGGGTTAGGTTAGGTGTTATTGTAACAGGTTAGGTTTTATTTTACAGGTACTTTTGTATTTATTTTAGCTAGGTAGTTATTAAATAGTTAATAACTATTTAATAACTATTGTACCTAGTTAAAATAAATACAAACTTGCCTGTAAAATAAAAATAAACCCTAAAATAGCTACAATGTAACTATTAGTTATATTGTAGCTATCTTAGGGTTTATTTTACAGGTAAGTATTTAGTTTTAAATAGGAATTATTTAGGTAATAATATTAATTTTTATTTAGATTTATTTAAATTATATTTAAGTTAGGGGGTGTTAGGGTTAGGGGTTTAGGGGTTAATACATTTAGTATAGTGGCGGCGACATTGGGGGTGGCAGATTAGGGGTTAATACATGTAGATAGGTGGCAGTGATGTTAGGGGCGGCAGATTAGCGGTTAATAATATTTAACTAATGTTTGTGAGGCGGGAGTGTGGCAGTTTAGGGGTTAATATGTTTATTATAGTGGCGGCGACGTTGAGGCAGCAGATTAGGGGTTAATAAGTGTAGGTAGGTTGCGGCGACATTGGGGGCGGGAGATTAGAGGTTAATAAATATAATGTAGGTGTCGGTGGTGTCCGGAGCGGCAGATTAGGGGTTAATAAGTATAATATAGGTCTCTGCGATGTCGGGGGCGGCAGATTAGGGGTTAATAAGTGTAAGATTAGGGGTGTTTAGACTAAGGATTCATGTTAGGGTGTTAGGTGTAAACATAAAATGTATTTCCCCATAGGAATCAATGGGGCTGCATTAAGGAGTTTTACGCTGCTTTTTTGCAGGTGTTAGGCTTTTTTTCAGCCGGCACTCCCAGTTTATTCCTATGGGGAAATCGTGCACTAGCACGTATGACCAGCTCACCGCTGACTTAAGCAGCGCTGGTATTGAAGTGCGGTAATAAGCTAAAGTTTGCTCAACGCTCACTTCTTGCCTTTTAACGCCGGGTTTGTAAAAACCCGTAATACTAGCGCTCTAGGTAAGTGAGAAGTGAGAATAAACTGCTCGTTAGCACCGCACAGCTCATAACGAAAAACTCGTAATCTAGCGGATAGTTATTACCTTTTTAAAGCCAAATTCTTAACGTCATTTATTCAACCCAATTTTATTTATTTTTTTCATTTACGTCATGTGTTTTAATCCTCCAGTTGAAAATTAGGCCATTAGGCGACCGTCACTCTATGTAATCCGCCCACTGAATTGACAGCGCATGCACAATTTCATTTATCATGCTATTGAACACCATGCGTGCTCCCGTGTTACCCATGTGTGGTGTTCACAATTGGGAATCCCTTACAGTGTCATCGGCTAAACGATACAGACGATAACATCAGTGTATTTTGCAAAGTGCTCGGTTGAAGTAAGTACCTCAGTCTCTCCGGATTTAAATTATAATATTTATTTTATTAGATTTTATATAGCAATAACGTGCTGAACTTTAATTATATAGTAGTAAATAGGCTGTACAAGGCAAAGCACTCTAGTGTCCCTGACACAAAAGTGCTGTGAGCCAGGATGTTCAAGTTTAAATCTGAGCACTCGAAATAAACAAATATACTTTAAACCTTGCTTTGCATATGCTCATGGCACAACCATGACAATTCAGTAGATGATTACAGCTTATCCCCGTCCCTTACAGCTATTAAACTGTAGGGGATATAATAATGGGTTTAATCTATTTTGCAAATAAATTTGGAACACATAGCAGGTACCATCTGAATGGTGTCTTTAAAAGCTTTATAAAATAAAATAATATATGAGTAGATAAAATTAAGTGTAACAGATAATTATACCATAATGTACTTGGAAAACTAAGAGAAGAAAACTAATTACAAAGCAGTACATTATAGTCAGCATCTTCACAGTTTTAAACAATATGTTTATGTGTATAAATGCTGTAGCAACAAAGGATAATCAGTGCCATTTCACAATTAATAAATGCCTTGGTAAATACGCATTTTTAATATGAGTTCAACTCAGGGATATTATATATCCATAAGAAGTTTAGAGAAAGGCAATCATAGACTGTAAAGTGTAAGATTAATCTATTTAAAGGAAAGCCTTAGACATATCCCAGCTATTGTTTGAACTCCTTTGCAGTAGTTGCTTCTACATTGTGTATTGGAAGTCTTTCCTATACTTCACCGACCTTCTCTGTAAGGGCCTGATGATCAAAACCTCGCAGTCATAGAGAGAAATTTTGCCAAATCTTTGGGGGCTATTTTTGAGCATTATTTTACAATGTAGGTGTCTCTCCTACATATCCAGAACTCTGCATAGAGAGATAAAAAAAACTCTCAAGATAAAAAATTGCCTTTTCAAAAGTCTTTGAGGGACCTCGTTTTACTGGCGAGATGGCTTAGAACATCTCCCCAGAGCGCAGAGGTTTAGATTATCATGTCCTAAGGGAGAACTTATGCTCATTACTCATGAACCTAAAACCTCCAATCAGAGATTATTTTTAAATATTCTAATATTCAGCAATACCAATGTAAATTAAGAGAGCTAAGTATCATTTAAGTTGCAGACTGATGACCTCTGCTACTTAGCTATCGGCTGCAGGCTCGCTCAATCATGCCTGCTCTTTGGGAGCTCTGAAGCTGCATCCTCAACTTGATAAATGCAAGCATCAAATGCATAGCCCCAATTACACAATATGTTATGCAGATAGATTGATTTCCCATAGAATAGAATATCATTGTTGAATTAACTCAGTGCAAAGTATTGGTGAAGTTAATTTGGAGTGAAGCCTTCCAAAAATAAAACAGTTTTTTCTTATAATTTCCAAAAGTATGGTAATGGACTCAAATTTGAAAAAATCCAAAAACAATTATGTAACCATGTGAAACACTTTCACCTAGATTACGAGTTTTGCGTTAGAGGCTGGTATTACGGATTTTTACACACCCAACGATAACCGCAAAAAAGTGAGCGAAGAGCAAAATTTAGCTCCACATCTCACCTCAATATCACCGCTGCTTACGTTAGCAGTGAGCAGGTAAAACGTGCTTGTGCATGATTTCCCCATAGGAATCAATGGGGGAGAGCTGCCTGCAAAAAAGCAGCGTTCAGCTCCTAACGCAGCCCCATTGATTCCTATGAGGAAATAAAAGTTATGTCTACACCAAACACCCTAACATGAACCCCGAGTCTAAACACCCCTTATCTTACACTTATTAACCCCTAATCCGCCGCCCCCAACATCCCCAACACAAACATTATATTATTAACCCCTAATCTGCCGCTCCGGACACCGCCGCCACCTACATTATACTTATGAACCCCTAATCTGCTGCCCCCAACATCGCTGACACAACATTATATTTATTAACCCCTAATCTGCCACTCCCAATGTCGCCGCAACCTAACTACATTTATTAACCCCTAATCTGCTGTCCACAAAGTCGCCCCTAAACCTAAGTCTAACCCTAATCCTAACCCCCCTAACTTAAATATAATTTAAATAAAATTACTACAATTAACTAAATAATTCCTATTTAAAACTAAATACTTACCTATAAAATAAACCCTAAGCTAGCTACAATATAACTAATAGTTACATTGTTTCTATCTTAGGGTTTATTTTTATTTTACAGGTAACTTTGTATTTATTTTAACTAGGTACAATAGTTATTAAATAGTTATTAACTATTTAATAACTACCTAGCTAAAATAAAGACAAATTTACCTGTGAAATAAAACCTAACCTAAGTTACAATTACACCTAACACTACACTATAATTAAAATAATTCCCTAAACTAAATACAATTAATTACAATTTAAAAAAATATCTAAAGTACGAAAAAAAACCACTAAATTACAGAAAATAATAAAATAATTACAAGATTTGTAAACTAATTACACCTGCTCTAATCCCCGTAACAAAATAAAAAAGCCCCCCAAAATAAAAAAAAAAGCCCTACCCTACACTAAATTACAAATAGCCATTAAAAGGGCCTTTTGCGGGGCATTGACCCAAAGTAATCAGCTCTTTTACCTGCAATAAAAAGTACAAATACCCCCAACATTAAAACCCACCACCCACACAACCAACCCTACTCTAAAACCCACCCAATCTCCCCTTAAAAAAATCTAACACTAACCCCTTGAAGATCACCCTATCGTGATACGTTTTCACCCAACCGGGCAGAAGTGGTCCTCTAGACGGGCAGAAGTCTTCATCCAAGCTGGGCAGAAGAGGTCCTCCAGACGGGCAGAAGTCTTCATCAAGACGGCATTTTCTATCTTCATTCATCCGGCGTGGAGCGGGTCCATCTTCAAGACATCCGACGTCGAGCATCCTTCTCGGCCGACGACTACCAGACGAATGAAGGTTCCTTTTAAGTGACGTCTTTCAAGATGGCGTCCCTTCAATTCCGATTGGCTGATAGAATTCTATCAGCCAATCGGAATTAAGATAGAAAAAATCCTATTGGCTGTTTAGAGTAGGGTTGGTTGTGTGGGTGGTGGGTTTTAATGTTGGGGGTATTTGTACTTTTTATTACAGGTAAAAGAGCTGATTACTTTGGGTCAATGCCCCGCAAAAGGCCCTTTTAATGGCTAATTGTAATTTAGTGTAGGGTAGGGCTTTTTTTTATTTTGGGGGGCTTTTTTATTTTGTTATGGGGATTAGAGCAGGTGTAATTAGTTTACAAATCTTGTAATTATTTTATTATTTTCTGTAATTTAGTGTTTTTTTTTCGTACTTTAGATATTTTTTTAAATTGTAATTAATTGTATTTAGTTTAGGGAATTATTTTAATTATAGTGTAGTGTTAGGTGTAATTGTAACTTAGGTTAGGTTTTATTTTACAGGTAACTTTGTATTTATTTTAGCTAGGTAGTTATTAAATAGTTAATAACTAATTAATAACTATTGTGCAATTAAATCCAAAATAAGGTGGCGCAAATTAATGCAGTTCTGTCTTTAGTGGTGTGAATGTATATGTTGTCCCACTTTGGGTCCAATAATATTCTCTCCATACAAGTGTACAAAGGTGTGTGAAAAGGTATGTGAAAAAAGAGTGAAAGGAAGTGTATAAAAAGGAGATATTATCCCTCTGTGACGATAAAAATAAAAATCTCTAAACTAGAGTTCAACAATTTAACAAGATATTTATTTAATAAAAGTACTATAAAATATGTATATATCAATCAGGCGGTCTATTCGCATATTAACATTCTGTATAATATACAATCCTAAAACACCGGTGTTATTTCATATAATAAAAACAGTAAAAAACTCAAAATTAAAATGTACAAACATGCGGGTATATACGCAAGAAATGAGACTGTAAACTTATTAATAAAAAGGTTACTCCTTTACCTCTAGACAAAGGACTAACAATTAAAAAACATATATGAATATATGTAACAAATGTCCATTATTACAGCAGAGGAACTGCACAGATATTGAAGGGTTTCGCACAGTGGCGGATCCAGGGGGGGGGGCAACGGGGCAATTGCCCCCCCCGAGAATATACTGAGAGAGGGCTTCCCTTCCCTGTGACTGTAAGTGAACTTGGCTGCGAGAGCTTAAATGGTGCTGCGCGTGCGCGATGGACCAATTCTACGGCCGTTTTTTTTTTTTATTCTAACGTTTCTCCTCCTCTTACATGAGCTTTAGCCGTGCGCCCTGTGTGATGCCTGTAAGCTGCTAGAGAGTTGTCGCGCGAGTTACTCAGTCCGTGTGTCTGCCACAGGACAGTCCTGCACCAAGTGACTAAAACCGTAGTTCATGAAGGGCTACTGTGTGTGAGCGAGCCCTGCTTGTTTTAAGGCTTATTCGCTCCGCACACGTGTGTTGAGAAGGATAAGTTTCTGCTGCAGCCTTCATCTTTGCGACCGCTGTATTCATTATCTCGTGCAGGTTTGTTTAAATTAATAACGTTATTTGTATTGTATGCATGCTTGCACTAGCTATAAAGCAAAATAATAGAACAATATTAATAAACACAGGTGTTCGCTCTTATGTAGCGTATAACTGCATAACCAATTCAACTATTATGGGTTTTAGAAGTTGGGGAAACTGACCCTTATTTTCTGAATAAAACTACTTCTGGCTAATGCGACGTTTGTCGTCTTCCCCTCAGTGTATACATCTGTGCCAAGTCCCTATCATCTACAGTAAATGCCCATATGTTTTACCTATTTTTAGACGTGTTTTGTGGTGTTATATGCATTGTAATGGCGAGTCACACACGCCAGTAATGGGGCGTAGCTTAATGCAATCTGGCCCACTCCCACCACACCTCTTCCTTCTCTCTCTGGCCTTCTTAATGTCAGGCTTCTTTATGGGGATTGGTATAAAATCTTGTTTCACTTTCCTGCTCTATAATGTACTTATTTACTTGGCACATTTGTGTTATTTACCGTTTCGCTTTTGAGCCCATTGAAGACCATAATAAATTAGGACTGAGATACTAACTACTGAATATACCTGAGGTTTAGGTATACATATACACACAGTTACACACACATGAATACACACACACACACATATACACACAGACACACACATACATACACACATACTTACATACACATACATAAATAGTTACACACACACACATTATACATACATACACACAGTTACATACATACACAGTTACATACATACACACAGTTACATACATACACACAGTTACATACATACACACAGTTACATACATGCATAAATACACACATATATACTTACATACACATACATACATACAAACATACAGTACATACACACACAAATACATACACACACACACATACATTCACAAATACACACACAGGGACTTCTAATTGTGTTTTTGAATAAGGTTAGAGCTGTACGATAGGTTAAATAAAATAGTCTGTTCTATAAGCACTCATTATTTTCTGTCTGCCGCCACAAAAAAATCTGGAAGTGCCCCTCCCGAGACCAGGCTCTGGATCCGCCACTGGTTTTGCAAGTATATAACAGTTCCTTATAGGCTCATTTTCTGGCAAACAGGGGTTACTAATCTTCCGTCATTTAGATCGTATGTGGAAACATATATGACAGATATTTCCTAGTGTGGTATTTAAACTCGCAACTTTTACTTCGTTGCTTACACTTGACTGTAATGTTAGTTCTTAAGTTTCAGCGTCTCTATTATTGTACCAGGAGGTAAGTTACATACAGTTTAACGCTGGGTGTAGGGATTCCTTCTTTCGAATAGTTCACTGTTGACGTCTTCCTTCTGTGGTACAGGAAAGCCGGTGGAGTGCTATATCACTTAGCCTCCGTTTACCAGCGGTATTGGTAATAGTCTCCTTGGATTGCCACTTCCCCAGTAGCGGACATTGGTGGTGATTCCGTGAGCTCCGATCCACAGCTTGCTTCTGTCTTTGTGAGTTGTTTAACCCAGACTCGGTATTTGCTTTCACCGGTCTCCTCACTGCTATCACAGCCGACAAAGTCCTCCTCTGGAGCTAAGTTGTGTGGCTCACTTCTCACTTTTTCCAAATTCAAGTGGTCAAGTGAATTTGGAACTATAACATATTTTATAGTACTTTTATTAAATAAATATCTTGTTAAATTGTTGAACTCTAGTTTAGAGATTTTTATTTTTATCGTCACAGAGGGATAATATCTCCTTTTTATACACTTCCTTTCACTCTTTTTTCACATACCTTTTCACACACCTTTGTACACTTGTATAGAGAGAATATTATTGGACCCAAAGTGGGACAACATATACATTCACACCACTAAAGACAGAACTGCATTAATTTGTGCCACCTTATTTTGGATTTAATTGCACTCAAAACCGTTGGGATAAGTTTTTTAAAGGTGAGCATAGTTCTGCCCAACTGGATAGATAATCACAATCTCTTATTATAACTATTGTACCTAGTTAAAATAAATACAAAGTTGCCTGTAAAATAAAAATAAACCCTAACGGCTACATTTAGAGTTGGGCGGTAGCCGTCAAAACCAGCGTTAGAGGCTCCTAACGCTGGTTTTTACCGCCCTCTGGTATTTGGAGTCAGTCAGGAAAGGGTCTAATGCTCACTTTCCAGCCGCGACTTTTCCATACCGCAGATCCCCCTATGCCATTTGCGTATCCTATCTTTTCAATGGGATCTTCCTAACGCCGGTATTTAGAGTCTTGGTTAGAAATCTAACGACAAAACTCCAGCCGCAGAAAAAAGTCAGTAGTTAAGAGCTTTCTGGGCTAACGCCGGTTTATAAAGCTCTTAACTACTGTGCTCTAAAGTACACTAACACACATAAACTACCTATGTACCCCTAAACCGAGGTCCCCCCACATCGCCGCCACTCTATTAAAATTTTTTAACCCCTAATCTGCCGACCACACACCGCTGCCACCTACGTTATCCCTATGAACCCCTAATCTGCTGCCCCTAACACCGCCGAACCCTATATTATATTTATGAACCCCTAATATGCCGCCCCCAACGTCGCCGCTACCTACCTACACTTATTAACCCCTAATCTGCCGACCGGACCGCGCCGCTATTATAATAAAGTTATTAACCCCTAATCCGCCTCACTCCCGCCTCAATAACCCTATAATAAATAGTATTAACCCCTAATCTGCCCTCCCTAACATCGCCGACACCTAACTTCAAGTATTAACCCCTAATCTGCCGATCGGAGCTCACCGCTACTCTAATAAATTTTTTAACCCCTAAAGCTAATTCTAACCCTAACCCTAACACCCCCCTAAGGTAAATATAATTTTATTCTAACGAAATAAATTAACTCTTATTAAATAAATTATTCCTATTTAAAGCTAAATACTTACCTGTAAAATAAACCCTAATATAGCTACAATATAAATTATAATTATATTGTAGCTATTTTAGGATTAATATTTATTTTACAGGCAACTTTGTATTTATTTTAACCAGGTACAATAGCTATTAAATAGTTAATAACTATTTAATAGTTACCTAGTTAAAATAATTACAAAATTACCTGTAAAATAAATCCTAACCTAGGTAAGACATTTTTTAGCCACGCACAAGTTAAATAAGGATATGTTGAGACAATTAACAGTGTTTGAGTCCCTTTGCACCTCAGCACAACATCCACAAAAAGTTATTTCCTTAATGTATCGATGTCTGCTTAAATCCTACTACACCGGGCTACCAAATTACGTTCTTAAATGGGAGAGGGAAATGCATTCAAATTTCTCTACCAAGCAGTGGTCCTCATAGCTTAAAGCCACAGCTCAATCAGCACACTCTGCAGCAGGTTTGGAGACTAATTTAAAAATCTCTACTAGATGGTATCTGACCCCTAGCAGGTTAAAATACATGTTTAAAAACGCTAATGACAAATGCTGGAGAGGTTGTGGCCAGGTAGGCACTATGTACCATATCTGGTGGGAATGCGAGAGGATGAAGGCCTTTTGGGCCCAAATCCATACACAAGCCTGCCATATAATAGGAGTTCATTTTGAACTCTCTCCGGAAACAATTCTATTTGATGTATTATCTAACATCCCATGTAAAATTAGGAGGCAACTCTATCAGATTTTGATAAACGCGGCCAAGCGGCTCATACCTAAATTTTGGAAAGGCCCTTTGTTACCCACTGTTACCCAATGGATTGAGCTAGTAAAAAACACTCTGATTCTAGAGAGATATCATTACTTCAGAGCAGGCCGTATGGATTTCTTCCAAGACATGATGTTCCTCTGGGAACAATACCTATATAAACAAAGGGACTCATAGCCATCTCATCTAATAAATGTGAATATGGTCTCCTGGCCTGTCCTTTACCAGTCTTTTTTCAGCTCTAAATTTCCTATCTGATTAATCCCGGACTAAATGTCATAATTAGGTGTACTATGTGATGTTCGTATTGTAATTCCCTGAAAGTTTGATAAGTTTTGTAAATTTGTAAACATTGTTTTCTTGTTGCGCTATGTTTATTTACTCATGCAGCCCTGGAATGGACCACAAAGAGACTAACTTTCCACCCGATTCAGAGACTTTTAGGTCCAATATATCTGGACCATATCTTTACAGATACGGAATGGAACTATTTGTTCAATGAACTTATCAGTTGTGACTCTATTCACTTATGTTGTTGCACTATATTTGTTGTAATGCTGTTTTTGGAAAAATAAAGAAACAAGAAATTAAAAAAAATAAAAAAATCCTAACCTAAGTTACAATTAAACCTAACACTACACTATCAATAAATTAATTAAATACAATACCTACAAATAAATACAAATAAATAAACTAACTAAAGTACAAAAAATAAAAAAGAACTAAGTTACAAAAAATAAAAAAATATTTACAAACATTAGAAAAATATTACAACAATTTTAAACTAATTACACCTACTCTAAGCCCCCTAATAAAATAACAAAGCCCCCCAAAATAAAAAAATGCCCTACCCTATTCTAAAATTAAAATAAAAAAGCTCTTTTATCTTACCAGCACTGAAAAGGGCCCTTTGCGGGGCATGACCCAAAGAATTCAGCTCTTTTGCCTGTAAAAAAAAAACCATACAATACCCCCCCCCCAACATTACAACCCACCACCCACATACCCCTAATCTAAGCCAAACCCCCCTTAAATAAACCTAACACTAAGCCCCTGAAGATCTCCCTACCTTGTCTTCACCACACCGGGTCCCGATCTGTCCAGAAGAGCCTCCGATGTCTTGATCCAAGCCCAAGCGGGGGGCTGAAGAGTGACATCCATCCTCGGGCTGAAGTCTGGATCCAAGCGGCAGCTGAAGAAATCCATCATCGGGCTGAAGTCTTGATCCAAGCGGGCGCTGAAGAAGTCCATCATCGGAATGAAGTCTTCTATGAAGCAGCATCTTCAATCTTCTTTCTTCCGGAGCCATCATCTTCCAGCCGACGTGGAACATCCTCTTCTACCGACGCCTACTCGCCGAATGACGGTTCCTTTAAATGACGTCATCCAAGATGGCGTCCGTCGAATTCCGATTGGCTGATAGGATTCTATCAGCCAATCGGAATTAAGGTAGGAAAATTCTGATTGGCTGATGGAATCAGCCAATCAGAATCAAGTTCAATCTGATTGGCTGATCCGATCAGCCAATAAGATTGAGCTCGCATTCTATTGGCTGATCGGAACAGATTAGGGGTTAACACTTGAAGTTAGGTGTCGGCGATGTTAGGGAGGGCAGATTAGGGGTTAATACTATTTATTATACAGGGAGTGCAGAATTATTAGGCAAATGAGTATTTTGACCACATCATCCTCTTTATGCATGTTGTCTTACTCCAAGCTGTATAGGCTCGAAAGCCTACTACCAATTAAGCATATTAGGTGATGTGCATCTCTGTAATGAGAAGGGGTGTGGTCTAATGACATCAACACCCTATATCAGGTGTGCATAATTATTAGGCAACTTCCTTTCCTTTGGAAAAATGGGTCAAAAGAAGGACTTGACAGGCTCAGAAAAATCAAAAATAGTGAGATATCTTGCAGAGGGATGCAGCACTCTTAAAATTGCAAAGCTTCTGAAGCGTGATCATCGAACAATCAAGCGTTTCATTCAAAATAGTCAACAGGGTCGCAAGAAGCGTGTGGAAAAACCAAGGCGCAAAATAACTGCCCATGAACTGAGAAAAGTCAAGCGTGCAGCTGCCAAGATGCCACTTGCCACCAGTTTGGCCATATTTCAGAGCTGCAACATCACTGGAGTGCCCAAAAGCACAAGGTGTGCAATACCCAGAGACATGGCCAAGGTAAGAAAGGCTGAAAGACGACCACCACTGAACAAGACACACAAGCTGAAACGTCAAGACTGGGCCAAGAAATATCTCAAGACTGATTTTTCTAAGGTTTTATGGACTGATGAAATGAGAGTGAGTCTTGATGGGCCAGATGGATGGGCCCGTGGCTGGATTGGTAAAGGGCAGAGAGCTCCAGTCCGACTCAGACGCCAGCAAGGTGGAGGTGGAGTACTGGTTTGGGCTGGTATCATCAAAGATGACCTTGTGGGACCTTTTCGGGTTGAGGATGGAGTCAAGCTCAACTCCCAGTCCTACTGCCAGTTTCTGGAAGACACCTTCTTCAAGCAGTGGTACAGGAAGAAGTTTGCATCCTTCAAGAAAAACATGATTTTCATGCAGGACAATGCTCCATCACACGCGTCCAAGTACTCCACAGCGTGGCTGGCAAGAAAGGGTATAAAAGAAGAAAATCTAATGACATGGCCTCCTTGTTCACCTGATCTGAACCCCATTGAGAACCTGTGGTCCATCATCAAATGTGAGATTTACAAGGAGGGAAAACAGTACACCTCTCTGAACAGTGTCTGGGAGGCTGTGGTTGCTGCTGCACGCAATGTTGATGGTGAACAGATCAAAACACTGACAGAATCCATGGATGGCAGGCTTTTGAGTGTCCTTGCAAAGAAAGGTGGCTATATTGGTCACTGATTTGTTTTTGTTTTGTTTTTGAATGTCAGAAATGTATATTTGTGAATGTTGAGATGTTATATTGGTTTCACTGGTAAAAATAAATAATTGAAATGGGTATATATTTGTTTTTTGTTAAGTTGCCTAATAATTATGCACAGTAATAGTCACCTGCACACACAGATATCCCACTAAAATAGCTATAACTAAAAACAAACTAAAAACTACTTCCAAAACTATTCAGCTTTGATATTAATGAGTTTTTTGGGTTCATTGAGAACATGGTTGTTGTTCAATAATAAAATTAATCCTCAAAAATACAACTTGCCTGATAATTCTGCACTCCCTGTAGGGTTATTGAGGCGGGAGTGAGGCGGATTAGGGGTTAATAACTTTATTATAATAGCGGTGCGGTCCAGTCGGCAGATTAGGGGTTAATAAGTGTAGGTAGGTAGCGGCAACGTTGGGGGCGGCATATTAGGGGTTAATAAATATAATATAGGGGTCGGCGGTGTTAGGGGCAGCAGATTAGGGGTTCATAGGGATAACGTAGGTGGCAGCGGTGTGCGGTCGGCAGATTAGGGGTTAATAATAAAATGCAGGGGTCAGCGATAGCGAGGGCGGCATATTAGGGGTTAATAAATATAATATAGGGGTCGGTGGTGTTAGGGGCAGCAGATTAGGGGTACATAGCTATAATGTAGCTTGCGGTGGTGTACGGAGCGGCAGATTAGGGGTTAATAATAAAGTGCAGGGGTCAGCGATAGCGGGGGCGGCAGATTAGGGGTTAATAAGTGTAAGGTTAGGGGTGTTTAGACTCGGGGTACATGTTAGGGTGTTAGGTGCAGACTTAGGAAGTGTTTCCCCATAGGAAACAATGTAGCTGCGTTAGGAACTGAACGCTGCTTTTTTGCAGGTGTTAGGTTTTTTTCAGCTCAAACAGCCCCATTGTTTCCTATGGGGGAATCGTGCACGAGCACGTTTTTTAAGCTGGCCGCGTCCGTATGCAACGCTGGTATTTAGAGTTGCAGTGGCGGTAAATATGCTCTACTCTCCCTTTTTGGAGCCTAACGCAGCCATTCTGTGAACTCTAAATACCAGCGGTATTTAAAAGGTGCGGGGGGAAAAAAGCACGCGTAGCTAACGCACCCCTTTGGCCGCAGAACTCTAAATCTAGCCGTAAGATAGCTACAATGTAACTATTAGTTATATTGTAGCTATCTTAGGGTTTATTTTATAGGTAAATATTTAGTTTTAAATAGGAATAATTTAGTGAATTGTAGTAATTTTATTTAGATTTATTATAATTATATTTAAGTTAGGGGGGGTTAGACTTAGGTTTAGGGGTTAATACATTTAATATAGTGGCAGCGGCATTGGGGGCGGCAGATTAGGGGTTAATAAATGTAGGTAGGTGTTGGCGATGTTAGGGACGGCAGATTAGGGGTTAATAATATTTAACTAGTGTTTGCGATGCAGGAGACGGCGGTTTAGGGGTTAATATGTTTATTATAGTGGCGGCGATGTCCGGTTCGGCAAATTAGGGGTTAAAAAAAAATATTTTAATGTTTGCGATGTGGGGGGCCTCGGTTTAGGGGTTAATAGGTAGTTTATGGGTGTTAGTGTACTTTTTAGCACTTTAGTTAAGAGTTTTATGCTACGGCGTTGTAGTGTAAAACTCTTAACTACTGACTTTAAAATGCGGTACGAGGCTTGACAGGAGAGGGTTTACCGCTCACTTTTTGGCAGACTCGTAATACAGGCGCTATGCAAGTCCCATTGAAAAAAGAGGATACGCAATTGACGTAAGTGGATTTGTGGTATTTCCGAGTCTGGCCAAAAAAGTGAGCGGTACACCTGTACCCGCAAGACTCGTAATACCAGCGGCTGTTAAAAAGCAGCGTTCGAACCTCTCAATGCTGCTTTTTAACCCTAACGCAAAACTCATAATCTAGGTGTTTGAAAGCTCTTCTAATAGATTGAAATACAGAAGAGAATATGTTGACAAATAACTTGCTCTAATGAAGTAAAGGTTTATTTTGTGCTATAATGTCCCTTTAAGAAAAATGAAAGATATCTACACAAAGAGCCCCATTTGATAAAGCATGGCCTTTCCCCGAACTTGTCCACGCGAAATTGCAGAAAGAGGGCAGCAATATGTAGAACTTTTTATGCTTTAATAGAGGTTTACTTATTATTGTTACACAAAATTAAACATGTCAGACAACTAAGTGTTAGTAGTGAAGATAAAGAAGGAATAAAGAGTAATAAAAAGCTAGAATAAAAAGGAAAGTATGGGAACAGGGAATGTGCAAGCGCAATGAGACAGATACGGAACCTCATTGTCAGACAAATATAAAACGTCTGAGCAGGAGCAATTCATATAAGTTGCTAAATACTTTCTTTCTATATATGCAGTTATTGCATGTTTTATTGGACTTGCAGTTTTTCTTGTCACCCCCTTGGATAGAAAAGGAGCTACCTGCATTGTATGACACAAATATGTAAACTAAAGTCATAAACTGTTTTTTAGATATATATTACAGCCACATACATATAAAAGTATTATTAGAAAAAAGAAAATTGTATTGCTTTAATTAAAATATGTAGAGCCATCATCTGTTAGCTATCATTAACACTTCACCCACACAGCCCTAATATGTAATTGTGAAACACTCCTCCACCAAACGCTAAAATTAGATGCCTCGTATTGTATAATTTATTCTGCAATCTTATTGTGGTTATGTAGAAACATAAACATATCCCTTTTTATGTATTTGTACAAAAGAGAGAAACCTTTAAAGACAAAAATGGCACTTTTGATAGTTATGTTATGGGATTAACTCTTTAGAATCTGGATAGCTAGCGCTAATTCACCTATTAATCAGAGTTCTCAACTTTTTTTTAACAACTGCCTCATTTATGTTACTAGCTGACAACATTGTTACTCAATGGTGATTTTGTTATGTTATCTTCAAGACTCATTCTTCACATGAAATATTAGCTTATTATCCCAATACACTGTTGTAGTATAATATATTTCATAATAAATTATCCTAAACAACCTCATGAGTGCTAAAATATTGTCAGACTTATATCCACTTAAAGGGACAGTGTAGTCAAAATTAAACTGTCAAGATTCAGATAGGGCATGCGTTATTAAACAACATTCCGATTTACTTTTATCATCAAATTTGCTTAGTTCTCTTGGTATTCTTTGTTGAAAGCTAAACCTAGGTAGGCTCATATGCCAATATCTAAGCCCTTGAAGGCCGCCTTTTTTCAAGGTTTTTACAGCTAGACAGCCCTAGTTCATGTGTGTCATATATATAACATTGTGCTCACTCCTGTGGATTTACCTTGGAGTCAGCACTGACTGCCAAAAGAACTAAAATAAGGAGGCAGTCTGCAGAGACTTAGATACAAGGTAATCACAGAGGTAAAAAGTATATTAATATAACTGTGTTGGTTATGCAAACTGGGGAATGGGTAATAAAGAGATTATCTATCTTTTTCAACAATAACATTTCAGGCTTATACTGTCCGCTTAACTTACAGAGCTTCATTTATTAAGCTGTGTGTGGAATAATTGTGCAAGAACTGGGTCCATCATTAACCCCAGAAAGATCACTCTGCCGTGATTTTGATCTGCCACCTCTGAAGTCATATGACTGCTGCTTCTTAAAATGCAGTTGCAGGCTTGCATGATAATGCCTACACAATAACAGCTCCAAAGCTACCTCAGCAGCTTAAGAAATGGAGCCTACAATCTCTAGTGGCCATACACTGGAGGACCTCAAACAGAGGGAAGTCATCTTAGACGTGTTAAAAATAAAATGTCATAAAGATCCACTTAACGTAGTGAACGCCCCAGTTTTTCAAGGACATTGAAATGGCACCAAAGGAATGCCAGGGTTAACCACATGGAGCTCAGATAGGGTTTCCTGAAAGCCAAAGGATTAACCCTATCCATAAATCTAACCCTACCCCAATCTTATCCTTAAACCTAATATGACATTGCCGCCCAAGTAATTTTTACTTTGTGTTATTTCTGTTTTTTATACAGAGAAAATAGGCAATATAGACAGACGTTTAGTGTGTTTTCTCTCAGAAAATTACAAAGCTTTGGAAGATACAAATCTGGCCAGTAATTGGACAATAACAAAAAAAAAAAGTAATTACCAATTCTCTTTTTCAACCTCCAACAAGCAAAAAATTATTTCTAAATTAACTAAAGCTATCAATACAGCTTTACTTTTGAAACATTTTTCTTGTCAAAATGCAATGTGATAATTAAATGACAAAAAAAATCGTATTAATACCAGAGTTATCTTTCTCATTAAAATGTGGAGAAAAAAGAAAATATCGGGGTTTCCTGGCTAAAATGTAAGCTGATATTTGTTTATATAAAGGACAATCTTTTTGGGGATATACAGTATGTAGTTTGCTGTTCATTGTAGTCCTGGCTTTTTCCTGCTTGACAACATATGTTAGTATGAATAATGTGGATTTACCTATTATTTTTAGCTAGTACTTTCTAGTTCCCAGTACTGCATTGCTGCTGCTTCAACAAAGGATACCAAGAGAATGAAGCAAATAAGGTAACAGAATTTAATTGGAAAGCTGTTTAAAATTGCATCCTCTATCTGAATTATGAAAGAAAGAAAACTAAGGGCTTTAATGGCCCTTTAATATCGCATCCCACATTACATTCTGTTTCCTCTGCTGGTTATGTTTGTAGGATAGCAGTATTATACGAAAGAAATATCATTTGTGGCTAAAGATGGAGTTTTTACAATGGCCATCTTTATATTTGCATGAGAGACCCCCTTGGAACTTCTTGCTTTTGTGACTGTGATGTTCCTCGATCAATAATCTACAAACTAAGGGGTAGATTTAACAAGGACTCAACGGCCCTTGTTCCCCTTGCTTCTGTGTGAGTTTTCAGGCTCGCCGGAAACTGCAGTTATGAAGCAGCGGTCTAAAGATCACTGCTCCATAACTTGTCCACTGCCTCTGAGGCTGTGGTCTTCAATCCACCCGATCCAATACGATCGGGCTGATTGACATCCCCTGCTAGCGGCTGATTGGCTGCAAACCTGCAGGGGGCAGCATTGCACAATCAGTTCTGGTGAACTGCTTCTGTAATGATAAATGCCAACAGGGTATGCTGTCAGCATTCAGCGATGTCTGTCGGACATGATACGCTACAGCGTATCATGTCGGCCAGACATTTGTAAATCTACCCCTAGGAGTGGAATAGAGAGGAGGACATGCGGAATCCAGAGGGCTCCCCTGTCACCCAGTCCATGACAAATGTTTGCCACACCACTCATCTTGTACTATCTTTCTTTTTCACTTGCAACTGTGTTAGTTTTGTTTGCTCCATATTATTATTATTATTATTATCAGGTATTTGTAGAGCACCAACAGATTCTGCAGCGCTGTAAACATAGTCGGTATACAGAATAGCTTTTGTAGGGATCAAGTGGGTAGAGGGCCCTGCCGAGAGTTTTACTGTTGTAGTCGGCGATCTGCAAACAGCTGGGCTCATAGGCTTACATTCTAAGGGGTTCAAGGGGAAAGCAATGGAGTTAGGAAAGGTTAGTGTTGGTTGTATGCATCCCTGAATAGTAGAGTTTTTTTGGAGCGCTTGAAGCTGTTAAAACTAGGGGAGAGTCTTGTGGAGCGAGGCAGGGAGTTCCACAAGATGGGGGCCAGTCTGGAGAAGTCCTCTAAATGGGAATGTGAGGAAGTAACAAGAGAGGAGGAGATCCTGAGCTGATCGAAGGGGACAGCAGGGAGAGTATCTGGAGACAAGTTCTGAAATGTAGGGGGGAGCAGTGCAGTTGAGAGCTTTGTATGTCAGAGTGAGGATTTTGTGTTTAATCCTAGAGGCAAGAGGAAGCCAGTGAAGGTATTGGCAGAGAGGTGCAGCAGATAAAGAGCGACGAGTAAGGAAGATGAGCCTGGCAAAGGGATTCATAATGGATTGTAAAGGAGCTATGCGGCAGATAGGTAGACCAGAGAGGACGGAATTGCAGTAGTTGAGGTGGGAAAGGATGAGAGAGTGGATTAAAATTTTAGTTGTATCTTGTGTAAGGAAATGTTTTTAAGGTGGAAGCAGCAGGCTTTAGCCAAGGACTGAATGTGAGGAGTGAAGGAAAGATCTGAGTCAAGTGTGATCCCAAGACATTGGGCATGCAAGGAAGAAGTAATGATGGAATTATCAACAGTTATAGAAACATCGGGGGTGGAGACATTGGCAGAAGGGGGAAAAATAAGAGTTCAGTTTTGTGGAGATTTAGCTTAAGGTAGTGAGAGGACATCCAAGATGAGATATGAGAAAGCCATACTTTGCTTCAGCATGTGTTAAATTAACCTGTTGAGCTTAGCCTTTTGATCTGCTGCATCTAAAGGGCAGTTAAAGCTTCTTTAGTGTTACTCAGTAGTTAGAAAGGTGAAATTATTTGCCTTCTACCTAGTTTGTGGGATGGCAATTTACCCAAAAGGATTGCTCATAGTTTTTGGAGAACTCATGATGTTAAGGCTTTTGTCTTGATCATAAATCACAGCCTCCTTGAAACTATTAGTTAGCTTTTGAGCAGTAAATTAAACATTAATTAATATCACCATATTTGAAATTTGTTTTATATATACAAAATTTTCACTTTATTGACACTTGTGGCTGGACTGTTAGCCGACGGACATTTGGCCAACATACATTTGGCAGACGGACATTTGGCCGGCAGATAATAGTTTGACATACAAGTGGCTGTCAGATAACAGTCTGGTCACAAGATAGGTAGATAGATTTGATAGATAGATTAGATAGATAGATAGATAGATAGATATATTAGATAGATAAATATATGCAATAGATAGATACATTCAATAGATATATAGATAGAAAGATAGATTCAACAGATAGATATATAAATAGATAGATTTGATAGATAATTTCACAGACGGAGACAAAACGTGCAGGGCTGAGACCCATGGTTAGGTTCCCAGAGGCGGTTGCGGCGCCCAAGGCTCTGATTAGAACAGAGCACTTCAGGAGCGTATCTGCCGTATCGGACAAACTCGGAACAAGCTTCGGCATTCTGTCCGTTGGCCAAATGTCCATCGGACAGAATGCTGTCGGCCAAATGTCTGTCTGCATTTTGTCAGAGCACCACTGACAATATTGTATAATTGTGATAACAATGAGTGATACATATTCAACTTCCCCAAACTGACATTTAATCTGTCACACTTTAAACAAGGTCTTATTTTAGTTAGTTAAGAATCCTATGTAACCATTCTAGATCTTGTATTGCATTAATTTAAGCTTAATTTAATTTAAGCTATGGGGAGCTGCTCTTCCTCTTGGGAGCTGTAATTTAATATACTGTACATATTTACTACCTGATTATAGAATGAATTGAAGAGGGAGCCAATGTAGTGATACTTTACTTCTATTTAATCCCTCATTTTAGAAGATGGAGTTTCAGCTCATAACAATTACTGAGATTTAATATTTCAATACTATTTGATAGAATTGATTCAAAGTGAAGCATGTCACTCAAATACCTGTGCTAAAATACCCTATATGCCTTAAAGGACCACTAAATACAGAAGAATTGCATAATAAAAAGACAAAGCACTAACACCTACTCTAAATTTCAAATAAGCAGTAGATTTTTTTACTAGGAAATGTATTTTTTCTCCCATTTTCCAGCCCCCTGTATCATGTGACAGACATCAGCCAATCACAGACTTCATAGTTTTTTTTTTATTAAATATTCATGAGGGGGGACCTTTCTTATTAGCTGTGGTCATTAGAATCTGATGTCACTTTTATTGAGGTCCATAAGTAACTTATTACTATCTGTTTATCTTCTCCTTAAGTTTGTTAATTTGTAATATCAAGTGATAAAATGGTGTGAACTAAAAGTAATGAAAAAAAGATGCTGACTAAATATTTACTATAGCTTAACCTAGAGATATACATACAACATTATGTGTAATTACATTCATATGTATGTTAGATGCATATTGTGAATCATTTTCTCATGTGCTGACTTTTAAAGAAGTCACTTTTGCATTTTTATATCATGAAAATGTGAGTTCAGTTTTGTATGTGTCATCATGTCACTGAGAAAAAGCATGAGAATATATTTTATTGGCTGATAAATAGATCCGGTATAAGCTCAAAGTGGGTGAAAGGCACATATATCCAAGTTTGTGGATAGATAAACAAAGTAATTGAAAACCAAACCTCCGTTCACTGTAGCAAATCTTTCACCAATTCCTAAAGGTGCTTACTGTACTCACTGGGGTAGATCATTCACTGGTTCAGAATCGTAGCAGACTCTCTACGTCTCGGGTCCCCACCGTATACCTAGAGTAGACAAACTGTAACACCAAACTTCGGCGTTCATGCTGGGAGCTACGTCACTCTCCACACATTCCACTTGCAGCCAATGATGCACAACAAAGTTATAATGCTCAAAGATATGAGGTTTCAGATGTTAGAAAAAAAAAGGCAGGCAACGTGTTTTATCATAGAGATACATACATATGCATGCCTAAAGATGTATATTATGTATATATGTATATATGTGTGTACAACTGTATTTATACGTGTATAATTCCAGTCTACTTATATAACTCCATATGATGTATACCAAAGGTGAGTGTATGCTCACCTATTATTATATCTAATGTTTGTGGCTATGCTATGCCATTTGGCACCCTTGTGTAGTTTTTCTAGATTTCTTGGAAGAGGTGGACCTTTGCCTTTGACAAGGAGCTGTTGGATTGCTGTCACAGATTGTGACTTACATATGAATATATAAACTACACTAGGTGATGAGTGCATGGAATAAATAGTGCCCCCCACTAATACTCACATCCTTGGTAAATATAAGCAAAAAAGGCTGTGAAAACACAAAAATACTCTTCTCTCAGGGATATCAAACAATTGAACAATTGTAAATACAACACAGGCTTATCCAAAACAAACAAAAAATAATATATGTGTGCCACAATTGTTGAAAACACTGTAATGGTCCACAGCACTGTTATAAAATATCCTTTATTGGCACAAGAATAAAACGAACCAGTGACATCACTAGTTCATTTTATTGTTGTGCCAATAAAGGATATTTTATAACAGTGCTGTGGACCATTACAGTGTTTTCAAGATTTTGGGGGTATTGTTAGCTACCCTGGTCTTCATCGTTGCACTATATGCTACTTTCTGCTGTATTATCTTGAATATTACTGTGCCACAATTGTTGGCCCCCTTTTATTCAATACTTTGTGCTACCTCCCTTTACCAAGATAACAGCTCTGAGTCTTCTCCTATAATGCCTGATAAGGTTGGAGAATATATGGTAAAGGATCTGAGACCATTCCTCCATACAGAACCTCTCCAGATATTTCAAATTTCAAGGTCGACACTGGTGGACTCTCCTCTTCAGTTCACCCCTAAGGACCTTGATTTTGTGGTCAGGTAACCATTTTTGTTGATTTTGATGTATGTTTTGAATCATTGTCCTGCTGGAATATCCAACCACAGCCCATTTACAGCTTTCCGGCTGAGGCAGATGTTCATTTAATATCTGTTGATATTTGATATAGTCCATGATGCCATGTCCATGATGCCCAGGTCCTCTGGCAGAAAAACATCCACAAAACACCATATTTAGCCGTCGGCATGATGTACTTTTCCATATGGCTACCTCTCTGTGTGCGCCAAAGCTACCTCTGGTGTTTATTGCCAAAAAGCTGTATTTTGGTTTCATCTGACCATAGAAACTGATCCCATTTGAATTTCCAGTAGTGTCTAGCAAACTGAAGATGCTTGAGATTGTTTTTGTATGACAGTAGAGGCTTTTTTCTTAAAACCCTTCCAAACAACTTGTGGTGATGTAGGTGATATTGAATTGTAGTTTTGGAGACTCTGACCCCAAGACGCAACTATCTTCTGCAATTCTTAAGCTGTGATCCTTGGAAATATTATGGCCACTCGAACCATCCTCTTCACAGTGCATTGAGACAATGAGGCCCATTTATCAAGCTCTGTATGGAGCTTTAAGGGCCTTGTTTCTGGCGAGTCTGAGCAAGCGGACAGGAATCGCCACTATTGACACCTCCCTGGTTGCGGTCGATTGGCCGCGAGTCAGCAGGGGGCGGCGTTGCACCAGCAGCTCTTGTGAGCTGCTGGTGCAATGCTGAATACGGAGAGCGTATTGGTCTCCGCATTCAGCGAGGTCTTGCGGACCTGATCCGCACTGTCGGATCAGGTCTGCAAGACCTTTCATAAATAGGCCTCAATATAGCCACAAGTCCTCTTCCAGGTTGATTCATAACATTTCCAGTTTTCAATGCTTTTGCTACTTTGCTTATGCCCACTTCCACTTCCCCCTTTTGCCGCACATCACAGCTATATTCCTTGGTCTTACCCATTGTGATGAATGACTAAGGGAATTTGGCCTATGTGTTACCTCATATTTATACGTCTGTAAAACAGGTTGAACAATTTCCTCTTCCTAGTCACCCAGGTGTACTAAAAAAATGGAAAATATCAATGGGAATATACTTCAAATATATTTTTCATAGAGGTGCCAATAATTGTGCCACACATATATTTACAAAGATTTATTTTCTTTGGATAAACCTGTGTAGTGTTTGCAATTGTTTGATATCCATGAAAGCAGAGGGTGTTTGTGTATTTTTTTAACAAAATATCAAATGGTTAAACAATAAAGACAATTCTCCACAGCCAGAATTGTAGTATTGTAGTTTATATATTCATATAGATACAGTATGTAGGTATATATATATATATATATATATATATATATATATCTTTAAAAAATCATATTAAATATCTCTCTATACCTCTTCTCTCTCTCTCTCTCTCTCTCTCTCTCTCTCTATATATATATATATATATATATATATATATATATATATATATATATATATATATATACAGGGAGTGCAGAATTATTAGGCAAGTTGTATTTTTGAGGATTCATTTTATTATTGAACAACAACCATGTTCTCAATGAACCCAAAAAACTCATTAATATCAAAGCTGAATAGTTTTGGAAGTAGTTTTTAGTTTTTTTTTTAGTTATAGCTATTTTAGGGGGATATCTGTGTGTGCAGGTGACTATTACTGTGCATAATTATTAGGCAACTTAACAAAAAACAAATATATACCCATTTCAATTATTTATTTTTACCAGTGAAACCAATATAACATCTCAACATTCACAAATATACATTTCTGACATTCAAAAACAAAACAAAAACAAATCAGTTACCAATATAGCCACCTTTCTTTGCAAGGACACTCAAAAGCCTGCCATCCATGGATTCTGTCAGTGTTTTGATCTGTTCACCATCAACATTGCGTGCAGCAGCAACCACAGCCTCCCAGACACTGTTCAGAGAGGTGTACTGTTTTCCCTCCTTGTAAATCTCACATTTGATGATGGACCACAGGTTCTCAATGGGGTTCAGATCAGGTGAACAAGGAGGCCATGTCATTAGATTTTCTTCTTTTATACCCTTTCTTGCCAGCCACGCTGTGGAGTACTTGGACGCGTGTGATGGAGCATTGTAGGACTGGGAGTTGAGCTTGACTCCATCCTCAACCCGAAAAGGCCCCACAAGCTCATCTTTGATGATACCAGCCCAAACCAGTACTCCACCTCAACCTTGCTGGTGTCTGAGTCGGACTGGAGCTCTCTGCCCTTTACCAATCCAGCCACGGGCCCATCCATCTGGCCCATCAAGACTCACTCTCATTTCATCAGTCCATAAAACCTTAGAAAAATCAGTCTTGAGATATTTCTTGGCCCAGTCTTGACGTTTCAGCTTGTGTGTCTTGTTCAGTGGTGGTCGTCTTTCAGCCTTTCTTACCTTGGCCATGTCTCTGAGTATTGCACACCTTGTGCTTTTGGGCACTCCAGTGATGTTGCAGCTCTGAAATATGGCCATACTGGTGGCAAGTGGCATCTTGGCAGCTGCACGCTTGACTTTTCTCAGTTCATGGGCAGTTATTTTGCGCCTTGGTTTTTCCACACGCTTCTTGCGACCCTGTTGACTATTTTGAATAAAAAGCTTGATTGTTCGATGATCACGCTTCAGAAGCTTTGCAATTTTAAGAGTGCTGCATCCCTCTGCAAGATATCTCACTATTTTTTACTTTTCTGAGCCTGTCAAGTCCTTCTTTTGACCCATTTTGCCAAAGGAAAGGAAGTTGCCTAATAATTATGCACACCTGATATAGGGTGTTGATGTCATTAGACCACACCCCTTCTCATTACAGAGATGCACATCACCTAATATGCTTAATTGGTAGTAAGCTTTCGAGCCTATACAGCTTGGAGTAAGACAACATGCATAAAGAGGATGATGTGGTCAAAATACTCATTTGCCTAATAATTCTGCACTCCCTGTATATATATATATATATATATATATATATATATATATATATATATATATATATTTAAAAGAAAGAAAATCTTCTTCTATGTGAAGAACATAGGAATTTAAAGTATTCCTAACACCTTTGGCGTTAGCTCAGTTGGTCTAGTGTGGTGTCGGGATAGCGAGCTATAACTGTTGGGTTAAAAAAATATATAATATAACATAATAGCCAGTAGCACACAAACACATCCATTGAGATTCAGTCTGTGGTTTCTTAAAACAGTCTTTTATGGTTTATGCAACAAGTTTCATAAAAGACAATAGGCCATCTTTATTCTCATCTGTAAAAAAAAAAACAAAGGAATAGTCTAGTCAAAATTAAACTTTCATGATTCAGATAGAGCATGCAATTTTAAGCAACTTTCTAATTTACTCCTATTATCAATTTTTCTTCGTTCTCTTTGTATCTTTTTGAAAAAGCAGGAATGTAAGCATAGGAGCCGCCCTATTTTTTATTCAGCACATAGATAGCACTTTCTGATTGGTGTCTAAATGTAGCTCCAATCAGCAAGCGCTTCCCAGGTGCTGAACCAAAAATGGTCCGGCTCCTAAACTTACATTCAAATAAAGATACCAAGAGAACGAAGAAAAATTGATAATATGAGTAAATTAGAAAGTTGTTTAAAATTGCATGCTCTATCTGATTCATGAAAGTTTAATTTTGACTAGACTATTCCTTTAAGCAGGGTCGAGCTGGATAGCATATCCACATTCAACCTTGATCACAATCATTCTGATATTTTAGGCCAATATTGGGCTAGATTACAAGTGGAGCCTTTTTTAACGTTCCCGCTCAAGCTTTAACTGTGCTAAAAGTAAGCTTTTTGCATGTGAGGTTGCGCTCATATTACAAGTTTAAAATAAAAACTTATTACTTACATGCTAACCCGACGAGAGTAAAAAGCAAAAAAAAAGAATATCACGAGTGCGATAACCAATTCCCCCATAGAAGTCAATAAAGACCATACTGGTGTGCAAATACGATCGCATATTCTCATATTCGCATGTTCTATTTATTCAAACATATATACTGTATATCTATATATATGAGACATACAGTACATGTGGATGGCATTATCACTGATTCACATACACACATCTTATTAATGACACTATGATAATTTATGATTCTAATATGGAATCCATATGATGTATGAGATTATCACTTATGCTGTCACTATGGTTACCACTTTTGGCACAACTTTTGATTGGGGGTGTGGTCTATGTTGGTATATATTGTTTGTTTATTAACTTGATTTTATTGGTCTGAAGAAGGCGTCATTGGGCTCTAAAACATCACATTAAGTGCAGATTTCATGTTACATGGATCAATTTATATTTCCTGACACCCTGGTGGATTGATACTGAGGTGTCAGTGCAAGTCCATCTTTGTTTACTATATATATATATATATATATATATATATATATATATATATATATATATATATATATATATACCATCATATAAAAATTCATAGGGGACCCAAGAGTTCAAGCAAAAAAGTGTACTTATTAACCAATTTATTTTTCAAAAGACAACACACCAATGTATCAAAAACACACCAAAAAGTGTATATGTAAATAATCAATAATATATAGTATTCATGAGCAATCCTATTGGAGGAGGATTAAGAGGACAAACATAAATAAACCGGTATATGGTAGGGTATCCCAAGAGATGCTTGCACTGTCAATATAAATTGAGCATCAATAATGCAGTCATATATATGCGTGTAGCATTGCACAAGGATGGTTAAAGCGGGTCAAAGCTGGTCAGCCCTGGTTACTATGCAAGCAGGCGTTAATATGGCAGAGCACAAACAGGCAGAGAAAATCAGCAAGGAAGGTATAGTTAGTTAGTCCTCCTAGAGTGATGACAGCAAACATTATTGATTGTGTACATATACACATTTTGGTGTGTTTTTGAAACATTGGTGAAAAGTAAATTGGTTAATAAATACACTTTTTTTGCTTGAACTCTTGGGACCCCTATGAATTTTTATATGCTGGTTATTAATATGAACTTTTGCTCTTATATGAGCTAGTGCTGGATTAGTTCACCTAAGTGCTAATCTGTATTTTTTCAATTAAATTTTTTGTGAACCCTGTGCACTAAGGTGAACAGACAATATTGTTAGTTCTGGCCCCCTTTGTCTCGTGAGCCTCTTGTTATATCCAATGAGCTGTTTACACTTATATATATATATATATTTATATTTATTTTAATTATATTTCAATTAGGAGGTGTTAGGGTTATACTTAGGTTTAGGGGTTAATAATTTTAATATAGTGGCAGCAACGTTGGGGGCAGCAGATTAGGGGTTAATAAGTGTAGGTAGGTTGCGGCGACATTGGGGGCGGCAGATTAGGGGTTAATAAGAATAATGTAGGTGTTGGCAATGTCGGGGGCAGCAGATTAGGGGTTAATAAGTGTAAGATTAGGGGTGTTTAGACTCGGGGTTCATGTTAGGGTGTAAACATAAATTGTGTTTCCCCATAGGAATCAATGGGGCTTCGTTACTGAGATTTACTCTGCTTTTTGGCAGGTGTTAGACTTTTTCTCAACCGCTCTCCCCATTGATGTCTATGGGGAAATCGTGCATGAGCACGTACGACCAGCTCACCGCTGACTTATGCAGCGCTGGTATTGGAATGCGGTATGGAGCACAATTTTGCTCTACGCTCACTTCTTGCCTGATAACGCCGAGTTTGTAAAACCGTAATACCAGCGCTGCGGGTAAGTGAGCGGTGAGAAAAACTGCTCGTTAGCACCGCACAGCTCCTAATGCAAAACTCATAATCTGGCCGTTGGTTTCTTATTATCTGTATTGAAAATGAAAATCCAAAAAAAAAAAAAGGTGTTAATATTGATCCTTTTGTGTAGGGTGTGATAACTGACACGTTTAAAATGTAGCTTGTGTGTTTTTAAGCAATATCAATATTTGTTAATAAATAATAAAGCGGAACATGATGGATATAGTTGTGTTGTGTATTGATTTATTAATATTGATAATACTGGAAAAGTGCTTATTATGCTTATATAAATATTTATAAATTTGAATTTAAAATTTAGAAGAACTATGTGGGAAATTATTATTTTGCAGAAAAAAAATTGCTAAATCTTATAATATCTTAAAGGTACAGTCCACACCTATAGCAACATAATTTCCAACCATAAATCGTGTTCCGATTGTCCTAACTCACCACCTCTACCCTAACGAGTCTGCGACACAAAGCGAGTAATTAGAAATAAGAAGTTTGATTTTGGACGTTAGAAATGGCAGACAAACTGCACCTAATCCCTTCTCCTCCTACCTTGTTGTCCTGTTTTTTAGTTAGCTCATACTCGTGCACATAGCACAAAGTGACGTAATGAGCCTCCTAACACGCCTGCGCGTCTTTAGTGTTTTGTGGAACCGGAAGTCCTACCGCACATCTGGAACCTAGAGCCTCCGCAAAAAAAAAAAAAATTGCGCATGAATAAAATTAGGATTTTAACAATTGCAAAATAATACTTAATTAATTATCGCCGCTTTACTCTATACTTACACTCTAAATAGCTTTTCCACCGAATAATTTAATTTGTGTTCAAATTGAACATATGTTTGAGTTCCGTTTTTTTGTTTGTTCCTATGCTGCTGCGCATGCGCGAAAATACGAAAGCATGAGACAAATTATTAACCGGTGACCCACTTTTGATTGGAGCATTGAAAATAACAGAGTCTATGATGTTGTTTATAGGAGGAGCTAGACAGCCATTTCTAACTATAAAAATATAACTTTTGAATTTGAATAACTCAGTTTGTGTAGCGGACTCGTTATGGTAGAGGGGGTGAGTTAACTAATCGAACACAATCTATGGTTTGAAGTTTTGTTGCTAAGGGTGTAGACTGTCCCTTTAAATAACGTGATTTTATAAATTGAAACACTGTATACAGGCAGCCCCCAGGTTACGGACATCCGACTTAAGTACAACTCTTTCTTACGAACAGAGAAAATCTGGCTGTCTTGTTTCCAGCGGGTTGCAGTGAGCTTTTCCTTCTCCACCGCTTCAGTTGGGAAGCCAGCCTTATGCTCCCTCGCGACACTGTGAGGCAGCGTGTGGCTTCCTGATTATTCAGTGTTGCGAAGGAGCGTGGAGCCTGTCCCATGCTCCCTCGCAACACCAAATGCCTGCCTCTTCTGTACATTACTGTACAAAGGAAGTTACTGTCCTATCCTCATTAGAAAGATTTAATCTCATTTCCTGTCCTTGAGACAACAGGAAGTGAGAGGAAATCTATCTCTAGGAAGGGAAATTTACTCCTGTTAGAGTTATCATGGGAAAAAAGGTGTCTCCACTAGAGCTTTATCGGCAATCCTTCATTCCTGGAAAACCCAAAATACTCAAAATCCAATTGTCACAAGGACAGAAAGTGAGGTGACATTTTCTGAACAAGGGCACAGATAGAGAAACAAACTTTTCCCTATGCTATCCAAAACTAAAAAAATGTTTGGCTAGAGCTCCACCTAAAAAAGTGCCTGTTCAATTTAAAGGGACAGTCAACACCAGAATTTTTGTTGTTTAAAAAGATAGATAATCCCTTTGTTACCCATTCCCCAGTTTTGCAAAACCAACACAGTTTTTACTTCTGTGACTAACTTGTATCTAAGCATCTTCTGACCGCCCCTAATCACATGACTTTTAGTTA
Source organism: Bombina bombina (assembly GCF_027579735.1). NCBI lineage: Eukaryota > Metazoa > Chordata > Amphibia > Anura > Bombinatoridae > Bombina > Bombina bombina. The sequence goes on from NC_069503.1 coordinate 953,740,354, forward strand.
TTATCTATTGACTTGCATTTTAGCCCATTAGTGCAGTGTCTGTCACTAGCCACGAGCATGATCACAATGCTATCTATATGGCCTACATGAGCTTGCTCTCCCCAGCTGTGAAAAGTAAATAAAATAGAGGCGGCCTTCAAGGGCTTAGAAATTATCATATGTGCCTTCCTAGGTTTGCTTTCAACTAAGAATACCAAGAGAACAAAGCAAAATTGTTGATAAAAGTAAATTGGAAAGTTGTTTAAAATTACATGCCCTATTTGAAAAATGAAAGTTTTTTTTGGACTTGACTGTCCCTTTAAGAACAAACCTACAGAACCTATCTTGTTCGTAACCTGGGGGCTGCCTGCATTGCGAAAGCATATCCTTACAAGTTTTGCTTCATTGAAACAATGGAGCTGACACAATTTTCCCAAAAGCTTATATTCTCGTTATACAGAACATGGCTTTACTTTGCCGTATAAAAGCATTACACACAAAAAAAACATAATCAAATTTAAAAATATTCTAAAATAATTTGTAAAATGTTATTTAAAAAAATACACAAGGTAGTTTATAAGGAGAATAGAGTATTTTAAAAACATAATTTTTGTATGGAGTTTTAAAAATCTGTGCAAAATATCTCAAACATCAACAAACAAGACAAAGCATCACACAGTAACATTTTGTTCAAATGAAAGTGATTCGCGACAGAAATTGCGTTATTAAAAATGAAAGAACTGTAACTTAACATAGCAGAAATGCGAGTATTAAATAAACATTTTAAAAATACGAATTGCCAAACGGCTTTACTAGATGTTGAGGATGAGATTTCTGCAATTCTAGAAGTTCATGTTTGCTATACAAGATATCACTAATATGACTAATAAATTCATTTACATATGTCAGTTTTAGGACCTACCGCTAACAAAGAACTATAGAAGGGAGAGGCAGAGAGGCTTTAACCCAATATATTTACTTTATGATTCAAATAGAGCATATATTTTTAAACAACTTTCCAATTTACTTTCCTTTAGCAATTTAGCTTTATTCTCTTGTTTTTTATTGAAGGTGCTAGTTGAACACAGTGGTCAGTGGTAAGCCAATAGCAAAAGGCATATATGTGGAGCCACCAATCAACAGCTAGCTCACGGCACACAAGCCTACCTAGGTACACTTTTCAACAAAAGATACCAAATGAACTAAGCAAATTACATAATAGAAGTAAATGAGAAAGTTGCTCAAAATTATATATTATATCTGAATCATGAAGGAAAGAAATTTGTGTTGCATGTTCCTTTAATGATTCTAGACCATAATTTCATCCAATATGGTTAATGTCAGTGGGCTCTGTCTATACACAAAAAATATTTTTATTTTAAAACATCACAGAAAAGTTACAAATTAGTTGAAAAAGTCAGTTTGCCAATGTATCATGTTGAAAGTGAAAATGGTCCCAAAAGGTTTTGAAAATACAAAAGAATTGAATATGACTATCCCATGGAATTGATATGGCTTTGACATTAATGAGCTTTTTGTGCCCAAAAAAAAGAATTACAGATTGTGATTGGTTTAAATTCAAAAAGTGCTTCAGTGACTAAAAAACATTCTGCCTGCAAAGGGGCTGAACACAATTAAAGTCTGCTCTAGAGCAGCAATGCACTGTTGAGAGTTAGCTGGATCATATGATGAGCCCAAGACAAGAGGTATATGTATTTAACCACCTATCACTGGATAGTTGCCAGAAGGGCGTTATTGCATCTTTGCTTTTCCATGAAGGATACCAAGAGAATGAAGTGATTATGATAATAGAAGTTATATCCCTTGATGAAGAGGATGATATTCTGGTTCTTTAAAGGGACAGTAAAGTCATAATTAGACATTCATAATTTAGACAGAGCATACCATTTTAACCCTTTAAGGACACAGCTTTCTGCTTGCTCAATAGTTTTATGACGGAAAAATTCCGTCATATGTCCTTAAGAGGTTAAACAACTTTCCAATGTACTTCTAATGTTTAATTTTCTTCCTTCTCTTGTAATCCTTTGCGGAAAGGTTTATCTAGGTAAGCTCAGGAGCAGCAAAGAACCTAGGTTCTAGCTGCTGATTGGTGGCTGCTTATATATACCAATTGTCATTGGCTCACTCAAGTATTCAGTTAGAAAACAGTAGTGCATTGCAGCTCCTTCAACAAATGATGCCAAGAGAATGAAAGAAATTTGATAATAGAAGTAAACTGGAAAGTTGTTTAAAATTGTATGTTCTACCTAATTAAATCATGAAAGAAAAAAATTGGGTTTCATGTCCCTTTAAAGCAACCGTTTTATACTTAAATTTGCAACGAAATAAAGGTTTAAAATGTATATATTTGATCTTAGTGAAAAACATTAGTTTCTAAGGCTTTTAATTAAATATTGCAGGTTTGTTTTCACATTTCATGAAATTCAGACTATTTATTATAATTTTATAGATGTTTGGGGAAGTAAAAATCCAAGTTCCTTTGAAATAGGCCAAGTAAGATAAAGAACAGACAGGAAACAGCTGAGTAGTTAATCTGCCTTTACAACCAATGAAAAAAAAAATCAATTTTCTTTTATTGCTTACTAGCAATGGATCTTTAAAGTAATTGGTGTAGAAAGATAAAAGTTGCAGTCTACTTCCTTATCTACTGAAGTAAAAGCATTTAGCAAATTATAATATTTTAAATATTTAATTACAGAGTATAATGGGTGTTTGTATAATGCTCTAAGTTAAAAATAGCACATTTTAATGCACTCCCTAAATATATGAATCACATTTTTTTAAAGAAATTTAGATAATTCATCATTATGATTTTAAAGCTGTGTCTACTATCATATTTGTTATACAGTATTGTCTAAAACTCCTAAGATACTAACACCCATAAACTACCTATTAACCCCTAAACAGAGGCTCCCCCGCATCGCAAGCACTATAATAAATTTTTTAACCCCTAATCTGCCGCTCCGGACATCGCCGCCATTAGAATAAACATATTAACCCCTAAACCGCTGCACTCCCGCCTCGCAAACACTAGTTAAATATTAGTAAACCACTAATCTGCCGCCCCTAACATCGTCGCCACCTACATTATACTTATTAACCCCTAATCTGCCGCCCCCAACGTCGCCGCCACTATATTAAATGTATTAACCCCTAAATCTAAGTCAAACCATAAACCTAACACCCCCTAACTTAAATATAATTTAAATAAATCTAAATAAAATTACTATAATTAACTAAATTATTCCTATTTAAAACTAAATACTTACCTATAAAATAAACCCTAAGCTAGCTACAATATAACTAATAGTTACATTGTAGCTATCTTAGGGTTTATTTTTATTTTACAGGCAAGTTTGTATTTATTTTAACTAGGTCGAATAGTGACTAAATAGTTATTACCTATTTAATAACTACCTAGCTAAAATAATTACAAATTGACCTGTTAAATAAAACCTAACCTAAGTTACAATAACACCTAACACTACACTACAATTAAATAAAATTACCTACATTAAATACAATTAAATTAGCTAAATCACACAAAAAAACACTAAATTACAGAAAATAAAAAGCAAATTACAGATCTTTAAACTAATTACACCTAATCTAATAGCCCTATCTAAATAAAAAAGCCCCCCCAAAATAAAAAACCCTAGCCAAAACTAAACTATCAATAGCCCTTAAAAGGACCTTTTGTGAAATCAGCTCTTTTACCTGTGAAAAAAAAATTCAAACAACCCCCCAACAGTAAAACTCACCACCCACACAACCAACCCCCAAATAAAAGCCTAACTAAAAAAACCTAAGTTCCCCATTGCCCTGAAAATGGCATTTGGATGGGCATTGCCCTTAAAAGGGCATTTAGCTCTATTGCAGGTCCAAAGCCCTAACCTAAAAAATAAACCCACCCAATACACCCTTAGAAAAATCCTAACACTAACCCCTGAAGATTCACTTACCGTGAGAAGTCTTCATACAAGCGGCAAGATGTCCTCAAGGAAGCCGGCAGAAGTGGTCTTTCAGGCGGGCAGAAGTGTTCCTCTAGACGTGTAGAAGTCTTCATCTAGATGGCATCTTCTAACTTCATCCTTCCGACACGGAGCGGCTCCATCTTCAAGACATCCGGCGCGGAGCATCCTCTTCAAATGGCGGCTTCTTCGGAATGAATATAACATTAAGTGACGTCATCCAAGATGGCGTCCCTTAGATTCCGATCTGCTGATAGAATTCTTTTTTTTTTTAATCTTTATTTTGGTTGTCAGGATAATAAACATAGGAAGTAGATACATTTAGCCAAAACAAGGCTCTGTGGGGTTTATATGTAGACAAAAAAGAAAAAAAACCTGCACATTAATTACATAGAAAACATACAATCCATATGCTGACATTTTATACATGTTATAATAACAGTAAACAGAACGAGAACATCCAGCTTTCACTAAACATCATGAAATTATAGAGTTTGAACAAACTTTAAAGTCGAGAGGGGTTGAGCAAAGGGGAAAAAAAATTCCCCTTCTTCCTCCATCCCACCCCCATATCCGGAAAAAGCGGAACAATATGCTAAAGAGAGGAATTATCTCCGCTTCAGCCTCCACTACCCCAGCCTCTATATCTCAATTTGCAAATTTAATAGTTTAGTACCAAGATACTATGGAACATTTTAGTCAGTATGTACTGTGTGGAGATAGGAAATGACTGAATGATTTTCATCCATTTATTAAAGAAACCTTGGACTTGTTTATTATGTAAACTTGTTATATTATGTTCAAAAATGATTTGTAATTTAACTGCTTCAATAAATGCCTTAAAGGAGGGAGATTTATTACTCTTCCAATTTCTCAGGATCAGATTACGCACCACTAAATTAATCGTATTGATCAAATCCTGGCTCTGCTCTTCAATCTCTAGCAGGAAGATTCTTCTTGGTACAAAAGGAAAATGGTCTAATGTGTATTTATTTAACCAAAAATTTACTTTCTGCCAAAATTGTCTTATTTTGGGGCAATACCAAAAGCAGTGGAGCAAATCTGCTCCAGGCATATAACATTTATGACAAGAACCTATTTGTCCTGGTGTCCATTTAGCTAGTCTCTTTGGTGAGATATAGGTGTTTTTAAGGAGCTTTAAATGTGATTCCTTCCAGGAGGAGTGAAAGGGAGCTGCGCTTAACCATTTAATGCCCTCTCTTCAAAGTGTTTTGACCAATATAATAGAAACTGCTCTAAATTTAATTGGCCTTGCTTTGCCAGTAATATCTTATACGATAATGATATTGATTGATTCCCTTGTCTATATATGTTAATATAATCCCCGATTATTTCAAAATTTTCCGACCAAATTCATGTCTGTAGTTTTTTATTTATAAAATGTCAAAGCTGCAAGTATGCATAAAAACTTTTATTTGATAAGTTAAATTCAACGGCAATATCCTCAAATGTTCTCATATTGAGCCTCTCATCGAGTAGTTGTACTAGCCTTGTTAGACCCTTTTCGGCCCAACTTCTAAATATCGAGTACTGGCACCCTGGTAAAAATTCAGGGTTTCCTTTAACTGGTAGAAAAGCGGACATATGGAAATTGATCTTCAAACAACCACATAGTTGCTGCCACGCTTTGACCAAATTAAATAAACTAGTGGTTATCTTAATATTATCTGGAAGTTGCGAATGTGGACAATGTAATATTGCTTTAAGAGAAAATGGTTGTATGAGACTCTCTTCGATTATTAAATTGGTCAGGTGATTAGAAGATATAAGCCAGTCTAATCCATATCGTGCTAAGATAGCAATATTGTAGGCCCTTATATCAGGAAATGCTAGGCCCCCAAATTCCTTAAACTGTGATAACTTTACTATCGCAAGCATGTGTCTAGTCTTATTCCAAAAAAAATGGACACATGCCTGATTAAAGATCCTAATATCTTTGTCCTTGATATATAAAGGGAGATTATTCATGATATATGTTATTTGGGTGAAAAGAATAGTTTTAATCAGCATTACTTTAGCTGACAATGGGATTGGAAAAAAAAAAGTCCAACGTTGCAATTTCGATGGTATATCTGAAAAAAAAAAGGTGTAAAATTAAGTTTATACCACATATTCGGATCCTTATGTAATTTAATTCCCAAGTATTTAAAGCTCTCGACCTCTTTTACGTTATGGTGTTTCAGGCTATCTTTGTTTTTATGTATTCAAAGAATCTCAGTTTTTGTGGTGTTAACCTTATATCCTGAGATTGCACTGAATAAATTCAATGACCTCAAGGCTATTGGTATATTTATACCAGTGTTTTTGAAGTATAATAGCAAATCATCTGCATAAAGTGATAAAACACATTTTTGACTCCCAAAATGTATTCCTTCTAGTTCTTGTCTTAAATAAATTGCTAACAGCTCTATGGCTATATTAAAGAGGAGGGGGAGAGTGGGCATCCCTGTCGCATCCCCTTCTCTAATTTACAGAAAGGGGTTTGACTATTATTGACCAAAATCGCCGAAATCGAATAGTTATATATAGTTTTAATAAAATTTATCAGGTTCCCGGAAAAAACAAAGTTAGTCATGGCATTATATAAATGTTCCCAGATTATGGAGTCAAAGGCCTTCTCGGCGTCAACCATCACCATAGCAAGGTCTTGTTTAGGTACTAGTTTATCTCGATGTGACCTATTCCAAAAATATTCCAATATCATATATGTTTTCCGAATATTCTTAGTAGGAGATTTGATAATCATAAACCCCGATTGATCTGGGTGTATGATTTCTTGTAGTGTTTTTTTTAAACGCTTAGCTATTATAGAAGTGAGGAGTTTGTAGTCTGTATTAAGCAAAGAAATAGGCCTATATGACCCAGGATCTAGGATAGAGAAGAACCGCAACATTACTTTTTCGTTGGAAAAATAGTCATTAAACAAACATGTCAACATGAGAACAATCTCCGATTTAAGTAATCAGTAAAACTCAGCCGGTAATTGGTCCGGTCCTGGGGCCTTACCTAATTTGGTCTCCTCTATGGCTTTTCAAACTTCGTCCCAAGATATAGGGGCATTAATTAGCTCGACCTGTTCTGGTGTAAACCTAGGACAGGTAATCTTTCCCCAGAAAGACATGTTACTAAGAACATCTATTGATTTAGCAGAATATATGTTCTTATAATAGTTTAAAAAAACGTTTTGAATGTCAGTGGATTGTGAATAGCTCTGATCTCCCATGATAACATTCTCAGTTATATTGTTCTTCTTTCTACTCCTATCTAACCTTGCAAGATACTTAGCGGACTTGCCGTATCGACCAGCATATAGTGCATTTATTCTGATCTCCTCACTAGTAATTTTGGAGCTAAGAAATAGATCCCTATCTTGTCTGGCTATTTTATATTTATCCCAATATTTCCTGTGTGAGGTATTTATATATTTTTGATAGGTCTTAGTAACCATATTTGCCAGTTGTAGCTCATGTGCCTTAAACTTCTTTTTAACCATAATCATGTCAGCTTTTATCTCCCCCCTAAGGTACGCTTTTGCAGCTTCCCAGAACACCTCTAATTTATTTGCATAGCTTTGATTATTTATACTATATTCTCGCCATTTATTTTGTAGCCAATTTTGAAAAGATACATTGTTTATCAGGTGTTTTGGGAAATAAAAATTGTTCACTGTAGCTGTCTGACCTGAACGAGCTCCAATCACCAATGATAATGGAGCATGATCTGATAGTACAATCTCATATATCTCTGCCTTAGTATCATCTCTAAGAAGAGAGTCAGAAACTAGGAAAAAATCTATCCTTGAAAAAGATCTATGCACACGTGACTCACAAGTGTAGCCTTTAGTATCAGGATGTTGAATGTGCCATATATCATATAGCTTTATGTTTTTGCATATTTAAGAAAAAATCGTAGATTTCTGAGGTGCCATGCAACTCTGTTTGGGCGAGAATCGATCCAGTGAAGATATTGGTGCTAAATTAAAATCACCAGCAAGAATTATATTTTGTTCAGATTTTACACAAAGTCTGGCAATAATATTGTCCCAAAAAACTGGTCTGTATTATTAGGGCCATATACATTACATATTATATACTTAGCCTTCAAGTCCTTAATTGAGAGAGTTATCCATCTATCATCTGCGTCTATTTGAACTCTCTGTATACTATACTCAAATTCTTTTTTAAATAAAACAGCAATGCCCTCTTCCTCCTGGAGCAATCTGAAGCTATGACATGACCGACCCATTTACATTTAAGTTTTTCTGCTTCTGATTTTTTTAAATGAGTCTCCTGTAGTAAGACAATATCAGGGCTGGGGCTGATAGAATTCTATCAGCCAATCGGAATTAAGGTAGAAAAAAACTATTGGCTGATGCAATCAGCTAATAGGATTGAGCTGGCATTCTATTGGCTGTTCCAAAGTTCAATCCTATTGGCTGATTGCATCAGCCAATAGGATTTTTTCAACCTTAATTCCGATTGGCTGATAGAATTCTATCATCCAATCGAAATCTAAGGGACGCCATCTTGGATGATGTCACTTAATGTGATATTCATTCCGAAGAAGCCGTTGTTTAAAGAGCATGCTCCGCGCCGGATGTCTTGAAGATAGAGCCGCTCCGCGTCGGAAGGATGAAGATAGAAGATGCCGTCTGGATGAAGACTTCTACCCGTCTGGAGGAACACTTCTGCCCGTCTGGAGGACCACTTCTGGCGGCTTCCTTGAGGACATCTTGCCGCTTGGCAAACTTGGCTTGGAAGACTTCTCCCGGTAAGTGAATCTTTGGGGGTTAGTGTTAGGATTTTTTTATTGGGTGGGTTTATTTTTTAGGTTAGGGCTTTGGACCTGCAATAGAGCTAAATGTCCTTTTAAGGGCAATGCCCATCCAAATGCCCTTTTCAGGGCAATGGGGAGCTTAGTTTTTTTAGTTAGACTTTTATTTGGGGGGTTGGCTGAGTGGGTGGTGGGTTTTACTGTTGGGGGGGTTGTTTGTAAATTTTTTTACAGGTAAAAGAGCTGATTACTTTGGGGCAATGCCCCGCAAAAGGCCATTTTAAGGGCTATTGATAGTTTAGTTTAGGCTAGGGTTTTTTTTTATTTTGGGAGGGCTTTTTTTATTTTGATAGGGCTATTAGATTAGGTGTAATTAGTTTAAAGATCTGTAATTTGTTTTTTATTTTCTGTAATTTAGTGGGGGGGGTTGTGATTGTATTTAATGTAGGTAAGTTATTTAATTGTAGTGCAGTGTTAGGTGTTAGTGTAACTTAGGTTAGGTTTTATTTTACAGGTCAATTTGTATTTATTTTAGCTAGGTAGTTATTAAATAGTTAATAACTATTTAGTAACTATTCTACCTAGTTAAAATAAATACAAAGTTGCCTGTAAAATAAAAATAAATCCTAAACTAGCTACAATGTAACTATTAGTTATATTGTAGCTAGCTTAGGGTTTATTTTATAGGTAAGTATTTAGTTTTAAATAGGAATAATTTAGTTAAATATAGTAATTTTATTTAGATTTATTTAAATTATATTTAAGTTAGGGGGTGTTAGGGTTAGACTTAGATTTAGGGGTTAATACATTTAATATAGTGGCAGCGACATTGGGGACGGCAGATTTGGGGTTAATAAGTGTAGGTCGGTTGCGGCGACATTGGGTGCGGCAGATTAGGGGTTATTAAATATAATGTAGGTGTCGGCGATGTTGGGGGCAGCAGATTAGGGGTTAATAAGTATAATGTAGGTGGCGGCGGTGTCCGGAGCGGCAGATTAGGGGTTAATAAGTATAAGATTAGGGGTGTTTAGACTAGGGGTTCATGTTACGGTGTTAGGTGTAAACATAACTTTTATTTCCCCATAGGATTCAATGGCGCTGCGTTACTGAGGTTTACGCTGCATTTTGGCAGGCGTTAGACTTTTTCTTAGCCGGCTCTCCCCATTGGTGTCTATGGGGAAATCGTTCACGAGCACGTACGACCAGCTCACCGCTGACTTAAGCAGCGCTGGTATTGGAGTGCGGTATGGAGCACAATTTTGCTCTATGCTCACTTCTTGCCTTTTAACGGCGGGTTTGTAAAAACCCGTAATACCAGCGCTGTAGGTAAGTGAGCAGTGAGAAAAAAACTGCTCGTTAGCACCGCACAGCTCCTAACGCAAAACTCGTAATCTCGCCGTATGTATTTGAATTCATTTTAACCCCAAAATTTCTTAATGAAGATATGTTGTATAGGATTGGAATAAAGTATTATTTTATGAATATTTAGTATAGTAATAAAAGTATTCATTCCACCGAAACCAGAGAAACAAATAGATTATACAAAATGGAATTCACAGCATTTTTTATTTGTTATTATAAATTAAAGGTTATAAAAATTGCATTCAATCACATTAGGCAATCATCAACAATATGAATATTTATATTGAAAGCTAGTGGTTAGGGTTTGCTGAGCATTAGCTGCTTAATATTTTTTATCTTCCTTCTAGGGGCGCGATCAAATATACAGCGCAGTTTTCGGCGCAATCGTGGGAACCTGTGCCGCCCGTAATTTCACCTCGCACATCGGGGTATTACATAAACCCCACCGGCAGTGCCTAAACTGCTGTAAGTCGGATAAACTAGCGATGTCCAGAAATGAGCGTAAATACAAATTTCTGGAGTCGCCAGTGACTTATGGCACTTTAGAAACTGTCGGCGCCTAAGAAAAGTAAAGAAAATAACAAATCTCCCTTAAAAGTCTAACATGCCTCCCAAAAATAAGCCTGACACGTAAAACCCCTATATCTGCAATCCCCCCCTCTCATTACTAATATTAAATGTATTAACCCCTAGACCGACAACCCCCCACAACGCAATATGCCTATTTAAACTATTAACCCCTATATCCGCCATCAAACCCACACTGCAAGTAATAACTAAATTATTAACCCCTAAATCCGCCAACCCCAACATCGCAAACTACCTCTTAAAACGATTAACCCTTAATCCGCCATTAACCCACAACGCAATAAACCTATTCAAGTATTAACCCCTAAACCGCCATAGCCCACATAGCCTATGAAATGTATTAACCCCTAATCTGCCGCCGCCAACGTCACCACCACTATAATAAAGTTATTAACCCCAAAACCTAAGTCTAACCCTAACTAATATTTACATTGTAGCTATTTTAGGATTTATTTTTATTTTACAGGCAACTTTGTATTTATTTTAACTAGGTACAATAGTTATTAAATAGTTATTAACTATTTAATAGCTACCTAGTTAAAATAAATACAAATTTACCTGTAAAATACTACACTATCATTAAATAAATTAAATGAATTAACTACAATTACCTAAAATTAAATACAATTAAATAAAATAAAGTACAAAAAACCCACTAAATTACAGAAAATAAAAAAAAATTCAAGAAGTTTAAACTAATTACACCTAATCTAAGCCCCCTAATAAAAAAGCCCCCCAAACTAATAAAATTCCCTACCCTATACTAAATTACAAATAGCCCTTAAAAGGGCTTTTTGCGGGGCATTGCCCCAAAGTAATCAGCTCTTTTACCTGTAAAAAAAGGAATACAACCCCCCCAACATTAAAACCCACCACCCACACACCCAACCTTACTCTAAAACCCACCCAATCCCCCCTTAATAAATCCTAACACTACCCCCTTGAAGATCACCCTACCTTGAGTCGTCTTCACCCAGCCAGGCAGAAGTCTTCATCCGATCCGGCCAGAAGTCGGATGTCTTCATTGAATGCGGGCAGAAGAGGTCCTCCAGACGGGCAGAAGTCTTCATCCAAGCGGCATCTTCTATCTTCTTCCATCCAATGAGGAGCGGCTCCATCTTGAAGACATCCGACGCGGAGCATCCTCTTCGTTCAACGTCCAACTGAAGAATGAAGGTTCCTTTAAATGACGTCATCCAAGATGGTGTCCCTTCAATTCCGATTGGCTGATAGAATTCTATCAGCCAATCGGAATTAAGGTAGGAAAAATCCTATTGGCTGATGCAATCAGCCAATAAGATTGAGCTTGCATTCTATTGGCTGTTCCAATCAGCCAATAGAATGCAAGCTCAATCCTATTGGCTGATTGGATCACATCTTGGATGACATCATTTAAAGGAACCTTCATTTTTCAGTTGGACGTTGAACAAAGAGGATGCTCCGTGTCGGATGTCTTCAAAATGGAGCAGCTCCTCATTGGATTGAAGAAGATAGAAGATGCCGCTTGGATGAAGACTTCTGCCACTCTGGAGGACCTCTTCTGCCCGGATTCGATGAAGACTTCTGGCCGGATCGGATGAAGACTTCTGCCCGGCTGGGTGAAGACGGCTCAAGGTAGGGTGATCTTCAAGGGGGTAGTGTTAGGTTTTATTAAGGGGGGATTGGGTGGGTTTTAGATTAAGGTTGGGTGTGTGGGTGGTGGGTTTTAATGTTGGGGGGGTTGTATTTCTTTTTTTATAGGTAAAAGAGCTGATTACTTTGGGGCAATGCCCCGCAAAAAGCCCTTTTAAGGGCTATTTGTAATTTAGTATAGGGTAGGGAATTTTATTATTTTGGGGGGCTTTTTTATTTTATTAGGGGGCTTAGATTAGGTGTAATTAGTTTAAACTTCTTGTAATTTTTTTATTTTCTGTAATTTAGTGTTTGTTTGTTTTTGTACTTTAGTTTATTTTATTTAATTGTATTTAATTTTAGGTAATTGTGGTTAATTAATTTAATTTATTTAATGATAGTGTAGTGTTAGGTGTAATTGTAACTTAGGTTAGGATTTATTTTACAGGTAAATTTTTATTTATTTTAACTAGGTAGCTATTAAATAGTTAATAACTAATAGGTTATGTGGGCTATGGCGGTTTAGGGGTTAATACTTGAATAGGTTTATTGCGTTGTGGGTTAATGGCGGATTAAGGGTTTAATAATTTAGTTATTACCTTGCGATGTGGGTTTGATGGTGGATATAGGGGTTAATAGACTTTATTAGTTATTGCGGTGGGGGATTGCGGTTGACAGGTAGATAGACATTGCGCATGCGTTAGGTGTTTATTTTTGCAGGCATTTTCGTGAGTTACGGTGCTCCCATACTCAGCGCAAGTCCTGCTACGGCTGCCTTTTATGGCAAGGTAAAAATGGAGTAAGATTTCTCAATATTTGCCAAGTAAGGCCTTGCGCTGGATATTGGATACCGATTTACGACGCGGTCACATGTTAGCCTATGGGAGAAATAATTGCGAGCGACGGGTGAGATATACGTGCGTAACTTGTATGCTACGCCGTATATGTAATACCAAAATCGCGTAAAAACTGGCGGCGGAGGATTTTGCGGGCAACGCTGCATATGTAATGGAGGCCTAGGTCTGGGAGCACCCTGCAAAATAATCTAAGAAACGTTTTGTAAAAATGTTCCCAAATTTTCCCCAATCCAAATATCACTTAGACAGATTAAATAATTCTTTCAGATTGGAACAACACAAATAAAAACAAATCTTTATACTTTTTTTGAACAGTATGGAGTAGCCAAAAGAAGGATGAATATCTATCTATCTTTATATATATATAAATATATATATAAATATATTAAAGACAGTAGTACATAACAAAAACAGCTATATGAACAATTCATATCAATTTATGAGATGCTTATATTATATACTTTACATGTTATAGGTATACTATATACCTTTAACATATATAATTCATATTCTGCTGGGTTGTTTGCAGAGTATTTTAAAGTAATCTCAAAATAGAACTATGTGATAACGGTCAACATATTAAAGTATAAAATAATAACATTCTATATGTTTTATATATATAAAATAGTTTAGATATTCTAATTGATAGCCAGTAAGGAAAGCAGAATGCATTTTAGCAGCAATTAAATCCATTTTCATCAAAACTGTCACAATAGGCTGGAAATGAGAGCTGCTTCTGCAGTTCATTCATATAATTATCACCTGGAGAGTGTAGCATTTATGGCTACTGAATTGAGGAAACCATTAAAAATAATACTAGAGCCTCTGTTATGAGCAGTTGTAACATAAAGAAACACTCAGTACAAAACCACCCTTATATATTGTTCTCTTTATGCCTAACATGACAGTTAAAAATGATCATTAATAAAAAAAAAAAACTTTATTCATACTTATTTTGTCACATTTACTTCTTTCTTTTAGCATTCTCTGCTGAAACTAAAGCTGCTATCTATGAGAGCATACTGAGGTAGATTTAAAGAGACAGTAAAGTCAAAATAGGCAGATGGAACATTACATTTCATACAGATTTCCATTTTACTTCTGTTATCAAATTTGGTTTTGTTCTCTTGGTTGAAGAGTAAACCTAAGAATGCTCAGAATAGCAATGCACTACTGGGAGCTAGCTAAACACTGCTGCTGAGCCAATGACAAGAGTCATATATATATGAAGCCACCAATTATCAGCTAGGTTTCAGTAGTTCGCTCCTGCTTCTGAACCTACCTATGTATGCTTTTCAACAAAGAATAGCAAAAAGAACAAAGCACATTTTATAATAGATGTTAATTGGGATAATGTTTGAAATTGTATGTTGTATCTGAATAATAAAAGTATGATTTTGACTGTCTTTTTAAACTTTATATGACAGCAGGTAATGCTATAAATATAGTGCTCAAGACAAGGTCATTGCTCTGATCCTACTTCAGTATGCTCTGATATATTTCAACAAAGGATACTAAGAGTAAGTTGTAATTTTTGTAACAAAAGTTATTCTGGAAAAAAAAATTTGTATACCCATTTATACTCTGAATTATAAAAGGTCTTTTTAAAATACCACTTACCCAGTTTAAATTCCCTCCTGTTGCAGCCTATTTACAGAACAATTTGAGTTTGCTCAGAAAGGGCACTGAATGTATGATTTAAGAAAAATAATCTATAAAACAGTTTAATTAGCTACTAAAATTAAAATACTTCTGACTAGCAGAAGCCACACCAATCTGCTGTCTATGGAAAATTAGTAAATTTAGTAAGAAGCATTATGAGACCATATTTTAATATACATTTATGTAATTATCTAATAAATAAGTTTAAAGAAATTCCTAAGGAAGATGTTTTTTGAGGGATTACTGATGGATATCTCATTGAGAAATTCCCCAGAATTCACACTACACCTTTGCTCACTTGATTTTGTATATTTTACCCAAAAACGTTTTTCAATACTCACTTTTATAACAGCATTCTATACATTTTCAATATTCTAAGAAATACTGTATTTTGCCTTCTCAATAAGTACATACCAAACATATTATTATGTGTTATTAATATAGAACACATTTGGTATAGTGTGGTTGCAATATTAGAAATTAGAAATCAATATTAGAAATCAAAGTAAGTTTACACTGTACTATATTAACTTTAAATATTGCTGGTGTTTGTAATATATGGCATGTTTAGTAGAGCGCACTCGCGATATTAGAACTAAACGCGTACTTTAAAATGTAAAGTTGTAGCAGCTATAAAAATACAATGTTAAAAAAGCTAAATATTTTTGAAGATGCCTTTTACATGCAATATTTAAAAAAACACACCACTGTGAAATGAAAAACTGCTGCAGTTGTCTTCTATGGGATATAAATATCCTGTATACAAAATATTGTTCTTAAAAAGAAACAACCTTAATTCAAATTTATTATATAGTATTACAGTATACTGCATACATATAATACATACATATAACACACTATATATACACGCACAATCTCTATATACCCACAACCTTAATTTTAAGTGATCTATATATCTATTATTTGAACTGTTAATAAATAGAAAACATGTTTATATTTACTGAACAAAAATTATTTGTTGTGTAAACATGCTTTGAAAACATGCTCCCAATACACTGCTTAGATCTGCATTCACTGACAATGTTGTTGGATTGCTGCAAGGGAATAGAGCCCTTTACTATCCTATGGAAGACTCCTCACCACTTGTCGGGACAGCGAGATTGGCAAGACTGAAACAAACATTTCTAATGGACCTTTGAACATCAGACCCTAAGGGTTATGGGGCAAACCAGATGTAGACTCTGCAACGTGTGCCTCAGGGGATATGCAATGCCTCACTGGCAAGGCCCTTAGAAGCCTGAAATGACTATCTGGGGTTGCCATGTTCCTTGTTCAGAGAAGGATTGCCTGGCATTTCAGGGCATTATCGTTCTATATAGGTCGGATCTCTGTGAAAGCACAATTGGGCTAAAAGAGGCTTCTCCCAGGTGGTGACTTACCAAAGAACAATCTACTGAGCTACAGTTAGTTCCTCGTTAAGCACTTTATTTTCTGTGTCTGTCTAACCAAGCTATAGCTAAAAGATTAAACTAAAAAGAGAAATACATGCCATGAATTACTAGCAGCAAAAGTATTTATAGTTGTATGGAAGTCAAATTAAACCATTACTTTTAAATGATAAAATGTATCTATTTTTCTTTCTGTTGATTCTTGGGCCTTTTGTATGAGGGCATACTAAAATAAGTTTATTAGAATGCACACGTCTTGAGCACTATGAGTCTGCGTACGTTTTTGTAGCAATGTTGCATCAGCAAGCAGTGATGAGTGACAGCAGGGATCACCCCCAGCTCCGCCTTCCCTTACCACTACCGCACTTTCTTCAGGTTGCTTGTATAACAATGCTACAAACATTGCTTCCACATAGTGCTCAAGACACATTGACTCCCGAGCCCAACTCATTAGGCCCTCAGCAGCAGAAGAATATTTAATAATGGATATAAAACATTATGTCTGTAAACTGACACCTCACAAATTGCCTATATATTTGTATTGTTTTAACATTTATTTGTTTGGCATTTTTACCTTTGTACACACTATGTCAAATATGAAACAAAAAAAGATAAAAGTGAACAGCATAAATAAATTAAACCCAAAGAGATTATGGGAAAACTTGTAATGAATGAAAAAAAAATGAATATTGGGTGTGTTCTAAAGAAAACATCTCACTAATTACTTCACATTAAGGCTATTATGAATGAGTTTTATCATACTATAGTTTTGTCCTAATTAGATTGCATTTTTAACATATTTTACCACATTTTCTCATTTACGTTTTTTCTTGACATCAGCAATTCCTCATAGAGGGAGTAGATTATGTTTCTTTTAGAGACACAAAATAATAGACTCACGAGTATTTGAAATCATTAAGCTGGGGTTTCCTTGAATTATAGGAACTTGGTGCGCAGGTGATGCTGGTCATTTCCCCTTTGGGACGCCTTGGGGGTTTGCATGACGCTTTATCTTTTTTCTTTTTTTTTTTGCTTTAACAATTGGCAACATTTTTTTTGTCAATATATTGGCAACTTATCTGTTTGTTTTTTGGTGGATGTGGGTTTGAGTGAGGAGGAGTATGTGAATGATTTGAGCCCCACATATGATGACGTTCTTGTGATTTAAGTTGTTTTTGAATAAAGTATTAAATAATCCAGTGCTGGGATTTTTTTTGTATTCTACAAAATAATAGACAGTTTCTAGAAGAAATATTATTCACTGGTGAAGGAAAAGTTTTAATCAATGAGAATCTCTTTAATAATTATAAATCCAAATTCTGTTCAGCACTCAAGCAGGCAAACCGGTGTGTAGGTTGTCAGGGTTAACACCAAAAAATACCCCAAACAGATACCAAAAATGCAGCAGCACCACCAATTCATGTGTGATTAAGGACTTGCGTCCGAAACGTTGTGCTTTTATGTCTTTGGTCTAATAAACCTTTAAGAAGAATTGGTGGTGCTGCTGCATTTTTGGTTTTTAATAAATATAAAACTATTGCTTCCATTTATACATTTAGCGCAGTCATAATTTAAAGGGAAATGCTAATTAAAAAATGAAATATTAATTTCTGGTACCCACAATATTAATATATTTAATTAACATATACCTGTTTCTATATTTAACCTTACAAAATATAGAGATTGATACAGATATACTAGATCTGTATAAAACTGAAAACTCATCCACATACAGGTATTACTCAAGATTATTTTTCTGTTACCTCTTTCAGGAATAATACTTGGAAAGGAATATTAGACTACATTTTATTTTTTTGATTTATAATGTATAGTATTGAATATTTAACTACAATATAAAGTATATTTACTATGTTACATTTATTGTATATTTGTCATGTTTATCTGACACTAGGCGATAAGCCTGCCAAGAGGGCAGTCTATTTTTTAAAAACTACAAACCCAAAACTACAAAAAATAAAAAATTTAAAATGAAAAAAAATAAAATAAACCAAACTATCCAAAATAAAAAATTTAAACCTCAACTAATACCCCTATAAAAATATCCCCTCCCCCAAAAAAACACCCCCTAATCTATCAATAACTACCAATAGCCCTTAAAAGGGCATTTTGTAGGGCATTGCCCTAAAGAAATCATCTCTTTTACATACAAAAATTACAAAGTACCTCCTAACAGTAAACCCCCCACCACCCAACCAACCCCCCCAAATAAAAAAAAAAACTAAGTCTATAAAAACCTATGCTACCCTTTGCCCCTAAAGGGGCATTTGTATGGACATTGCCCTTAAAAGGGCATTTTTTTAGATTAGGGTTTTTTGGTCTGTAAATGAACTGATTGTCCTTTTAAAGGCAGTAAAAGAGCTTAATGCCCTTTTAAGGGTAATGCCCATACAAATGCCTCTTTAGGGGCAATGGGTGGTTTAGGTTTTTTAGTGTTAGGTTTTTTTATTTTGGGGGGTTTGATGGGTGGGGTGTTTACTGTAAGGGGGGCTATTGGTAGTTTAGTTTAGATTAGGAGGTGTTTGTATTTTGGGGGCTTTTTTATTTTCATAGGGGTATTATATTAAGTTTAATTTTCTATTTTTGATCATTTTGTTGTTTTTTTCTGTAATTTTAGACTTTTTTATTTTTTTTAATTTTAGATTATTTTTTTGTAATTTAATGTTAGGTTTTATTTTTAAATTAATGTTAGGATTTTTTTTTAAAGGGGGTTGTTAGGTTAGGGGCTTAGTAATTAAATTAATTATTTGCGTTGTAGGGGGTTGATAGGAGTTAATAAGTTAATTAGGTTTATTGCGATGTGAGGGTTTGGCGATTTAGGGGTTAATAGGTTAATTACTATGTGGGGGTTGGCGGTTTAGGGGTTAATAGGTTAATTAGGTTTATTTCGATGTGGGGGGTTGGCTGTTTAGTGGTTAATGTTTTAATTATGTTATTTGAGTTTTTTAATTTGCGGATTAGGGGTTAATTACTTTATTATTTTGCGATGTGGGGGTTGGCGGTTTAGGTGTTTGTTAATATTTCTTGCGGGGGGTTTTTTTTGTTAATACTTAGTACGGGTGGTTACGTTTTTTTGTGTTATACCTCGTTCATGCGGTTAGGTTTTTTGTTATTTAGTGCAGACAGTTACGTGTTTTTTTGTTATTTCGTGCAGGCGGTTGCATGTTTTTTTTCTTAATGCTTTGTTTGTCTTCACTTCATCCAGGTTGATTCTTTTGGCTGCACGCACAGCCAACATTCCTTTGAGGATGCGAGAGCAACTGGCAACGGACGCGTTACAAACGCAATTATAGTATAGATGTTTACCCTAGTCGCAGTTGCAGCTTTTTTACTGCACCACCCCGAAACCGTCTCAAAGCTGCCAACTGCCTTGCATTTAAATTGTAGTGTTGTTTTTACAGTCTCCAGTCATCTATGCAAGGAATAAAGTACAGGATGGGGGAAGAGAATTACATAAATAATAAACATACAAATAGGTAATAAAAGATTAAGATCTTTTCTTAGTAACCCCTACACCCTTGATATTAAAATGATGGTCTTCTTTTTTACACTCCTAAATTGTATTATCTGAAATATCTACTGTTTGGCAAATTGAAACATTTTTGAGTTGAGGCAGTTACTATTAGCAGGTTAATCAAAAGCACTTTTTTTAGTGATATACAATCTGCAAACAACTCATTTTTATTATTATCTTAATATATATATATATGTACACTTTTGCCCCTTGTACTTATAGTGTGTTATACATAGGCAAATTGAGGGTTCATGCCATTGGGGGATCGTTGCATCACATGACCTACACGCACTTGGGATTTCCCTTGCTGATATTATGTTTAGATAGGTTGCTATGGCAACCGAGAGCGGTCCGTGTAACTCATGTGAATAACATGATTGTCTGTTCAATGTTTATATCCTGCAGTCCGTTTGAGCCTCTTACTGTTAATTGCATACTCATTTTTGGTTGTTTGCTTTTATTATAGTGTGCACTAAGTAAGGTTACTGACTAGGACCACGTTGCCCGGGATGATGACGTCACCTCCGGGGGCGGAGATGCCCGGGAGAGAGTGGATGCACGGCCAGTTCACTCGGTGTTTGGTGTATTTAATGGGTGAAGGGTAAGTAATTTGTAAACACTTTTGGTCTGAAGACGGACTATATTATGTCCGAAAACATTAACTAAATAAAAGTGATTGTTTAAGTACCCTTGGAGTGCGCTTGTTCTACATGCCTATATATATATATATATATATATATATATATAGGTATAGATATATTTTACCAAAATACCATCAGATATATGTAGAAATATGTATTTATGAATAAATATAACATATTCTTCTATGTGAAGAACATTGAAATGTGAAATATTAATATTTTCATGTCGGGTTAGCGCTCTTGAGAATCTGGGGCCCATTTATCAAGCATCCAAACGGAGTCTGTGGGCCTGTGTTTCTGGCGAGTCTTCAGACTCGCCAGAAACAGCAGTTATGAAGCAGCGGTCTAAAGACCGCTGCTCCATAACCCTGTCCGCCTGCTCTGATGAGGGGACAGGAATCGCCGGAATTCAACCCGATTGAGTACGATAGGGTTGATTGACACCTCACTGCAATACAAGTGCTTACCGATGAGCAGTAAAAGCTTACTTCTAGTGGAGAGAGTGCACGAGCAGGAGCGTTAGATACCACTCCACTTGTAATCTGGTCCAATATTGGCCAATTTGATCCAAGGATAATGTTTTAAACAAATGTAATATATGTATATATTAAGCCTTTCTTCTGTATACATTTTACTCAAAGACTTTCTGTATTTCTGAAGTGTCAATCTCTGAGACTTCAGGGAAGCTCATTATTACATACTCATTGTGGAAGCCCTTGACTCTAACACTAGCAAGTGCATGAAGTGCATGTCCCAATCAGCTTTTCCGTATGTTCCTAGATTGTTGCAGGAGTGAATAGCTGGTGCTGATCTTGGAATCCTTTTTTAAATAAATATGCACGGCTCGTTTGTATTTGCTTTAGATGATATCCAAAATTTATCTGAAGATGAATTTGTTTCCGCCTCTGTCTTTTAGACTAGAATGAAGAAATAGTTTATGTTTTCATTAAAATGTTTTATTTGAGTGTTAGATTCTTTAGGGGCATTTGCTTGTTCAACTGTATCCACTTCATTTATAGGCACTAGTAACTCATTTGAGCAGTAGGTCCTATGGCACTTAACAGACAATGCATATATATATATTTTATGTGCGATGAAGTACTCTTCAGATAATCTATGTTTGCTGGTAAAGAGTGATTCATTTATTAGGTTTGAGTTCAAGATGCACTATAAGTGTCTACTAAAAATGATCTCACATAGTTACATTTTGCATCGGGAAAAAAATAATAACCCTGTGCAGAATTTAAGCTGAATATATTTATAACAAGATAAAAACTACATGTTCAATCAAAAAATATATTTTTTAACACAATAAAAGCATATATTATACCAAAAATAAAAATGGTACAGCAAGATAAAAGTTAATTAAAGGGACAGTCTACATGAAAAATCTTATTGTTTAAAAAGATAGATAATTCCTTTATTATCCATTCCCAGATGTGCATAACCAGCACTTTTATATTAATATACTTTTTACCTGTATGATTACCTGTATCTAAGCCCCTGCAGACTGCCCGTTATATTAGTGCTTTTTACAATCTTCCATTTTAGCCAATGAGGGCTGGTTCCTGTATAGCTAGTGTCATTCTCCACTGAAGTGAGCACAATGTTATCTATATGGCACACATGAACTAGCACTGTCTGGTTGTGGTGCAAGATTTAAAATAATAATATGCACTGAGATAAGTGGTGGAGGCTTAGAAATCGGCAAATTTAGAGATTATAAAGTATATTAATACAACAATGTTGCTTATGCAAAGCTGGGGAACCAGTAATAACGGAGTTATCTATCTTTTTGAACAATAAAAAAAAGTAGACATTGGACTAAAAAAGTGAAGAAAACATTTTAAATGTAATCTGTATTATATTTTCTACTAATTGTTATTGACTTATATGTACTTTTTTACCAATTCTGATTGGCTGATAGGTACTTTTTACTAATGCTGATTGGTTGATAACATTTCCTGCTAATATTCATGTTTAAATGCTTGTATCAATACATTTTTGAGTACCTTTTTTTCACTGCTGCAGCTGCAGAGCACACAGTGTATTGATAGAATGAAGCTGGCAAAGGGGCTTTACTACCCTTTTTATCAGGAGCACAAGCAACACAGCTGCATCATTGAAGTAAAAACTGATGAGTGATAATAAGCTACACAGCAGGAGGTAAGTAGAAATACTCATTAATTGTTTTCTTTGTATTTCACAGGTACTATCTGTGCACTTTATGCATTTATATGCTGCACTTACATAAATTAACTGTGCCTTTCAGTTTGAAAAATTGCAGCCATAGAAATATATCTGACCATTTTAATAGGTTGCTTTTCTTTGTTTAATGGTTAATATTGATGAAAATTTCCTGGAGAACACTTTCAAATTGGCATTACCCCAGTACAATAATGAGCTGTTTTTAAATTTCAGCTAGATTTAAACTGCAGCATGTGGCTAACACCAGACAGAAAAAATATTATTATTATTTTTTTTATCCTCCATATTGAGTTTTGTCAATTTAAAATGAGTTGTATCACAGAAGTATGACAGCTAAACCATAGAGGGTATCACTTCGTTTTCATCCTGCACATTGAGTTTTGTTGCCTAAATGTTTTTGTAGAGGTAAAAGCAGTTTTATAACAGCCAGAAGGTATAAAACGCTATACAAGTACATGGCTAGTTTACATAACACAACACATGAAAATGCTGTGGGGAAAAAGAGTTTTAAAGGGATATACAACAGTCTATTTCATTGTTTTAATAACAAAGCACTAAGCAGTGGATTATACTTAATAGAGATCATTGCATTTTTTTTTAATGTAAACGTGTTGTACCCTTTATTACTTTTTTTTCTTAACTTAATTTGTGCAGGGTCCATATCTTCCTGTCACTACCCCACAAGGGGGTTAAGGTCTCTACAAAAAGGCATTTATAGCTTGGTGTCATAAATCTTCCAGAGCAACTTGAACTGGCTTTCTCTAGCATTAACTGAACAATAACAGTAAGTAATTTTTTTGCCAATGCTCAGAAGAGAACAGACTGCACCTTTGGTTCTCAGCATGTAAGCTCCCCTATGTCACTACAGAGAAAGCTAGTAAGTTGTTTACTGTTTTTCACACAATCTATTTATTTTTATGTTTACTTTGAACATTTTTTTTTTTTTGCTTAAGGAGCATTGTTTCATTTCCTTTTAAGTTAGATTTAACACTTATGAAACAAAGTTTTATTAATAAAAAAAAAGGTTTTGTGGCAGAATTAAATAGATATGATATATGACAAGGAATCAAAGGTGAATGTGTGTGTATATATACAGTATGTGTGTTTGTATGCATATATACTGTATGTGTATATGTATGACATGTTTTATACTTAACTTTCATTAAAATAGTACAGCGCAAATCTAAACAAAGAACTGTACTACTTACACACCTTTGGCATAGCATTAAAGCGATATTCCACTTGAATTTTACCATACGCACCCCCAGAGGATGGTAGCACACCCTAGACTGTCACTTTAGCACTATAATAACTTAAATTATAGGGAAAGGGGGTAAATAATACAGTTTTTTTGCACTATGCATTATTAAAAATGTTATATTAAAATCTTAGGGGTTTTTACTGCCCCTGTAAATAGAGTTAAATAGTGCACTGAGATTTTTTCCCCTTTAATGTGTTCCCATTGATACATTTTACCTGCTGCTTCTTTACAGATGTGTTTTTTTTAAATATGATGGATTTTTAATTTAATACTACCTAAACATAATTATATGGTAGAAATCACTAAACCATTATATATGAGTTAAGTTAAATGAGTACTGAAGGGGTCTTCCTATACAAAAATATATCTAAATGATACATTTCCCATACATTTAAAACTCTGCAGCTGGTATAACAAGTCCCTGTAAACATATTTATGGGGAACCATTTTTACAGCAGACTGTTACGGGGGGCTTTAAATGTATATGTTCTGATTTGATCAAGTTTTTCTTCTGGGAGCTTTTTCCTATCCTATCTTATTTTTAAAAATACTATTAATACAGGGACACTTTCGTTCATCAAAGTTTAGAAAGCAGCTGTTTTGATTAAAAACCTTGTTCTTTTCACAGCCAGAGCAGCTTCCCCACACGGAGATCTTCTCTTCACACGCCAGCAATGACTTATCCGGCTTCCTCCAATCACGGCATGACCTCAGGCAATAACTCCCCTGGGGGGAAAGCCGTGATTGGAGGAAGCTGGATTAGTCATTGATGACGTGTGAAGAAAGGATCTCCGGGTGGGGGAAGCTGCTCCGGCTGTGAAGAGGAGAGAGGTAAGTTTTTAATCAAAATGGCTGCTTTCTAAACTTTGATTAATGAAAGTGCTCCTGTTTTTAATAGTATTTTTAAAAAAAAACAGTCTTTCATTCATCAAAGTTTACCTTCACTTTAAGAACAGAAAAAAAAACTTTAAATTCGTTAAACCAATATTATTTTTGATTTTCAAATGTTTCTTTCGTTTTTGAATGTTCATAATTAGATTGAATATCAACATTTAAATTTGAATGTAACATTCCAAAGAAAAAATAATATTCAGACGTTCATTTCAATAGTTCATGTGGGAGAGACTTTATTAAACTAATACATAATAGATACAAATATATACATTCAAAATGTTCTAGTTTGAATATTGCCTAATATAATATAATATCACATTTAAAGATAGCATTAGAAACACTATTAAAAATATGATTCAAATTCGAATATTGCATTATTAGAATATTAAATATATTACTATTACGTAAAAGGAATTTTATATTGTTGTACAAACATTTTAAATTTGAAATAAACAAATAAATGTGTTAAAATTTGTTTCATTTTTCAAATGTTGCAAAACAATTGCCCATCCCTAATTAGGACACATGAGGCACATCCTGAGAAGTCAAAAAATGTGTTTAGTTATAAAATTAGCTCTAGTTAATTTATCATAAGCACGACTAAGCTTTTATTCATTCATTTTCTCAGAATATAAATAATTTAACATGTTAATCAAAGTGTAAATAAAATATGTGTAGTATATAATATATATATAAAAAACTACAATATATGTGACTTATTAGTGATTCATTTATGAGGAAATACTTTAGCCACTGCTGAATTTATTAGGATATATGAATCATAGACAATACTTGTCTAAACATCACACACATTCCTAATTCTCATATTGGCATTGCAGCTGATTGTAAATATCATATACAGTATATGATTCTTTTTCTTTTGAACATTTCCTAGGATGTTGGGTATTCCAACTCTATGGGATATTCAAAATCTCCCTGGCATGGAGAGAAATCACGCAAAATATTTGGGATTTTTTTTTAGACCTTGTATTGTAATGTAGGAGTCTCTGTTTCACATAAAAACATTACATATCCACATAAATATAACTCAAGATAACATTTGTGTCTCTAAAATGTTAAATGGCTTTGCTGTAGCGACAAAACTTAATAATTTCACCTGAGAAGCGAGGTTTTGAAGGTCAGGCCCTATAAGAAATTCCACAACATTCTTCAAGTTGTAAAAGAATCCAATGCACTAATTTTGTTTGTGAAGAATTATTTCAGATGATTTGAAATTGGGTAAAAAATGTAAAATTGAAGCAAATAATGCCAATAGAATGTTTGATTGTGTAGCTAGAGGTAGAAAGACGTGATGATCTAAAAATGTATCATTTAAAGTAGGTGAAGTGTTAAGAAAAAAATAAGCAAATCATTGGTAAAAAAGGAGACCCATCAAAACTGCCACAGGTTCATTTTTAAGCAGTTACGATGAAAGCTTATCATCATATAATGATAGAATTGACATAGAACAAAAATAGTGACAATGGATAGTATATACAGATTTTATGCTTTTAAAGGGGGTGAAGAGGGGTGGAAAAGAAAAAAGAGCACTAAATAGATAAATTTTTTATTTATTGTAGAAATTAAGTGTACAAAGCAAGTGGATTTATGTAAATGTTTAAATGGGTAAAAAATGCAAACAATTAAGTATAAACATATAAACAAGATTTAATGCCTACAAATATTTAAATTTTTTATTTGCATTTAAATTTATATAGATTATTGTAAATATATTTGTTGCTAATAATTTATCTGTACAATAAATAGTTGTACAATACTGTGTGATACAAAAATGTGCATGAAATAAATATATAACATAATTTAATTTATTTATTTTTGCTGGATAACTGTAAGCATGTACGTGTAATGATGTAACCATTATAATCAGTATAAAACCTTACTAAATAAAGGTTTATATAAAAGATATATGAAAGATAGATAGATAGATAGATATATTGTAAATAAAGCATTAAAAAAAATTCAGGAATCAAGACATCTGATATAGCTAGAAAATGTGCAAAATATATTACTATTCAAAACAGCCTGAGGCAAGAAATCGTATTACTGGTTATAAGTTTGTATGGAAATCCATATAAATATTCTGAAGATTTATTTTTTCATTTTCTGTTTCTGTAATTATGTTAGATGGTTTCCAAAGAGCAATCTGTTTGTAAAGTTATTGTTTTGAAAAGGTCCTCTCTTCAAAATAATAAAAATATAACTTAAAAAATAGATTTCCCAAATACATAAGGCATGAGAGAATACATAGAGTAGGTGGTTAATCCAATGCATAGAAAGTAAATAATGATCATTAATAGTATGCAAATTATTACAATTATGTTGTTGCAATAAATACAAATATATGAATAGATCAGTAAACAGATAAACATACAAGCATCAGACATATTTTAGTAGACATATTTCACACCATGGGATCTCATTCTACACCTAAGTGAGAGAGAGAAAAGTTTAGCAACACTTTACTTACATTTTGTTAAAGAACAAAAATAAAAAACTGTTTTCATGAAACTTGTCAGGACGGCAGCCTTGTTTGGCCATGATATTAGGAGTTTATGGTGAAAGCCAAATATCTCTAGTTTACAGTAGTATCCTCAGTGGAAAAGGCTAGAATTGGCTATATTAAACTGTGAGGAACTGATTGATCCTAAGCTTGCTGTAAGTGTGAGCTTTGAGCGCAGACCAGAACCACTGAGATCTCTGTTGGTGGCCTCACACTGTGATCTTGTCACAACCCCCCTGGTAATTTGAGTTATGCTGCTGATATTAAGCTGTGAGCCATCCACTTACCTTGTGAAGATGTACTGTTAAAGAGCCTGTGTGTGATCTGAGACAAGTGCTAGTTGGCTTTTTAAGGACCATGAAGCTATTTGTAGACTGTAAAATGATAAATAAAAACAGAGGAGCCACATAGCCAAGCATCAAGCATAGTTTAGATTATCGACGTATTATGAAAAAGACAAATGTTACAGTCACAAATCAATTGACACCCCCAGGTACCAATAGCACAGACTGGGGCTTTGCAGCTTCCCAGCTAACTGGTCTCCCAATTGCAGAAAGGTCAAACCTTCAACTCCAGCGGAGCTGTGTATAGCAAAGATCAGGTGACTAGGTAGTCACTTGAAATATGCAAACTCTTGTGTGATCTTAGGCCCAGATTGCTCTCCATGATAAGGGTAGATAAGGTTCCCCAACATAAGCACTAAAAATAAAAATAAAAACAGGGGTGCCACATTGCCAAGTACAATTTAAACAACCAGAAGGTGATAGTGAGGGTTAGGAGTATACTCACAAGTAAGTTAGCACCAGCGTGTGATTGAAGCGCAAGATGTGGCCAACCGCCCAGCTTACAGTGAGGGAAAAAAATATTTGATCCCCTGCTGATTTTGTACGTTTGCCCACTGACAAAGAAATGATTAGTCTATAATTTTAACAGTAGGTTTATTTGAATATTGAGAGACGGAATAACAACAAAAATCAAAATGTATGCTTACCTGATAAATTTATTTTATTTCTGGATATGGTGAGTCCACAACGTCATTAATTACTAGTGGGAATATCTCTCCTGTCCAGCAGGAGGCGTAAAAGAGCACAACAGCAAAAGCTGTTAAATATCACTCCTCTTCCCATAATCCCCAGTCATTCGACCAAAGGGAAATGAAAAATGGAATAACACAAAGGTGTAGAGGTGCCTGAGGTTTAGTCAAAAAACTGTCTTAAATATAAGGGTGGGGTTGTGGACTCACCATATCCAGAAAGAAAGAAATGTATCAGGTAAGCATAAATTTTGTTTTCTTTCCTAAGATATGGTGAGTCCACGATGTCATCAATTACTAGTGGGAACCAATACCGAAGCTAGATGACACAGATGACTAGGGAGGGAGAACAAGACAGGCAGACCTAAACAGAAGGCACCACCGCTTGAAGAACCTTTCTCCCAAAAGAAGCCTCGGCTGAGGCAAAAGTATCAAATTTAGAAAATTTAGAAAAAGTATGCAAAGAGGAACAAGTTGCAGCCTTGCAAATGTGTTCCACAGAAGCTTCATTTTTTAAAGCCTAAGAAGACGAGACAGCCCTAGTGGAATGAGCTGTAATTCTCTCAGGAGGCTGCTGTCCAGCAGTCTCATAAGCAAAATGAATCATACTTCTATACCAAAAGGAAAGAGAGGTAGCAGTAGCCTTCTGACCCTTACGCTTTCCTGTAAAACCAAACAAAATGGGCAGAAGACTGGCAAAAATCCTTTGTCGCCTGTAAATAGAATTTTAAAGCACACACTACATCCTAGTTGTGCAAGAGACGCTCCTTAGGAGAAGAAGGATTGGGACAGAGAGAAGGAACAACAATTTCCTGATTAATATTCCTAACTGAAACCACTTTAGAGAGAAAATCCAACCTATTACGTAGGACCACCTTATCTGCATGAAAGATAAGGTAAGGAGAATCATACTGCAAAGCAGAGAGTTCCGAAACTCTCCTCGCAGAAGAAATAGCAACAAGAAATAAAACCTTCCAAGATAACAATTTAATATCTAAGGAATGCATTGGCTAAAACGGAGCCTGCTGCAAAACCTTAAGAACAAGGTTAAGACTCCAAGGAGGAGTAACCGACTTAAACACAGGCTTGATTCTGACCAAGGCCTGACAGAAAGATTGAACATCTGGTACAACTGCCAAATGCTTATGCAGTATAATAGATAAAGCAGAAATCTGACCCTACAGAGTACTGACTGACAAACCCTTCTCCAGACCTTTCTGGAGAAAAGACAGAATTCTAGGAATCTTAACCCTACTCGAAGAGTAGCCCTTAGATTCATACCAATAAAGATATTTACGGCATACCTTATGATAAATTTTCTGAGTAACAGGCTTATGAGCCTGGATCATGGTCTCAATGACCGACTCAGAAAAACCACGCTTAGATTAAACTATGTGTTCAATCTACAAGCAGTCAGTTTCAGAGAAATGAGATTTGGATGGAGGAAAGGACCCTGAATTAGAAGATCCTTCCTCAGAGGCAACCTCCAAGGAGGCAGAGATGACATGTTCACTAGGTCTACATACCAGATCCCGCACGGCCATGCTGGAGCTATTAGAATTACTGACACTTTCTCCTGTTTGATATGAGCAATCACTCGTGAAAGAAGAGCAAACGGAGGAAACAGATAAACTATACCGAACCCTTAAGGCACCGCCAGAGCATCTATAAGAGCTGCCTGCGCATCTCTTGACCTTGAACCATACATTGGAAGCTTGGCGTTCTGCCGAGATGCCATCAGATCCAACTCCGGCATCCCCCTCTTGAGTGTTAACCCTCAGCCAGGGCATTGAAAATGGGTCATGGATGGGTATTCCAGCATGACAATGACCCAAAACACACGACCAAGGCAACAAAGGAGTGGCTCAAGTAAAAGCACATTAGATCCTGCAGTGGCCTAGCCAGTCTCCAGATCTTAATCCCATAGAAAATCTGTGGAGGGAGCTGAAGGTTTGAGTTGCCAAACCTTAATGAATTGGAGAGGATCTGCAAAGAGGAGTGGGACAAAATCCCTCCTGAGATATGTGCAAACCTAGTGGCCAACTACAGAAATGTCTGACCTCTGTGATTGCCAACAAGGGTTTTGCCACCAAGTACTTAGTCATGTTTTGCAAATGTGTTTTTCTGGAATGTTTGTGGTTTTCTGTCTCTCACTGTTCAAATAAACCTACCATTAAAATAATAGACTCATAATTTATTTGTCAGTGGGCAAACGTATAAAATCAGCAGGGGATCAAATAATTTTTTTCCTCACTGTACTTATATCCCCATCACAATAGAATCCGATATGGAGTAGAATAGGAACCAGGCAGCCAAAATATTTGCTGAAAAGTTCTGCTCAAATGAATAAGAATCAGAAAAGTAGCAAGTGTGATAAAAAATGAAATTACATTTATTAAAACATTAATAAAACCAGTGTTTCCCAGCAGAATGGCTGCTTCATCAGGCTGATACAAACATAAACTAACTTGCTACTTATAGTTACACAACATACTGTATGTATTAGACATGTGTATGTATGTATCTCTAAGTTAAAGCCCTTTGTCTGCCCTTTGTCATGCTCTATTGAATTCTATGGCGGAATACATTACCATGGTTGCCTTATTTAAAGTTAAACTTCTTGGTCATTTGCAAACGTTTTACTTTCAACTTGTGTAGCCTGATGCATGCAAACAATACGCCCATTGGATCTGTATGACATAATACTCCAAAAAATTTTGAGTTATTTGTAAATGTCAATAATTTCATAAGAAAGTTATCCTTACAGAAGTACTTTGCTTGAAAGAAATTGAAATCTGTAGAAATAAGCCTATGGTTATTGACCAGATGGTTGTTTGATGTATGATCCACAAACACTAATTGATGATTATATTCAAACAAATTTCAAACCTAAATCTAAATTCAATCCTCCCAAAAATAATATTTGACATGTAGAAATGTTTCAATCACTAGTATCGGAAGATCTAGACTCTCTCCGTAAGAAATTAAAATATAGAAATAATTTGAGCTTTAATGTACGTAGGTCACTTTTATCTTTGACCAATGATTCTAGCCTTGTGATTCGCCAAGCTGACAAAGGAGGATGGATAGTGATTCAGGACATCTATGATTATTTAATGGAGACTAATGAATATTGAATGACAACAATTATTATAAAATATTGCCTAATGATTCCACAATATATAATAATAGTATACTCAAACGAATTGGGAGTCCTTTTACAAGAGGGATTGGATGTAGGCCTTCTGAATAATTAAGAAAAATATTTTTTGTTTCCCAAAAATCACAATACAGCTTTTTATTATCACTTATCAAAAGTACATTAAAGTGAGAGTAAACTTTGATGAATGAAAGCCCGTTTTTTAAAAAATACTGTTAAAAACAGGGGCACTTCATTCATCAAAGTTTACCTTTACTTTAATAATCTTTAATACCTACTGGGCACCCTAATTGTGCTGGAATAGGGAATCTAGAAGATTTATTATCTGTTTATATAGATTTATTTGCAGAAATCTGTTGTTACTGTACTTTTATATATTAGGGATTCCACAGATTTATTGGATAAATAAGCCAAAATCAAAGTATCTGACAAAGTTTGGTAGATTAGCTGTGATGTCACTCAGTGCATTATATACAAGATTCCCCATCATTTGGGTTTAGCACAATCGAGTATTTTCTTCAACAAGACGCATATATTCCCCCGAATGCAACAAGATTATAATGGCAGATTGATATCTTTTATATTGAGCCATAATTATTTTCAATAATTATAAGGTTGCTTTTATTTAAAAACAAGGGAAACAGTCATGGGCACTCAGTTTGCCCAGAGCTTTTTAAACCTACTTATTGGGTGTTTCGAGTATACCCATGTGTATGATTCTGCAGTAAAGTTTGCAGAATCCCTTAATGTTAACAAGTTTGATCTTACTTTCACTTATAATGTGCAAACAAACTCTGTGGAATTCTTAGATTTAGAGTTAACTATGTCTAAGGGTGTCAGTATTACATACACAATTTTATTCCAAAAAGTAGATTGTAGTAGTTTAAGTTTTGACAGTAATCACTATTAGAGTTGGAAAACCAACATTCCTTATGGTCAGTTAAGGCATATAAGGATGAATTTGACTGATTTTGAGGTTTGTGATAACCAAGCTTCTATTATCAAAAATTGGATTTATTGAGAAAGGATATCCTTTAATGTTAAATAACACTAGTTATCAGAAAGTACACTGAGGATAGGAATAATTACTTTACAAAGACAAAAAAGATGACCAATACAGGACAGTCTTTTTCTCAACCACTTTTCATCACTAGATTTAATAGCCATTTTCGAGAAATTATGAAAATTATTCATAAAGATTAGCCAATTCTATTAGATGATCCGTATTTTACCATCAAATCCTAGAGTTGTATTTAGATGTGCACCAACTTTTAAAACAAAAGTAACACCAAGTAAAATTATAAAAGATAGATGCAAGTTAAAATCAAGTCTAAGAGTAAATGTAGCTAATTGAAACTATATATTTGCAGTGAAGTTTTTAAATGTGGTAAGAAATTATGTGCAACGTGCAAATTTGTGGTAAACGGTTCTACCTCCTTTAAATCTTTTATTACAGGGGTAGTTTTCCAGATTAAGCTTTTTTTTTTTACTTGTGAATCCACATTTATTGTATATTTTTTACAGTGCTCATGTGGGATCCAAAATGTGCGTCTCATATGCCGGAAAGTAAAAAGGAGATAGGGTGAACACCATCAAAATATTAGGGAAATGTTATTAAAACACAGCATGTCAAGACATTGCGCCCACCCACATAGTGGAAAAAAATGCAAAATGAACATTGTACCTATTAAAACAGATCTCTAGTTCCTCTTCTGATACTTTTGAGACATAGGGAATCCTACTGCATTTTCAAATTACGCACTTTAGTCCCGGAGAGTCTCAATTAAAATGTAGAAATGACAGCTTTTGTTTAATTGAGGTGTTTTCATAATGTTTTCATAAGTTGCATTTAGTGATATGGTATCTTGTTTGTTTTATTTTGGGTATACACACCATATTATATACCATTCCCATTCTACTTTAGTAGGATTGCTTTTCAGCCTTTGTAGTCTATCACATTATATTTGACCTTGTTTATTATTTATTCACTATCATATTATATATTCCTATTAGTATCACATTTTATTTTAGTACAGAACCATTAGTGAGTGTGCTTCTTTCTGTGTGTATTTAGTCTCCCTAAGGGAAAAAGGGGAATCCAGACGTAAACTCCTTGCTCAGTGTGCTTAGAAGAATATGGCTACACCTCACTGACAAGACCCAATGAAGGCCGAAATGATTGTCTGGAGTTGTTGTGTTCCTTGTTCTGAGAGGAATTGCCTGGTATTTTGGTGCCGGACTGACTGTAATAGGCGCGATCAGACTGATATAATACAGGAAAGTTCTGCTCTGTGAAAAGCATTACTGGGCTAAAAGAAGCTGCACCCAGGTGGTAAATCGCCATATAACAGGCTAAAAATGGTATTGAGTCAGTTGTTCATTCCTGTGAGTGCACTTCTCTCTGTGTGTATTTAGTCTCCCTATGGGAAAAAGGGGCAACCAGACGTGGACTCCTTGCTCAGTGTGCTTAGAGGAATACTGCTACACCTCACTGACGAGGCCCATTGAAGACCGAAATGATTGTCTGGGGTTGCTATGTTCCTTGTTCAGAGAGGAATTGTCTGGTATTTTGGCGCTGGACTGACCATAATAGGCGGGATCAGACTGATATACAACAGGAAAGTTCTAGTTCTAAAAGAAGTTGCACCTAGGTGGTAAATCGCCATAGAACAGGCTAACAATGGTATTGAGCTGGTTGTTCATTTCTGTGAGTGCACTTCTCTCTGAGTGTATTTAATCTCCCTATGGGAAAAAGGGGCAACCAGATGTGGACTACTTGCTCAGTGTGCTTAGAGGAATATGGCTACACCTCACTAACGAGGCCCAATGAAGGCCGAAACGATCATCTGGGGTTGCTGTGTTTCTTGTTCAGAGAGGAATTGCTTGGTATTTCGGTGCTAGACTGACCGTAATAGGCGGGATCAGACTGAAATACTACATATATAATTATAGGTATAGATAAATACATATACATATAGGGATATCTATTTAAAATACTCCCCTATGTGAAGATCTTTGGAATGTATATACATATTTAGACATCGCCGACACTATAATAAAGTTATTAACCCCAATTATGCCGCTCACCGACATTGTCACAACTACATAAACCTATTAACCCCTAAACCTCCGGCCCACCACATTGCAAGACACTAAATTAAACTAAAAACCCTAACACCCCCTAACTTAAAATTTAAATTACAATATAACTATCTTAAAATAAATAAAAACTTACCTGTGAAATAAAAATAAACCTAACATTAAACTATAAATTAACCTAACATTACTATTCTAATAAAATAAAAAAAATACTACCAATAAAAAAATCACAAATTACAAATTACAAATTTAAAAAACCTAACACTAGGAAAAAAAATAAAAAAAATCTAAAATTACAAAAAATAATAAACACTAAATTGCGAAAAATAAAAAAACACTAAGCTTACAAAAAATAATAAACTAAATTATCAAAAATAAAAACAATTACACCTAATCTAATAGCCCTATAAAAATAAAAAAATACAACCAAATAAAAACACCCCTAGCCTACAATAAACTATTGCCCTAAGTTAAACAGCTCTTTTACCTGTAAAAAAAAAAGTCCACCCCAACAGTAAAACCCACCACCCAAAATAAAAAAACCTAATTCTAAAACAAAACTAAGCTACCCATTGACCCTAAAGGGGCATTTGTATGGGCATTGCCCTTAAAAGGGCATTCAGCTATTTTTCACTGCCCTTAAAAGGGCATTCAGCTTTTTTCCAAAAGCCCAAAGCCCTAATCTAAAAAAAAAAACACCCAAAAAAATGATAATAACTGAAGCTCTCATCCTATTGGCTGATTTGAATTTGAAGATTTAAATCAGCCAATAGAAATGCAAGGTACGTCATTTTGAAACGGCTACTTTGCATTCAACTTCAGTGTACGGCGGTGACCATATGAAGAGGATGCTCCGCAGAGGATGAGATTGGCTTCCAGGATGAAGATAGAAGACGCCCCCGGAAAGGATGAAGATATTGCTGCCTGGATGAAGTCTTCTCGCCGCCTGGATGGAGATGGATGTCTGGACTTCAGAAACCGTGAGTAGATTTTATGGGGTTAGTGTAATTGTTTTTATTTTTGATCATTTTGTTATTTTTTGTAAGCTTAGTGTTTTTTATTTTTTGTAATTTTAGCTTTTTTTTTAATCTTTTTCCTAGTGTTAGGTATTTTTTTAATTTGTAATTTAGATTTTTTTTATTGGTAGTATTTTTTTTTATTTTATTATAATAGTAACTTTAGGTTAATTTATAGTTTAATGTTAGGTTTATTTTTATTTCACAGGTATTTATTTTCACAGAGTTATATTGTACTTTTAATTTTAAGTTAGGGGGTGTTAGGTTTAGGGGTTAATAGTTTAATTTAGTGTTTTGCGATGTGGGGAGCTGGCGGTTTAGAGGTTAATAGGTTAATGAGTTGTGGAGATGTGGGGGGCGTAGGTTTAGGGGTTAAGAGTTTTATTATAGTTTTGGCGATGTCGGGGGAACAGCGGATTAGGGGTTAATAGCTTTATTATAGTGTCAGTGATGTAGGAAGCAGCAGATTAGGTGTAAATAGCTTTATTAAAGTGTTTGCGATGCGCAAGGGTGGTGGTTTAAGGGTTAATAGGTAGTTTATCGGTGTTAGTGTACTTTGTAACAGTTTAGTTATGAGTTTTGTGAAACATTTTTGTTTCGCAAAATCCATAACTACTGTTCTCAGATGGCGGTAACGCAAACTTTTTAGCCGGACCGCACAACCTGTAATACCGGTGCTATGGAAATCCCACACAAAAACATCATTTTTTTGAGTGCGGAATGGACGTTGCGTTACAGGCTAAAGTGCTTGCGTTACAGCTATACCGACACAACTCGTAATATGGGTTCCTGGCCATTACGCTTGAATTGCCATTTTTTCAGCGTTAAAAGCCGTACCGCAACACTTGTAATCTAGCCGTAAGTCTTTTTATTCATTGTCTTACAATCTAATTAACAAAAAAAATGAGCAAAACATTAAAACATCTGGTTTTCTTTGCTGCTGCATTTGCTTTACTTTGAACCTGATGGTACAGATGTAAGGAATAATTGCACAACTACTAATCATAAAATGTAGGTTAATTGGCTAGGTAATGGTCTTGGATCAATTTAAAAATATTGTTAACAACTAAGACATAAAGCTATGAAAGCAAATGCAGAGACAGGAATTAAAGTGCCACTTGAGTATAATCAACGTACTAAGCTCAATAAAAACCTGAAACCTATAGGTTTTTATACATATATTGGCATCCACAGACATGTATCATAATTATATTATATGCTATTAGATTTCTAATAATATTAAGCTAAAATAAGATATACAAATTGTATTCTTTACATTGTATGATCAATGAAAAAGTATTTAAAGAAAAGTGAACAGAAATGTATATTCATAGGTATATAGTTTTAATATTGCAGGGAACAGACAACAATTTTCAAGAACCAAGGGATATATTGTTATAAATGTGTACCCAGATGAAACTTTATTGTTTTTAGATTGCAAGAATTAAGAAAATTATAATACAGTGGGATTTTTTTTAAATACAAGTATTATGATGCAGTGCATTGGTATTTCACTTTTTTTTACAGAGTTGGTAAATTATATATCCTTCTCATCAATTCAATCACACAAAAAATGTGCTTGCAACAAATGTATTAAAATGTACCTTGAAGCCTCTGCTGTCCTGCTTGCACAGTTAGAATTCAACCTATAAACACCTTCATCACGTTTTTCGAATAGTAACTTTGTAAAGCCGCCAAGTTTTTTAATACTGCTGGAGCATGCTGTCCACCGGAAGAGCTTGGCGGCTTTACGAAGTTCATCACTATATGTCTATATCTGTATATGTATGTGTGTTTATATATATACATATATATATTTATATGTAAATTATGCAAAAAACAGAGGGTTGATGTACAAGCTATAAACTAATGTATAGTGTGTTTAATTGTACTATACAAAAAGCCCCACATTTCCTATAATAGCAGTTTAGCGTCCATAAGTGATGGAGTAACCAGTTTAACTGGTAAACAGGCTAAAGTTCCGTGAACAATACCAAACAGCTGTATCAGCTCAAGCTCTTAGGCAAGTGGTTACAAGGAAAGTTCAACACATCCCAAAATGCTCTGACACAAATGTGGTAGTGGAACTAAACATGAGCAACCTGTGCTCTGACAGTAAAAAACTGTGTCCACTTACAGCTCTTCAGTCAGAATGCTCAATTAGCCGGATCCCCGATTCCAGAGGGCTGTCTCTGCCGCACTCAGCGGTGATGTGTGCTCCAAGGGGTGTGTCGATCACGTGGTTATGTTTAAGCCAATCACTGGTCCGGAAAACAATGTTTTCAGCTGCTAGAGAATCCGAATGCTTAGGAAGTGTGTGTGAGTTCCCTTCACCTCGTGGTGTCTGGACAATAGGTGTCTTCAAAATAAAAAGAGTCCCAGAGGCAAAGATAAGTGAAATTAAAATAAATCTTTATTCTTCCATAACATAAAACATTCCAGGAGGGTCTTCAGTGAACTCAATAAAACAACACAAGAGTACTGAAGGTTAACATGTTGGATACTGGAAACTGATTGGCCATTAAAGGGACACTATACTCAAACATTTTCTTTCATGATTAAGGTAGAGAATATAACTTTAAACAATATTCCAATTTACTTCTATTACCTAATTTGCTTTATTCTTTAGATATACTTTAATGAAGAAATAGCAATGCACACAGTGAACCAATCACAGAAGGCACCTATGTGCAGCTACCAATCAGCAGCTACTAAGCATATCTAGATATGCTTTTAAGCAAAGAATATCAAGAGAATGAAGCAAAATAGATAATAGAAGTAAATTAAAAAGTTGTTTATAACTGTATGCTCTTTCTAAATCAAGAAAGAAAAAAAATTGGGTTTCATGTCCCTTTAATTAGCCAAATCATGTGTGTCTAAACTGAGGAGTAAAAGTTAACCCTATAAATTTCTATGCTGCCTATGACAGAGTGAGAATCTTCATCTATCATAAATACAGTCCCTAATATGCAATAATTAGAAAATTCAAAAGTAATTACATATGCTTGAATTAATACGGAACATAGTATGAACCTTAGACAAAGGAAGATGTCTGTGGGGATAAATGAGACCCTCCTGGAATGTTTTACGTTATGGAAGAATAAAGATTTCTTTTTATTTCACTGATCTTTGCCTCTGCGTCTCTTTCTATTTTAAAGTATTTATATGTAAAGATATATAAAAAATAGTGGATGGAAAAATTGCAAAATTGAATGTTTTAAGAACCGAAAGATAAAGTAATCGTTCTATAAAAAATTGCCAGTACGTGTTAAAGACAAATGTATTGGTTAGATGTTTCTAAATTATGGTGCAGACACATTAAATAATTTCTAAAAACTGAAAAAGCAAGATATAAAGAAATATAGTAATATCACTATGAAAGACAGGGAACTCAGCACTCTTTTAAAAGTGAGGAAATAGCAACACTCTCAGAATACAGTATCAAAATTGGTTTATTTGTACATTGTGTTGAGCGCAGGCCTGTAAGACTGACAGAATCCGAGTATCCTGGATTTTATTAATACTGTGGTGAAATACACAAAACAAAATTTATTTACATATAAAATGCTAGGACAGGCCCTAGGGAGCTAACATTCGATTTGTTTAAACTTAAAGGGACACTAAGCCCAAAAAATTTATTTTATGATTTAGGTAAAAAATACAATTTTAATCAACTTTCCAATTTACTTCTATTATCTAATTTGCTTCATTCTTTAGATATCCTTGTTGAAGAAATAACAATGAACATTGACGAGACAATAACACGATGCATTTATGTGCAGCCACCAATCAGCAGCTACTAAGCCTATCTAAATATGCTTTTCAGCAAAGCATATAAAGAGAATGAAGCAAATTAGATAATAGAAGTAAATTAGAAAGTTGGTTAAAATTGCATGCTCTTTCTAAATCATGAAAGAAAAAAAATTGGGTTTCATGTCCCTTTAATAGGAGTAATTCCTACTAAGAAAAGATACATTCAATAAATGTATTAGATTGCTACAACTGAGTAAGCACAGATCAGTTTCACCTATGCAAATTCTCAGACCCATATAGTTTTTAGTGAAAAACTGAGATAAAAGAAGGCGAATTACAAAGGCCTGTGCATAATCACTTGTTGTTTATACAGTAGAACATAGATATATAATACCCATACATATTCGCTAGGGAGGCTTAATGCGTGGCCATGCATACAAAGAAAGAAAACCTCTCCAAACAAACCCAGGCAGAGTCAAGTTCCACAGGTGTTGAGTCAAGATGCCAGCTTGGACGTACTGTTTAGCAAATAAGCGTCCAGAATATTATGAGCTTATTAAGACAGATAGTCCTTCCGTCAGTATAGTACTGTAAAATAATTGAAAAGACTCTTACAAAGTCCAGCAAAGATGCAGATGAAAGCAATCATAAAGCCATGCAATATGTAGCAGAATACAACAGAGGTTTGAAAAGCGTAACAGTTAGTAGTGTAAAAACAAAGATGCAGGAGGATACCTCATTAGTGATTCCGTACCCCTCTGTCAACTGCACCTGTTTGCTGCACACATAACAAAGATCAAATACTCAGCTTTCCAGCCGGTGCTTTCCATAAGTAATCGCTCCTTGCGATAGCTGCCTCTGCAGCTTGCTGTAGGGTCTGCTTGCTATGCAGACCAGTTGCAGAGTGCAATTATCAGTGATGAACTTTTGCTTGCTTTGAATTATCTTGACTTCGGCATTGTCAGTTGAATCCTCCGCCAAACAAACATATTTATATGTGTTTACATATGTATTTATATATTTATATTTGTATATATGTATTTACAGACATATATACACATATAAACACATAAATACATATGTATACATACAGTATATAGACATATATAGAAGTGCCTTGGAGACCATGGGGCCGATTTATCATTGCCTGAATCGGCATCAATGCATCTGTTTTTGGGCGAGCCTTCAGGCTCGCCGGAAACAGCAGTTATGAAGCAGCAGTCTTAAGACCGCTGTTCCTTAACTAGTCCGCCACCTCTGAGGCGGCGGACAGCAATCAACCCGATCGGATACGATCAGGTTGATTGACACCCCCTGGTAGCGATTGGCCGCAAATCTGCAGGGGGCGGCATTGCACAAGCAGTTCACCAGAACTGCTTGCGCAATGTTAAATGCCGACAGTGTATGCTGTCCGCCAGACATTGATAAATTGCCCCCCACGTATGTTAAACTCCTTTGTATATTTATCTTTGAGTCCTTATAACTTTTTTGTGCAATATTTGCATTTTTATTAGATGGTGTTATTATGAGTATAAGTATTCTTTGTAATGTATTTTTGATGTGTAAACATGTAAATGTGTAAGTTGATATATAGTTCTTTTATTTGCTTTAAAGTGTTAAACACATAGATAAAATCAAGTTAAAGAGCATCAGACATTACATTTCTACAGGTTGCCCCATCAACTGTATGAGTGACTTTTTTTATTTATTTTTTATTTATTTATTTATTTATTTAAAAGGGACAGTCTACACCATAATATTTATTGTTTTAAAATATAGATAATCCCTTTATTACCCATCCCATGGTTTTGCATAACCAACACGGTTATATTAATATGCTTTTTACCTCTGTGATTATCTTGTATCTAAGCCTCAGTTCTTTTGACAGATTTGCACTTTAGCCAATCAGTTCTGGCTCCTAGGAACATAGGAATTTATGAAGCACATAAACTAACACCCTCTAGTGGTGAAAAACTGTCAAAATGCCCTGATATGAGAGAAAGGGCTTAAAAATTAGCATATGAACCCCCTGGGTTTAGCTTTCAACTAAGAATACCAAGAGAACAAAGCAAAATTGGTGATAGATGTAAATTTGAAAATTGTTTAAAATTACATGCCTTATCTGAATAATGAAAGTTTGTTTTGAACTAGACTGTCCCTTTAATATTTATGTTAAGGTTATACAGTCAAAATTACAAATGTGATATGCACTTTATACAAGAGCACAGGGAGTTTCTAGTTGAGATACAGATAGACATAAAATTTTGATATACCATACATGTGATTACAATAAATCAGGTGCCTCTAACATAACGTAGGAGAAGAAAAAGAGTCTGCAGAACATTTATAAGTGACATAAATCTTATAGTATATGTAACGCACGAGCAGCATTCAAATACAACAAGATAAAATTGTGTATACTATGTGCTACCTCAAATTGTAAAGGTATAAGTATGCAGTAAAGTAGCAAACGTGAAATGCATATTATACTAGAGCAAAGGAAGTTTCCAATTAAGACACATATTAACATATCATTTTAATAAACCACACATGTGATTACAGTAAATCAAGTAAAATACAGAGAAAGAAAAAGAGTCTGCAGAACATTTATAAGTGACAACCCATCTAGACATCTAGAACCTATAGTACATGTAAGACATGAACGGTAATCAAAGGAAAACAAGATGCATTGTGCATAATGTGTGCTATCTCGTTTTGTCAAGATATGAAATGTACTGAGTGTTTCTTATTAAAAGAACTTTAAGGGGCGCTAATATGCGCATTCTATATTTATGGTGTAGAAACCAAACACGCTGCGGAAAAAAGTAGTGAAAGGATTGATATAGAATTTTATGGTCCTACAATAAAACATGTTCACATATGGGCCAACAGTAGCAAATAAGTCAAGGGCAAGGAGGATTGGGGGCAGACCTAGGGGTCACTTTTGGACCCTTGATAGTCAAAAGATACACTGAAAGAGTAATCTGCACTATGATAAAAGCTGTAAACTGAGATCTACACTAGGCAACTGCTGTAATGGTTGACAGTAATAGTAGCGGAGAAATGCAAGATAATAACTGAGGAAAAAAATGTATAAACTAGTAATAGATATTGTAAATGGTGGCCATCAAAACTTTATAAAAACAAGAAGTTTGTATAATTGCCACAGTAGTAAAAGATACCATTTTGGTCTAATTATTTTTCTTTACATTTAGCATTTACTACATTTAGCAAGCGCTACCCAGGTGCTGAACAAAAGATAGGCCGGCTCGTAAGCTTACATTCCTGATTTTTAAAATAAAGATACCAAGAGAACAAGGACAAATTGATAATAGGAGTAAATTAGAAAGTTGCTTAAAATAGCATGCTCTATCTGAATCATGAAAGAAAAAAAATTTGGGTTCAGTGTCCCTTTATAATAACAAATTCTTCATGTGTGCTAACCCAACACTGTGTAAGACCTAAAGAACAAAGCTGAAAGCACATTACACATATTTAACATTAACATATAAAGTGAACCTTCAGCCAAAAGTCTATAAAGTCACTATGTTTTATTATATGAAAATTGAAAATAGCAGCATTCTTGCAAAAATAGGTGAGAGCAAAAAGCCTGACGCATTTCACCTGATTCCAGCCGTACTCATAGACTTATCTATCTGCCTTCCTGTTTCCCTTATATACAGATATTCGCTCACTAGTTAAAAACAAATGTGTATCACCCGTTCTGTTAACTTTTCACCATTATTTCCTTCACTAACACCTAGATTACAAGTTTTGAGCGCTATAGGGAAAGTAAAGAACGCAACAAAAGTTGCGTTATTTAACCCCCTATAGCGCTGCCATTACAAGTTTAAAAAAGCCCGGCTTGCGCGGGCGATATGGAGATTTTAAGCTCTATACAGCACCAAAAACAATATATCCATCAAGGGGGAGAGCCGGCAAAAAAAAAGTCTAACACCTGCGATCGCGGAAACCAAAGCTCCGTAACACAGCCCCATTGATGTCTATGGGGAAAAAGAAAATACGGTTTAAACCTAACACCCTAACATAAACCCGGAGTCTAAACACCCCTAATCTGCTGCCCCTGACATCACCGATGCCTGCCTACAATTATTAACCCCTAATCTGCTGCTCCCGATATCGCTGCCACCTAAATAAAATTATTAACCCCTAATCTTACGCTTCCGATATCGCCACCCTTATACTAAAGTTATTAACCCCTATTCGGCTGCACCCCAAAATCGCTGCAACTATATTAAAGTTATTAACCCCTATTCCGCCGCTCCCCAACACCGCTGCAACTAAATAAAGTTATTAACCCCTAAACCTCTGGCCTCCCACATAACTACCACTAAATAAGCCTGTTAACCCCTAAACCGTCAGCCCCCCACATCGCAACAACCTAAATTAAACTATTAACCCCTAACCTTAACATAACCCTAACACCCCCTAACTTTAACATAATTAAAATAGAGCTAAATTAAATGTACAATTATTAACTAAATAAACCTATTATCCCCTAAACCGCTAGCCCCCCACATTGCAACAACCTAAATTAAACTATATTAACCCCTAAACCTAACCCTAACTTAACCCTAATCCTAACCCTAACTTTAACATAATGAAATTAGATCTAAATTAAATTTACAATTATTAACTAAATAATTCCTATTTAAAACTAAATACCTGTGAAATAAAACCTAAGGTAGCTACAATATAACTAATAGTTACATTGTAGCTAGCATATGTTTTATTTTTAGTTCACAAGTAAGTTTGTATTTATTTTAACTAGGTAGACTAGTTAGTAAACAGTTATTAACTATGTACTAACTACCTAGCTAAAATAAATACAAACTTACCTGTCAAATAAAACCTAACCTGCCTTACACTAAAACCTAACATTACAAAAAATAAAAAAACCTACCATTACAAAAAAAAAAAAAAAACGAAAATATCCAAAAAAATAAAGATTATTCCTATTCTAATACCCTTTTTTTTAAAAAACACCCCAAAATAAAAAAGCCTAATCTAGAATAAACAAACAAGGGCCCATAAAAGGGCCTTTTGGAGGGCCCTTAAAAGGGCCTTTTGTAGGGCATTGCCCTAAGTTAAACAGCTATTTTGCTCCAAAAAAAATACAAACACCCCCTAACACTATACAAACCCCCACCCTCCAAACTACCGAGGGCCCTTAAAAGGGCCTTTTGTAGGGCATTGCCCTGAGTTAAACAGCTCTTTTGCTCCAAAAAAAAATACAAACAGCCCTAACACTATACAAACCCCCAACCCCCAAACTACCAAGGGCCCTTAAAATGGCCTTTTGGGGGGGCCTTAAAAGGGCCTTTTGTAGGGCATTTCCCTAAGTTAAATAGCTC
Source organism: Bombina bombina (assembly GCF_027579735.1). Taxonomy (NCBI): domain Eukaryota; kingdom Metazoa; phylum Chordata; class Amphibia; order Anura; family Bombinatoridae; genus Bombina; species Bombina bombina. The sequence continues at coordinate 953,785,101 of NC_069503.1, forward strand.
TTTTGCTAAAAAAAAAACACCCCCTAAAAATATGCATTACACAAAATAACAAACAAATTATCAAAATAAAAAAAATGATTCCTATTCTAATACCCATTAAAAAAAAACACCCCAAAATAAAAAACCTAATTTAGAATAAACTAACAAGGGCCTTTTGGAGGGCATTGCCCTAAAGATAGCAGCTCTTTTAGTGAAACAAAATGACAAACACCCACTAACATTACAAACCCCCCCCCAAACCCACAAAATAAAAAAAAGCTATCTAAAAAACCTAAGCTAACCATTGCCCTAAAAAGGGCATTTGTATGGGCATTGCCCTTAAAAAGGCATTTGGGCCTTTTGTAGGGCATTTCCCTAAGTTAAATAGCTCTTTTGCTAAAAAAAAAAACACCCCCTAAAAATATGCATTACACAAAATAACAAACAAATTATCAAAATAAAAAAAATGATTCCTATTCTAATACCCATTAAAAAAAACACCCCAAAATAAAAAACCTAATTTAGAATAAACTAACAAGGGCCTTTTGTAGGGCATTGCCCTAAAGATAGCAGCTCTTTTAGTGAAACAAAATGACAAACACCCACTAACATTACAACCCCCCCCCCCAACCCACAAAATAAAAAAAAGCTATCTAAAAAACCTAAGCTACCCATTGCCCTAAAAAGGGCATTTGTATGGGCATTGCCCTTAAAAAGGCATTTGGCTCTTTTACTGACTAGACCCTACACTAAAAAAAAAAACACCCAAAAAACTCTTAAAAAATCTTAACACTAACCCCCTGATGATCCACTAACAGTTTTTGATGTCCCGCTTGAACTAGCTTCATTCCGGAGTTGAAGTCCTGATCCAGGCGGCGAGAAGACTTCATCCAGGCAGCCTCTTCAATCTTCATCCAGGCGGCATCTTCTATCTTGATCCCGGAGGCACGGAGCGGGTCCATTCTGAAGACATCCGGCACGGAGCATCTTCTTCATACTGTCTCCGCCGTACACTGAATCTTCAATACAAGGGACGCAATTCAAGATGGCGTCCCTTGCATTCCTATTGGCTGAAAAATTTTAATCAGCCAATAGGAATTAGGGCTGCTAAAATCCTATTGGCTGTTCAAATCAGCCAATAGGATTTAGGCAGCTCTCATTCTATTGACTAATTCAAATTATATACTTGTATATCTATAGCAATATATCTATAAATACAGATATATATTTAGAAATATGTATTTAAAATAAAAATAAACATTTCCTGTATATGAAGAACATTAGAATGTGAAATATTTACAGTAAATACACAGTAAAATACATATATTAAATATTACTATATAATTATTATTTAGACACATATATTATAGCCCTTTGCAGTCAAATACATTATTATTATTAGTATTATACTTTATTTATGAAGCGCCAACATATTCCACAGCGCTGTCCATGGATACAATTCATTTAAATAAAACAATAATATAAAACTTGTAAGAGACAGGACAAAATTTACAAACACATACAGGACATACAGGAGGAACTGAGGGCCCTATTCCCGTGGGAATTTATAATCTAGAAGGGTAGGAGGTTGAGAAACAGGAGGTGAGGATTGCAAGATTGAGAAAGATATTAATGCAGATTTAGATGAGGGAAAATGTTGTTAGGTATAGGTAAGAGAAATATTATTCAGTTGGGTGGTAGGCTTCTCTGAACAGAAAAGTCTTCCGAGAGCATTTAAAGGAAGAAAGATTAGGGCAAAGCCTGACAACATAAGGGAGAGTGTTCCAGAGGGTAGGTGCTGCATGACAGAAGTCCTGCAGTCTAGCAAGGGAAGAGGTAATAGTCGCAGATGCAAGGAGCAGGTCATTGTTGGATCTTAGTGAACGGGCTGGAGTATACTTGTTGATTAGAGAGGATATGTAGATGGCAGTGGTGTTGGTGAGCGGTTTGTATGCAAGGGTGAGAATTTTGAATTTAATTCTGCTGGAAATGAGTAGCCAATGAAGGGACTCGCAGAGAGGTGCAGCAGATACAGAGCGATGGGAAGGTGGATCAGCCTGGCAGAGGCATTTAGGATGGATTGAAGGGGGGAGAGGCAGGAAAGAGGAAGGCCAGTAAGTAGGTTATTGCAGTAGTCAAGTCGGGAAATAACAAGGGAGTGGATTATTTGCTTTGTGGTGTTAGCGCACAGAAAAGGTTGAATATTGGAAACATTGCGTAGATGGTTGTGGCTGGATGTAGAAAGCGATTGGATATGGGGGACAAAGGATAGATTTAAGTCAAGTGTAACTCAGAGGCAGCGGACTTGGGGCGATGGGGAAATGGTGATGCCGTCAACAGGGATAGAGAAGTCACAAGTCGGCATAGAGCTTGAGTGGGGGATAAGAAGGAGCTCAGTCTTGGACATGTTAATCTTTAGGTGGTGAGAAACCATCCAGGAAGAAATACCAGATAAGCAGTCCCTGATATGAGAAAGGACAGAGAGAGAGAGAGCAGGGGTGGAAAGGTAGATCTGGGTTTTTATCAGCCATAACTGTTGATAAGTTTACCCAGCGAAGAAGTATAAATGGAGAAGAGGAAACAGAACAGATCCTTGAGGTACTCCAACAAACAGAGGCATTGGAAAGGAGGAATCGCCGGCAAATGACACAGAAAAAGACCTGTGAGAAAGATAGGAGTGAATCCAGGAAAGAGCAGTGTCACAGAGGCCAAAAGAGCTAAGGGTCTGTAGGAGGAGTGGGTGGCAACTGTGTTGAAGGCAGCTGAGAGGTCAAGTTAGATGAGTATAGAGTAGTGGCCAATATTTTTAGCAGAGAGAAGATCGTTAGTAATCTTGGTAAGGGCAGTCTCAGTTGAGTGTTTGGGGCGGAATCTGGATTGCAGGAGGTCAAGCAAGGAGTTGGTGGATAGGAAGTGGGTTAGGTGATTGTAATGCATGGCCATATACCATATACCTTTGTACCCTTAAAAAAATATTATTATTTATATGACTAATTTTTTTATCAGATATTATTTATATGAGTGCATTAGTTTATTTTAATATATTCATGTTGTGTTTGGTGGAACTTTTATTTTACCCCTAAGCCTTTACACAAGGGGGCAGAATTATCATTGTGCGGGCAGACATGATCCGCTGTAGCGGATCATGCCCACTGACATCGATAAATGCAGACAGTATATGCTGTCGGCCTTTATCATTGCGCAAGCATTTCTAGTGAAATGCGTGTGCAATGCTGCCCTCTGCAGATCCGCTAGCAGGGGGTGTCAATCAACCCGATCGATTTGGAAACTACGGGGGTAGACTGCAGCATCCGCTGCTTGTTAAATCTACCCTAAGGTCTTCAGTCATGCTAAGACAACATGCATTAAATTTGATTGTGCCAGAGTGGATGTGTTTACTTTCAACTTGTAATATGCATGCAAATTAACATGCCCATGATATTTTTATATAGCAAGCTAATGTTAGCTCGCCTCTTGTAATCTACCCTATGTGTGTGTGTGTGCATATGCGTGTGTACATATGTATGTGTGTGTTTGTATGCCTGTCTGTGTGAGTATGTATATGTGTGTGCCTGTCTGTGTTTGTGTGTAAGTATGTATATGTGTATGTGTACGTTTGTGTGTGTTTGAGTTTGAATAATTATAAAAATTAATATATGACTCAAGATTGTGTACTTGAGTCATATATTACTGTAATAAATTATCTTTCCTTTAAAGGATGTCCGTCTTAGTGATATGTGTAATTAATGTGATATACACATATGTTTGCACTTCTTATTCATTTTATTTCTTTCCCATAGATAATTTACCATCTGGCAACACCAATATAACCACTTATCAAATTTAACAGTCAACACCCTGTCTACATTTTGCCTTTATAAGCACATCCAATCTAAGTTTTAAATTTATAGATAGTGAGAAAAAATATGAATAAACTGGATAATAATTTATTGTAAAGAGTAAAATGTTTAATATTGCCAGCACAAATAGGAGTAACTAAAGATGAATGGGCAATGGGTATATGTAACTGAATAATGAAACATAATAATAATAATATGCATTTTTGTTTAAATGCATAATACTTTTGTTCTAGGTTTTTCTATCTGAAATACCCTGTCAATCAATAATTCACATGGCCTGTAAGTCTGACTATGGCCATATGGACACCCAAAATAACAGACAATTTTCATTTTACAAGAGAAAAAGTAAACAAATGTACGGATAACAGACATTGTATTACCTACAGTGATGAATCAGAATTGTATCAGAATTTTAAGAACTCAGTAATCTCAAGACTTTTTGGAGTATCTTGGAACTAGCAGATTTTGGATGGATACATTTGGTGATATTTATTGTATTGTATCCATACATGTCAGAGAACACAGGGAAATGTAAAGTGCAAGGATGGGTAAGTGAGAGTAAAGGTGATCTGAAAAGACTGGATGCTGTAGCGTGTAGCCTGGTGAAAGACTAATGGTTGTCTTGAACAGAAGACTTAGACAAAAATAGGATGCCCAGAACCAGGAAATGATGGATTATTATAGATGAGGTTTCCCTGAAATAGGATAAACTACTAATTATAATTGTGCACCATAAAACGCTAAAGTATGATTAGTAAAACTACACTAGAGTTGTATGGAGTACCTAAAGAAAAGGTACACTGGGTACCAATATCGGAGGTATACAGTAAAAGACTGACATAGTATTTGTGGGAGACCAAAGAAAAAGAAAATGGGACAAATGATAAAGGCAAAGTCAGACTAACAGATAACAATGTAGATGTACTGGCATCTGAAATAAATGCCAAGTGATCAAGATCCTGACTTAAAGGCTCAATGTATCTCTGTTAAGAATTTGGTAACGCATCAGAGGTGTATCTACAGTTGTCTTGAGATCGGGCCCATACCTCTAGGAAGCCAATGTGGCCCTGCAAGCAGTAGTGGGGTCTCTAGAGGGTGAGCATGATGAAGGCAGAGCTACACCTGCATTATGTCTGGCCACTCTGAGTACCCCCTGCAAAACATTACTCACAGTGTAAAGAAAGTGTAATGATTTGCCTTTGCAATGCGGTGTCAAGGTTTCCAATATGACCCCCACTTTGCTGCTATACAGAATAATCTACCACCATATTTGTACAGGAAGACTGCAGAGTTTCATAATCTCTGGTGCAGACTCAGCAAATGGGAAGGATGACTCACACCATTAGACAGTTACAGTTGCTCTTTTTCCTGTGTGTCAGCTCAGCTTTTGCTTATTGCAGAAGTGGGTTCCCTGCTTTGCTTTTGCCTTTGCCTTTGGAGGCAAACATAAACCTAACAATAGTGTGCATCAAGTAGAAACTGTCATTGAGTTTAACAAAATTATAACCACTGCCTGATGGGTGCTAAATAAAAAAAGCCTGCAGTGTGGAAAAAATACTGTATATCAGCTGCAAAACCAAAGGGTTAGTCAATTCTTAATCAATAATAGTATAATCTGCCATTTAATGCAAAACTTAACAAGTTACTTACACTAGCAACAAGCACTTGGCAGATTAATAAAGGTGCAAAATGTATAACTTTGTGCCACTTTTGATCAATTATTACATAGGCAGTGCTGTGCAGACATTTCATTGTACAAATAATTTGCTGATTTGGGGTTTCCTTATAGAAGATACCAGACAGGCTAGGTTTTATAAGTCTTCTGAGATTTTAAAGCCTCTGCATGCACCACTTAAGTCTAATAGAATTTATTAGATCTTTTAAAAGCAGCTTCACAAATTAATGCCATAAAATGCAGAGAGAAAGGCAAACTTTTACTGAATGTCTTGCAAATTTGGAATAATAAAAAAAGAAACTAAAATAAAACAATGTAACAAACTGTGCACTGAGCCAAATTGGTGCACACCTTGCATTTCCCCATGTACATTTGATTGTAATTAAAGGTATACTAAACCAATTTTTTTTCTTTAATGAATCAAATAGAGCATGCAATTTTAAGCAACTTTCTAATTTACTCCTATTATCAATTTCTCTTTGTTCTTTTGCTATCTTTATTTAAAAAACAGCAATGTAAAACAAGAGCCAGCCCATTTGTGGTTGAGAACCTGGGTGGGTTATGCTTGCTTATTGGTTTGCTAAATGTAGCCACTAATAAGCAAGCTCTATCCACGGTGCTGAACCTGGGCTGGCTCCTAAGCTTTAAATTCCTGCTTTTTAAAGAAAGATAGCAAGAGAACGAAGACAAATTGATAGTAGGAGTTAATTAGAAAGTTGATTAAAATTGCATGCTCTTTCTGAATCACTAAAGTGAAAGTCAACCCTAGCATTTGTGAAACGCTGGGATTGACTATTGAAACAAATAAAGGGGACTGTCATTCATGATTATAACATACTTCATGCAATAATCTCCTTTATTTGTTTCAAGCGATCGCCACTCTCAGCTGCTAAGGCAGCCCACGGCAGATCGCTGTTTTGCTAAGAGGTGAAGTTTTCACCTCTTAGCCAATAGCCATGCAGTAAATCTGGCTTGGCGTCCTTGGGAGCCGGATTTCACGCAAGCTATTTGCTAAGAGGTGGAAACGCCACCTCTTAGCAAAACAGCGATCTGCCGTGGGCTGCCTTAGCAGCTCAGAGCAGCGATCACTTGAAACAAATAAAGGAGCTTCCTGCATGAAGTATGTTATATTCATGAATGAAAGACCCCTTTATTTGTTTCAATAGTCAATCCTAGCGTTTCACAAACGTCCGGTAAGGTAACAGCACTCACATTGCCTCCGTTATTGTGCCCCTACCTCTCCTATTGAAGTTCGCTAGGTCAGCTTGGGTTTTAGATTGCTCCAGGGAGTTTTATTCCCGCCTCAAGGAGAAAACTGAATGGAGCCTCACAAGAATGCGGCCATGCTGTCTCGCGGCCAACTCCGCCCCACTTTCTTTGTTTTCTTGTTATCCTTTGTTGAAAACCAGGAAGGTGAGTTCAGGAGTGTGCACGTGTCTGCAGCACTATATGACAGCAGTTTTGCAATAATGTTATTCATAAGCAAGAGCATTTGATGGCAGCACTATTTCCTGTTATATAGTCATGCAAAAATGTGCACGCTACCTATCTAGATATCTCTTCAACAAACCTTAACCTGAGAATGATGCAAATTTTGAAATTGTATTCTCTATCTGAATCATCAAAGAAAAAATGTGGGTGTCATGTCCCTTTAAATACACAAACTTCTGTGTTATTTTAAATTTAAAAAAAAAAAATTTAAGCTGACTTAACGGAATATAATTTATGATCATAACTATCAGTAGTATAGAACACCCTGTTTTAAATCTTTGGTCAACAGATTTCAAGTGGAGAGCAAAAATATTTGAGTTGAAAGTAAAACGGTAATGTTTGAGCAAAAGCCTTGAGCAGTGGGGTATTTAGGTCTGGGGCTGCCCTAGGCACTCACAATTCTGCTGCCCCCTAACCCCCCCACCCCCCCCACCCCCAAGGTTTAAGTCTTTTTTGGCCATAATATCTTTGGACTGGGTGTAATATGGCATTTTTAAATCATTTCCATATAAACTGTTCAGCCGGGGTTTGCAAATATATGATATATATTTATAGAAAATGGAGTAAGTCTGGCACTGTTTATAAACAACCCAAAGTAATTGATAACCGCTTATGAGTGAGTGAGGAGGGTAGTGTAATTATTGGTATGCCTGTGTCCATTAACTAAGATATATTTTTCCTGCTGCAGAGCTATCCCTGATACACTTGTTAAAATAACAGCATTAAAACAACGAAAAAATTGCTCTGCGCCAGGGTAATCAGATGTCATGTAAAAAACATACCCATGCCATTTGTAGCAAATTCATAATTTATAGAATATATACATAATTTAAAGGGACATTCCTAGCCTCACACCATTTACCATAAATTGTCCAAAATTTTTTAAAACCAGTGACAATTATCAGTGGGATGACTTATTGATCTCTGTAATGAGAATTAAGGAAGTAACCAGTAATTATATCCTGCAAGATTAATTAGAATAAAATTTTGAGTTCTTTGGGGCAGGCACCCTTCGTTTCTCTTGTTAGTTCCCCTGAATAACTTGCAGGAATAAACAATTAAATTGTTAACTAGTCCATCACATACCTGCTCCCTTATAGTAGCAGTAACTGCTTAGCTTCTGTCCACAGGAATACAGAAATATCAGAAATATATGTCCCTTGGGTTGCCCCACACTGTTTGCACAGTTGCAGGATATGATGTAGGTTCGTGCAGCTTCCGGAGTGCCATGATCATAGCTGCTTTGGGCTATGTTGAGTCGGTCGTTCATGTGCAGCAGCCGCCGACTTAAAATGTGCCTCTTCAATGCCAGTAAATCAAAAAGTCCTGATCCATTATGCCTCTGTCCTCTGATGTCACAGGATGAGCAGGTGTCCTGGGTGCCAGCCTGTTGCTAAGGGGGAGGCATGGGGCTTCTGACTGCTGTGGTGTCACAGTGATGTGAGAAAGTGCCGTCCCCCTCTATCTGCCGCCCTAGGACCATGCCTTGTTTGCCTAGTCGGTAATACGCCCCTGGCCTTGAGCATGATAACATCATTAATATATATTAATTATTTATTTATATATATATATATATATATATATTAATCACACCATGTGCACACCCAGGGGTAGATTTAACTCGTAGTGGATGCTGCAATCTACCCCCCAAAGTTTCCGGCTTGCTGGAAACCTAAGTTAAGAAGCAAGCGGTCATAAGACTGCTGCTCCTTAACTTGTCCACTACCTTTTAGGTGGCGGACTGCAATCATCCTGATCCGATCAGGATGATTGACACCCCCTGCTAGCGGCCGATTGGTCATGAATGGGCAGGGGGCGGCATTGCACAAACATTTCACAAATATATGTTAAATGCCAACAGTGTATGCTGCAGTGAATCATGTCTGCTCGGTGTTTGGTAAATCTGCCCCCCAGGGGTGTGTGAGTTAAGCAAAATATAGTAAATAGTAGTGAAGACAATCCTTACTCTCCTTAAACTATGTTTGTCTTATGGTTAAACAAGTCACTTCTGAGAACCCCAGGTAGATATATTTAAATATGCCCTGAATTCTTAACAGGTATCAGCTAAAGGTCTAGGTTTATAGGACAGCACCAATGGTACAATTAGAGGCATCAACTTTAAAGAAGAATTGAAGACGTGGATCGGGGAATTGAAGGATGGGAGCTGAAGTAAATTTTTGTTTTAAGAAGTTGAAAGCTTGCTGTGCATCTACATTCTATTTGAAAGAGTTGTTATCTTTAGTGAGGTTTGTCATAGGTTTTGTTATTGTAGCGAAATGTTTAATGAATTTATAATAAAAGTTTTCAAAGTCAAGGAAGCGTTGTACATCTTTTTTTGAAGTTGGTACTGGCCACTGTTCAATGGCTTGCACCTTATTCTTTTCCATCTGAATCCCTGTGGAAAAGATGTGATATCCCAAAAAAGAAATATCCTTAGAGCCAAAGATACATTTCTCCATTTTGGCGTAAAGTGGATGGGTTATTAAATGGGATAACACTGATCTGAGCAATGTGATTCTGTATGTTGTCTGAGAAAATTAGTATGTCATCTAGATAGACTACAATACAGATATTCAGAATGTCACAAAAAATATCATTAATGAAATTCTGGAATGTAGCTGGAGCATTTCAGAGACCAAATGGCATGACTGTATATTCGAACAAGCCATATCTGCTCTGAAGGCAGTCAGCCATTTGTCTCCAGATCTTATTCTTATAAAGTTATAAGCCCCTCTTAGGTCAAGTTTGGTGAAAAACCTTAATCCCTGTAACCTCTCAATGAATTCAGGAATCAAAGGTAGAGGGTATCTATTTTTCTGTGTACCTTTGTTCAACTCCCTATAGTTGTTAATGGGACATAATGAGCTATCTATGTATTTTTTTTAAAGTGACCATATAATATCCGCTACCGTGACTTATAAAACATCCGTTTACCAAATTATGTGTAGCAGTAATTACCCAGTGCCTGTGCAAGAGTCACTAATGGATGCTTTGAATATGTGTAACTTAGCAACTAATCGCCTGCTAGACACAAATGGCTAGATTTAGAGTTTTGTCGGTAAAGACCCGCGTAGCTAACACAACTTTTTTTCCCAACACACCCTTAAGACAACGCTGGTATTTAGAGTTGTCTGAAGGGCTGCGTTAGGCTCAAAAAAGGGTGCGTTGAGCCTAATGTACCGCAACTTCAACCCTCAATACCAGCGTTGCTTACGGTAGCGGTAAGCAGCTAAAACGTGCTCGTGCACGATTCCCCCATAGGAAACAATGGGGCAGTTTGGGATGAAAAAAAACTAACACCTGCAAAAAAGCAGCGTTCAGCTCCCAACGCAGCCCTATTGTTTCCTATGGGGAAACAGTTTCTAAGTCTGCACCTAACACCCTAACATATACCCTGAGTCTAAACACCCCTAACCTTACACTTATTAACCCCTAATCTGCCGCCCCCGCTATCGCTGACACCTGCATTACACTATTAACCCCCTAATCTGCCGCTCCGGACACCGCCGCCACCTACATTATACCTATGTACCCCTAATCTGCTGCCCCTAACATCGCCGACCCCTATATTATATTTATTATCCCCTAATCTGCCCCCCCAACGTCGCCGCTACCTTACCTACACTTATTAACCCCTAATCTGCCGACCAGACTTCGCTGCTACTCTAATAAATGTATTAACCCCTAAAGCTAAGTCTAACCCTAACACCCCCCTAAGTTAAATATAATTTTAATCTAACGAAATAAATTAAATATTATTAACTAAAGTATTCCTATTTAAAACTAAATACTTACCTGTAAAATAAACCCTAATACAGCTACAATATAACGAATAATTACATTGTAGCTATTTTAGGATTTATATTTATTTTACAGGCAACTTTGTATTTATTTTAACTAGGTACAATAGCTATTAAATAGTTATTAACTATTTAATAGCTACCTAGCTAAAATAATTACAAAATTACCTGTAAAATAAATCCTAACCTAAGTTACAATTAAACCTAACACTACACTATCAATAAATAAATTAACTACAAGTACCTACAATTACCTACAATTAAATAAACTAAATTAAATTACAAAAAAAAACACTAAATTACAAAAAATAAAAAAGATTACAAGAATTTTAAGCTAATTACACCTACTCTAAGCCCCCTAATAAAATAACAAAGCCCCCCAAAATAAAAAAAATTCCCTACCCTAATCTAAATTAAAAAAGTTAACAGCTCTATTACCTTACCAGCCCTTAAAAGGGCTTTTGCGAGGCATGCCCCAAAGAAATCAGCTCTTTTGCCTGTAAAAAAAAAACAATACCACCCCCAACATTACAACCCACCACCCACATACCCCTACTCTAACCCAAACCCCCTTAAATAAACCTAACACTACCCCTCTGAAGATCTCCCTACCTTGAGCCGTGTTCACCCAGCCGGGCACCGATGGACCAAAAGAAGACATCCGGAGCGGTAGAAGTCTTCATCCTATCCGGGCAGAAGAGGACATCCGGACCGGCAGACATCTTCATCCAAGCGGCATCTTCTATCTTTATCCATCCGACGAGGAGCGGCTCCATCTTCAAGACCTCCGATGTGGAACATCCTTCTTCAATGATTACTAGACGACGAATGAAGGTTCCTTTAAGTGACGTCATCCAAGATGGCGTCCCTCGAATTCCGATTGGCTGATAGGAATTAAGGTAGGAAAAATCTGATTGGCTGATTGAATCATAATTAGTCTATGCTAACACAAACCAAGTGACTCCCATGTTGTGCATATTATAGATATGATACCCCACAGCCTAGTCATCCATAACAATTTCAGTCATGGTCGCCTTAGTTCCCGATCCCAAACCTAAACAAAGAGGAGGGCCGGGGGAGTGATCAAACATAGCCAATCTACCAATCAGCACCATCACGGTCATACAGCTGCTTTAAAAATAAGAGCGAAAGCCGCTGACATACTGTCAGGAATCATCACCAATATTAGTGCATATTAGTCCAATTTCATGTGCTGATTGGTCGGTTATGAGTACAGCCCCCTATGAATGTTTTTGTTTATGGACATGAGTGTTTATGCTATTTACTTTTGATGAATATACTTGCTTTGAGCGTGCATTACAGACTCTCTAACTAACACCAGGGTCCCCAGAAAGAAACACTGAAAGAAAGAGTCCGCTCTTTCTTTCAGTGTTTCTTTCTGGGGACCCTGGTGTTAGTTATAGAGTGATTATTTTATTTGCACATGTGTATATTGTAATTTGTTTGATCCAATAGGATTCACTTAACAAGGGGTGTGTTCACTGGATGGCCTCTATTGGCTGAGTCATAAAGGAGGGGTCTGGGAACCTTTAAAAGGCAGCTTTTGTTCACTTTTAATTGTCAGAGTAAGGGACAGTGTTTGGTCCCGAAACGTTACTACACGAAATAAAAGTTTTTTGTTGACACTGTTATCAGAAGACCAGTGAGTACTTACTTTCTTGCCGCTAGATTTGGAGTTTTGTCGGTAACGACCCGAAAAACTAACGCCGGCTTTTTTCTGGCCGCACCATAAAAATAACTCTGGTATTGAGAGTCCACATAAAGGCTGCGTTAGGCTCCAAAAAAGGAGCGTAGAGCATTTTTAACGCAGCTTCAACTCTCGATCCCAGAGTTGCTTACGGACGCGGCCAGCCTCAAAAACGTGCTCGTGCACGATTCCCCCATAGGAAACAATGGGGCTGTTTGAGCTGAAAAAAACCTAACACCTGCAAAAAAGCCGCGTTCAGCTCTTAACGCAGCCCCATTGTTTGCTATGCGGTAACCCTTCCTACGTCTGCACCTAACACTCTAACATGTACCCCGAGTCTAAACACCCCTAACCTTACACTTATTAACCCCTATTCTGCCGCCCCCGCTATCGCTGACACCTGCATTTTATTTTTAACCCCTAATCTGCCGCTCCATAAACCGCCGCTACTTACATTATCCCTATGTACCCCTAATCTGCTGCCCTAACATCGCCGACCCCTATATTATATTTATTAACCCCTAATCTGCCCCCCACAACGTCGCCTCCACCTAACTACACTTATTAACCCCTAATCTGCCGACCGGACCTGAGCGCTACTATAATAAAGTTATTAACCCCTAATCCGCCTCACTAACCCTATCATATATAGTATTAACCCCTAATCTGCCCTCCCTAACATCGCCGACACCTAACTTCAAACATTAACCCCTAATCTGCCGACTGGAGCTCACCGCTATTCTAATAAATGTATTAACCCCTAAAGCTAAGTCTAACCTTAACACTAACACCCCCCTAAGTTAAATATAATTTAAATCTAACGAAATTAATTAACTCTTATTAAATAAATTATTCCTATTTAAAGCTAAATTCTTACCTGTAAAATAAATCCTAATATAGCTACAATATAAATTATAATTATATTGTAGCTATTTTAGGATTAATATTTATTTTACAGGTAACTTTGTATTTATTTTAACCAGGTACAATAGCTATTAAATAGTTAAGAATTATTTAATAGCTAAAATAGTTAAAATAATTACAAATTTACCTGTAAAAGAAATCCTAACCTAAGTTACAAATAAACCTAACACTAGACTATCAATAAATTAATTAAATAAACTACCTACAATTACCCTAACACTACACTATCAATAAATTAATTAAATACAATTGCTACAAATAAATACAATTAAATAAACTAGCTAAAGTACGAAAAATAAAAAAGAACTAAGTTACAAAAAATAAAAAAATATTTACAAACATAAGAAAAATATTACAACAATTTTAAACTAATTACACCTACTCTAAGCCCCCTAATAAAATAACAAAGCCCCCCAAAATAAAAAAAATGCCCTACCCTATTCTAAATTACTAAAGTTCAAAGCTCTTTTACCTTACCAGCCCTGAACAGGGCCCTTTGCGGGGCATGCCCCAAGAAATACAGCTCTTTTGCCTGTAAAAAAAAACATACCCCCCCCCAACATTACAACCCACCACCCACATACCCCTAATCTAACCCAAACCGCCCTTAAATAAACCTAACACTAAGCCCCTGAAGATCATCCTACCTTGTCTTCACCATACCAATCAGATTGAGTTTGCATTCTATTGGCTGATCGGAACAGCCAATAGAATGCAAGCTCAATCTGATTGGCTGATCGGATCAGCCAATCGGATTGAACTTGATTCTGATTGGCTGATTCCATCAGCCAATCAGAATATTCCTACCTTAATTCCGATTGGCTGATAGAATCCTATCAGCCAATCGGAATTCGAGGGACGCCATCTTGGATGACGTCATTTAAAGGAACCGTCATTCGTCGTTCAGTCGTCGGCCAGGATGGATGTTCCGCGGTGGAGGTCTTCAGGATGCTGCCGCTTCGCTCCGGATGGATGCCGCTTGGATGAAGACTTCAATCCGATGGAAGACCTCTTCTGCCCCGCTTGGATGAAGACTTCAGCCGGATCATGGACCTCTTCAGCCCCCCGCTTGGGCTTGGATCAGGACATCGGAGGAGCTCTTCTGGACCGATCGGTGAACCTGGTATGGTGAAGACAAGGTAGGATGATCTTCAGGGGCTTAGTGTTAGGTTTATTTAAGGGGGGTTTGGGTTAGATTAGGGGTATGTGGGTGGTGGGTTGTAATCTTGGGGGGCTTGGGTATTGTATGTTTTTTTTACAGGCAAAAGAGCTGTATTTCTTGGGGCATGCCCCGCAAAGGGCCCTGTTCAGGGCTGGTAAGGTAAAAGAGCTTTGAACTTTAGTAATTTAGAATAGGGTAGGGCATTTTTTTATTTTGGGGGGCTTTGTTATTTTATTAGGGGGCTTAGAGTAGGTGTAATTAGTTTAAAATTGTTGTAATATTTTTCTTATGTTTGTAAATATTTTTTTATTTTTTGTAACTTAGTTCTTTTTTATTTTTTGTACTTTAGCTAGTTTATTTAATTGTATTTATTTGTAGCAATTGTATTTAATGAATTTATTGATAGTGTAGTGTTAGGTTAATTGTAGGTAATTGTAGGTATTTTATTTAATTTATTTATTGATAGTGTAGTGTTAGGTTTATTTGTAACTTAGGTTAGGATTTCTTTTACAGGTAAATTTGTAATTATTTTAACTATTTTAGCTATTAAATAGTTCTTAACTATTTAATAGCTATTGTACCTGGTTAAAATAAATACAAAGTTACCTGTAAAATAAATATAAATCCTAAAATAGCTATAATATAATTATAATTTATATTGTAGCTATATTAGGGTTTATTTTACAGGTAAGTATTTAGCTTTAAATAGGAATAATTTATTTAATAAGAGTTAATTAATTTCGTTAGATTTAAATTATATTTAACTTAGGGGGGTGTTAGTATTAGGGTTAGACTTAGCTTTAGGGGTCAATACATTTATTAGAATAGCGGCGAGATTCGGTCGGCAGATTAGGGGTTAATAATTGAAGTTAGGTGTCGGCGATGTTAGGGAGGGCAGATTAGGGGTTAATACTATTTATGTTAGGGTTAGTGAGCCGGATTAGGGGTTAATAACTTTATTATAGTAGCGCTCAGGTCCGGTCGGCAGATTAGGGGTTAATAAGTGTAGGCAGGTGGAGGCGACGTTGAGGGGGGCAGATTAGGGGTTAATAAATATAATATAGGGGTCGGCGGTGTTAGGGGCAGCAGATTAGGAGTACATAAGTATAACATAGGTGGCGGTCGGCAGATTAGGGTTTTTTTCCGAGTGTCGGCGATGTGGGGGGACCTCGGTTTAGGGGTACATAGGTAGTTTATGGGTGTTAGTGTACTTTAGAGTACAGTAGTTAAGAGCTTTAGAAACTGGCGTTAGCCCAGAAAGCTCTTAACTACTGACTTTTTTCCTGCGGCTGGAGTTTTGTCGTTAGATGTCTAACGCTCACTTCAGAAACGACTCTAAATACCGGAGTTAGAAAAATCCCATTGAAAAGATAGGATACGCAATTTACGTAAGGGGATCTGCGGTATGGAAAAGTCGCGGCTGAAAAGTGAGCGTTAGACCTTATTTTGAGTGACTCCAAATACCGGCGGTAGCCTAAAACGAGCGTTAGGAGCCTCTAACGCTGGTTTTCACGGCTACCGCCAAACTCTAAATCTAGGCCTTGGATTCTACATTTTTATCACAGCACCCTGGCAGTTGTGAGTGATTAGTGGGAGTGCATACACACCATATATATATATATATATATATATATATAAACACACACACACTCACATATATAAATATATACACACACACATATATTATTGCTATTAGGGATAATATAGCCAGGGTGCTATAAAGGTTGTGAATAAGTTCAGGTTTTAAGCACTTACTGTTTTTCAGCCATCTGTGATACAACAAATGTTTATTAAGTGATGTTTCGGGACACAAAAACAGTCCCTTCCTCTGACAAACAACTGTGCAAAATTTTAAAGTCAAGTGAAACCTTCCCCTTCATCTCAGCCAATCACGACTGTCTATGTGCCAAGACAGAAGAAACAATGCTTCTGATAGGTTAACAATGTGTTAGTAATTAAGTGTAATCCTGTGTATTGGTGAATACAATTCAAAAAATAAACCAGTGTGTAAGTGAATATTTTATTATTGCAAGGCCTTCAGGGTATTTTATACTCTTGGAACTAATTTCAATAAACCCCTAAAAGCTTTGAAACATCACTACAATCGTAGATTCCCATGTTATAACACAGGACCAATCACACTCGTGGACGGGGACCACACACCACTAGTCTTAGCCAATCGTCTAGGGTGTATCAGAAACCAGAAAGGTGGCACAGGCTTCCAATCTTAACCCGTGCCCTATCTCCTCCATGTTTTATTGGAGGTATATGGTAAATCAAAATGGTCCTCAAAGGTGAAATGGAATGTCCAGCCTGCAAGAAATGTCTTGCTACAGGTTGATCAATGCTTGGCGAATAGTCATTTTGTGATTCTCCAGTAGTTCCCTGAATGTAGTAACCATCTTCCCATTCTAATAGAGAGTACATGGGCAAATAATAACATAGATCACATATTCTGTCGTACAGGTCAGTCTATGTTTGATCGTATAATTCCTGTTGGTGTGTGGGTGACGAAAACTTTTGCCAGTTATCATGCTGTTGCATGTAACGCAGTTCACACACTTATAGCAACCCTGTTTTCCCTGAGGTAGCCATGTCCTCTTCTCGTAGCAATGTGTTAGATCATTGAGAACCAAAAGATTGTGAAGATTCTTCAATCTTTTATACACCATCCTCTAAGGAGGTGAATCGAAGAAAGGGAAACTTGTATCCTTGGATACTCTAGGCCAATTATCTTTGATCGTTGCTGCTACAACCCCAGATCCTGAGGTAAACGTTGTTACAAAGTAACAGTTACTTGTATCAGTCCGTTGTTTTCTTAATGGTAAGGAAACTCTTGATTGCTAATGAGCAATGTACTGGCCCTCCGATAGAGTTCCTTCTACATCTGATGGTGTTCTGTTTGGAAAAAAAAATTAGATTTGAAAATTATTTTTCTCTACAGATTTTGGGCACAGCGATGGGGTCGAGCATGGCCAAATCGTATGTCAATATTTATATGGCGATGTATGAGTCATATAACATTGTCAATTCTACACAGAGCTCCATCAGATTTTATCGTCACTACATTGATGACATGTTCCTCATTTGGAGAGGCAACTCAGAGTCACTTCTTGATTGGTTCAAAAAACTTAAAACATTGGAATCTACCATGCTTTTTAAGATAGAATGGTATGTGAATAAAATACATTTCTTTCATGTAATTAGCAAGAGTCCATGAGCTAGTGACGTATGGGATATACATTCCTACCAGGAGGGGCAAAGTTTCCCAAACCTCAAAATGCCTATAAATACACCCCTCACCACACCCACAATTCAGTTTTACAAACTTTGCCTCCTATGGAGGTGGTGAAGTAAGTTTGTGCTAGATTCTACGTTGATATGCGCTCCGCAGCAAGTTGGAGCCCGGTTTTCCTCTCAGTGTGCAGTGAATGTCAGAGGGACGTGAGGAGAGTATTGCCTATTTGAATGCAGTGATCTCCTTCTACGGGGTCTATTTCATAGGTTCTCTGTTATCGGTCGTAGAGATTCATCTCTTACCTCCCTTTTCAGATCGACGATATACTCTTATTTATATACCATTACCTCTGCTGATTCTCGTTTCAGTACTGGTTTGGCTTTCTACAAACATGTAGATGAGTGTCCTGGGGTAAGTAAATCTTATTTTCTGTGACACTCTAAGCTATGGTTGGGCACTTTGTTTATAAAGTTCTAAATATATGTATTCAAACATTTATTTGCCTTGACTCAGAATGTTCAACATTCCTTATTTTCAGACAGTCAGTTTCATATTTGGGATAATGCATTTGATTCAAACATTTTTTTCTTACCTTAAAAATTTGACTCTTTTTTCCCTGTGGGCTGTTAGGCTCGCGGGGGCTGAAAATGCTTCATTTTATTGCGTCATTATTGGCGCGGAATTTTTTGGCGCAAAAAATCTTTTTCCGTTTCCGGCGTCATACGTGTCGCCGGAAGTTGCGTCATTTTTTGACGTTCCTTTGCGCCAAAAATGTCAGCGTTCCGGATGTGGCGTCATTTTTGGCGCCAAAAGCATTTAGGCGCCAAATAATGTGGGCGTCTTATTTGGCGCTAAAAAATAAGGGGCGTCACTTTTGTCTCCACATTATTTAAGTCTCATTTTTCATTGCTTCTGGTTGCTAGAAGCTTTTTTCCCATTCCTGAAACTGTCATTTAAGGAATTTGATCAATTTTGCTTTATATGTTGTTTTTTCTCTTACATATTGCAAGATGTCTCACGTTGCATCTGAGTCAGAAGATACTTCAGGAAAATCGCTGTCTAGTGCTGGAACTACCAAAGCTAAGTGTATCTGCTGTAAACTTTTGGTAGCTATTCCTCCGGCTGTTGTTTGTATTAATTGTCATGACAAACTTGTTAATGCAGATAATATTTCCTTTAGTAATGTACCATTGCCTGTTGCAGTTCCTTCAACATCTAAGGTGCAGAATGTTCCTGATAACATAAGAGATTTTGTTTCTGAATCCATCAAGAAGGCTATGTCTGTTATTTCTCCTTCTAGAAAACATAAAAAATCTTTTAAAACTTCTCTCCCTACAGATGAATTTTTAAATGAACATCATCATTCTGATTCTGATGACTCTTATGGTTCAGAGGATTCTGTCTCAGAGATTGATGCTGATAAATCTTCATATTTATTTAAAATGGAATTTATTCGTTCTTTACTTAAAGAAGTACTAATTGCTTTAGAAATAGAGGATTCTGGTCCTCTTGATACTAATTCTACACGTTTAGATAAGGTATTTAAATCTCCTGTGGTTATTCCAGAAGTTTTTCCTGTTCCTAATGCTATTTCTGAAGTAATTTCTAAAGAATGGGATAAATTGGGTAATTCATTTACTCCTTCTAAACGTTTCAAGCAATTATATCCTGTGCCGTCTGACAGATTAGAATTTTGGGACAAAATCCCTAGAGTTGATGGGGCTATTTCTACCCTTGCTAAACGTACTACTATTCCTACGTCAGATGGTACTTCGTTTAAGGATCCTTTAGATAGGAAAATTGAATCCTTTCTAAGAAAAGCTTATCTGTGTTCAGGTAATCTTCTTAGACCTGCTATATCATTGGCTGATGTTGCTGCAGCTTCAACTTTTTGGTTGGAAACTTTAGCGCAACAAGTAACAGATCATGATTCTCATAATATTATTATTCTTCTTCAACATGCTAATAATTTTATCTGTGATGCCATTTTTGATATTATCAGAGTTGATGTCAGGTTTATGTCTCTAGCTATTTTAGCTAGAAGAGCTTTATGGCTTAAGACTTGGAACGCTGATATGGCTTCTAAATCAACTCTACTTTCCATTTCTTTCCAGGGTAACAAATTATTTGGTTCTCAGTTAGATTCTATTATCTCAACTGTTACTGGTGGGAAGGGAACTTTTTTACCACAGGATAAAAAATCTAAGGGTAAAAACAGGGCTAATAATCGTTTTCGTTCCTTTCGTTTCAACAAAGAACAAAAGCCTGATCCTTCATCCTCAGGAGCAGTTTCAGTTTGGAAACCATCTCCAGTCTGGAATAAATCCAAGCCTTCTAGAAAGGCAAAGCCTGCTTCTAAGTCCACATGAAGGTGCGGCCCTCATTCCAGCTCAGCTGGTAGGGGGCAGGTTACGTTTTTTCAAAGAAATTTGGATCAATTCTGTTCACAATCTTTGGATTCAGAACATTGTTTCAGAAGGGTACAGAATTGGTTTCAAGATGAGACCTCCTGCAAAGAGATTTTTTCTTTCCCGTGTCCCAGTAAATCCAGTGAAAGCTCAAGCATTTCTGAATTGTGTTTCAGATCTAGAGTTGGCTGGAGTAATTATGTCAGTTCCAGTTTCGGAACAGGGGATGGGGTTTTATTCAAATCTCTTCATTGTACCAAAGAAGGAGAATTCCTTCAGACCAGTTCTGGATCTAAAAATATTGAATCGTTATGTGAGGATACCAACGTTCAAAATGGTAACTGTAAGGACTATCTTGCCTTTTGTTCAGCAAGGGCATTATATGTCCACAATAGATCTACAGGATGCATATCTGCATATTCCGATTCATCCAGATCATTATCAGTTCCTGAGATTCTCTTTTCTGGACAAGCATTACCAGTTTGTGGCTCTGCCGTTTGGCCTAGCTACAGCTCCAAGAATTTTTACAAAGGTTCTCGGTGCCCTTCTGTCTGTAATCAGAGAACAGGGTA
This sequence comes from Bombina bombina, assembly GCF_027579735.1. Taxonomy (NCBI): domain Eukaryota; kingdom Metazoa; phylum Chordata; class Amphibia; order Anura; family Bombinatoridae; genus Bombina; species Bombina bombina. The sequence goes on from NC_069503.1 coordinate 953,805,918, forward strand.
TTGTGGTATTTCCTTATTTGGACGATATCTTGGTACTTGCTCAGTCTTTACATTTAGCAGAATCTCATACGAATCGACTTGTGTTGTTTCTTCAAAATCATGGTTGGAGGATTAATTTACCAAAAAGTTCATTGATTCCTCAGACAAGGGTAACCTTTCTGGGTTTCCAGATAGATTCAGTGTCCATGACTCTGTCTTTGACAGACAAGAGACGTCTAAAATTGATTTCAGCTTGTCGAAATCTTCAGTCACAATCATTCCCTTCGGTAGCCTTATGCATGGAAATTCTAGGTCTTATGACTGCTGCATCGGACGCGATCCCCTTTGCTCGTTTTCACATGCGACCTCTTCAGCTCTGTATGCTGAATCAATGGTGCAAGGATTACACAAAGATATCTCAATTAATATCTTTAAAACCGATTGTACGACACTCTCTAACGTGGTGGACAGATCACCATCGTTTAATTCAGGGGGCTTCTTTTGTGCTTCCGACCTGGACTGTAATTTCAACAGATGCAAGTCTCACAGGTTGGGGAGCAGTGTGGGGATCTCTGATAGCACAAGGAGTTTGGGAATCTCAGGAGGTGAGATTACCGATCAATATTTTGGAACTCCGTGCAATTTTCAGAGCTCTTCAGTTTTGGCCTCTTCTGAAGAGAGAATCGTTCATTTGTTTTCAGACAGACAATGTCACAACTGTGGCATACATCAATCATCAAGGAGGGACTCACAGTCCTCTGGCTATGAAAGAAGTATCTCGAATTCTGGTTTGGGCGGAATCCAGCTCCTGTCTAATCTCTGCGGTTCATATCCCAGGTATAGACAATTGGGAAGCGGATTATCTCAGTCGCCAAACGTTGCATCCGGGCGAATGGTCTCTTCACCCAGAGGTATTTCTTCAGATTGTTCAAATGTGGGAACTTCCAGAAATAGATCTGATGGCGTCTCATCTAAACAAGAAACTTCCCAGGTATCTGTCCAGATCCCGGGATCCTCAGGCGAAGGCAGTAGATGCATTATCACTTCCTTGGAAGTATCATCCTGCCTATATCTTTCCGCCTCTAGTTCTTCTTCCAAGAGTAATCTCCAAGATTCTGAAGGAATGCTCGTTTGTTCTGCTGGTAGCTCCGGCATGGCCTCACAGGTTTTGGTATGCGGATCTTGTCCGGATGGCCTCTTGCCAACCGTGGACTCTTCCGTTAAGACCAGACCTTCTGTCGCAAGGTCCTTTTTTCCATCAGGATCTGAAATCCTTAAATTTAAAGGTATGGAGATTGAACGCTTAATTCTTGGTCAAAGAGGTTTCTCTGACTCTGTGATTAATACTATGTTACAGGCGCGTAAATCTGTATCTAGAGAGATATATTATAGAGTCTGGAAGACCTATATTTCTTGGTGTCTTTCTCATCATTTTTCTTGGCATTCTTTTAGAATACCGAGAATTTTACAGTTTCTTCAGGATGGTTTAGATAAGGGTTTGTCCGCAAGTTCCTTGAAAGGTCAAATCTCTGCTCTTTCTGTTCTTTTTCACAGAAAGATTGCTATTCTTCCTGATATTCATTGTTTTGTTCAAGCTTTGATTCGTATAAAACCTGTCATTAAGTCAATTTCTCCTCCTTGGAGTTTGAATTTGGTTCTGGGGGCTCTTCAAGCTCCTCCATTTGAACCTATGCATTCATTGGACATTAAATTACTTTCTTGGAAAGTTTTGTTCCTTTTGGCAATCTCTTCTGCCAGAAGAGTTTCTGAATTATCTGCTCTTTCTTGTGAGTCTCCTTTTCTGATTTTTCATCAGGATAAGGCGGTGTTGCGAACTTCTTTTGAATTTTTACCTAAAGTTGTGAATTCCAACAACATTAGTAGAGAAATTGTGGTTCCTTCATTATGTCCTAATCCTAAGAATTCTAAGGAGAAATCGTTGCATTCTTTGGATGTTGTTAGAGCTTTGAAATATTATGTTGAAGCTACTAAGTCTTTCCGAAAGACTTCTAGTTTATTTGTTATCTTTTCCGGTTCTAGAAAAGGCCAGAAAGCTTCTGCCATTTCTTTGGCATCTTGGTTGAAATCTTTAATTCATCTTGCCTATGTTGAGTCGGGTAAAACTCCGCCTCAGAGGATCACAGCTCATTCTACTAGGTCAGTTTCTACTTCCTGGGCGTTTAGGAATGAAGCTTCGATTGATCAGATTTGCAAAGCAGCAACTTGGTCCTCTTTGCATACTTTTACTAAATTCTACCATTTTGATGTGTTTTCTTCTTCTGAAGCAGTTTTTGGTAGAAAAGTACTTCAGGCAGCGGTTTCAGTTTGAATCTTCTGCTTATGTTTTTCATTAAACTATATTTTGGGTGTGGATTATTTTCAGCAGGAATTGGCTGTCTTTATTTTATCCCTCCCTCTCTAGTGACTCTTGTGTGGAAAGATCCACATCTTGGGTAGTCATTATCCCATACGTCACTAGCTCATGGACTCTTGCTAATTACATGAAAGAAAACATAATTTATGTAAGAACTTACCTGATAAATTCATTTCTTTCATATTAGCAAGAGTCCATGAGGCCCGCCCTTTTTTTGTGGTGGTTATGATTTTTGTATAAAGCACAATTATTCCAATTCCTTATTTTATATGCTTTCGCACTTTTTTATCACCCCACTTCTTGGCTATTCGTTAAACTGAATTGTGGGTGTGGTGAGGGGTGTATTTATAGGCATTTTGAGGTTTGGGAAACTTTGCCCCTCCTGGTAGGAATGTATATCCCATACGTCACTAGCTCATGGACTCTTGCTAATATGAAAGAAATGAATTTATCAGGTAAGTTCTTACATAAATTATGTTTTTTTGGATTTAGAAATATTTAAAGTTAATGTTAACGAGGATTGTATACTACCAACCACTCTGAACCACAAGGAAACAAACAAGAATACAATACTACATTATTCTAGTTATCATCTGCAATTTATTTCAGAAAGATGGGATCAGCTCCTCACAGCTCCTGCGGGTTGTGCAAAACAACACCAAGGATTCCCGCAAGAAGATCCAATTGCAAAAAATGTCACAACACTTCCGAAGAAGAGGATACCCACAACAACTGATCTTAAATCAGTGTTCTGCCGCAAACCAGTGGAAACAGGAGAGCTTGACCGTAAGAAAACAATGGACTGATACAAGTAGACATGTGCGTTTCGGACAATTTTTTCATTGTTCCTTCCTAAACCGCAGTTCCCCGACACTAATTCTAAGTCTATAATAAAGGTATTAACCCCTAAACCACTATTCCCAGACATCGCTTATACTAACTAAACCTATTAACCCCTAAACCACACACCCCACATCGCCAACACAAACTAAACCTATTAACCCCTAAACCGCACCCCCCCACATCGCCAACACAAACTAAACCTATTAACCCCTAAACCACACCCCCCCCACATCGCCGACACTAACCAAACCTATTAACCTGTAAACCGCATCCCCCCACATTGCCGACACAAACTAAACCTATTAACCCCTAAACCGCACCCACCCACATCACCAACACTAACTAAACCTATTAACCCCTAAACAGCTGTTCCTAAACATCGCCGAGACAAACTAAACCTATTAACCCCTAAACTGCACCCCCACACACACATCGCCGACACAAACTAAACCTATTAACCCTTAAACTGCACACACACCCACATCGCCAACACTAACTAAACCTATTAACCCCTAAACTGCCTTACAAAACATTGCCAACACTTACTAAAGCTATTAAAGCTATTAACCCCTAAACCTCCGGCCCCCACATTGCAACAACCTAAATTAAACTATAGTAACTATAGTAACCCCTAAACCTAACACCATCTAACCCTAACCCTAAACCTAACACCCCCTAACTTTAACATAATTAAAATATAACTAAAATAAAGTTACAATTATTAACTAATAATACCTATTTAAATCTAAATACAAAGTAACTTACCTATATTAACCCCTAAACCTAACACCCAGCTTAGGTTTTATTTTTATTTCACTAAGTAGACTTGTTAGTAAAAAATAGTTATTAACTATTTATTAACTACCTAGTTAAAATAAATACAAAATTACCTGTGAAATAAAAATAAAACCTAAGCTGCCATACACTAAAATCTATCATTACAAAATAAAAAACCTACCATTACAAAAAATAAAAAAACAATAAAATTACAAAAAATAAAAAACCTACCATTACAAAAAAATAACAAACGAAATTATTCCAAACAACAAAAATTATTCCTATTCTAATACCCCTTTAAAAAAAAAAAAAAAACACCCCAAAATAAAAAAATCCCTAATCTATAATAAACTACTAAGGGCCCTTAAAAGGGTCTTTAACAGCTCTTTTGCTAAAAAAGAAAAACACAAAGACCCACTAACATTACAAACCCCCACCCCCCAAACTCACAAAATAAAAATAAGGTTAAACCTAATCTACCCATTGCCCTAAAAAGGGCATTTGTATGGGCATTACCCTTAAAAGGGAATGTCAGTATATGGCCGGGTTATAATACAATATATTTAATAATTATTCTTTAAAATAAGCCCACAATCAAATATGCATATACTAAGACAATAAAATTAATAATTAAAATATGCTATACAAATCTCATAAAAGTTGCCTTATTCACAATAGCCTCCCAAATCAGAATTGCATTTAAAGTATCACAATGAGACTAAGATATTAGCTAACATTAAGACTGGTACAATCAACAGTGCTAAGTTAAGCAAACAATAGGACAATATACACTCTTATTAAAACATCAGAAATTGTATATATTATCTGTGCAAGCAACCAACTCCTATGTCTAAGCGGAAATAAATTCTTAATTACCTACAGTTAAGACAAATTCTAAGATATATGTATTTATATGTTTGTCAGGTTAAATTACTTAGCATCAAGGATTTGTTTAACAATACACAGGCTATGAAATACAAGTTAAAATACAAACTGCTCTCTTTAATCTATCAGTTGTAATTTAACTGTAGTGACTATGCATATATCTTATTTTAAAACATTACCTGTAATTGCAAAAAAAAATTTTTATATAATAATACTTTACCCAAAATGACCAAATCGATAAGTCAGTTACCAAAAACTCCTTGTTTCATCTCAGAAGACAGATAAATTAAATTTTTGCAATCAATGAGAAAAGGCAGTCAGCTGGCTTAGAATGATTGTATTTCAAACGCCCAGCAGTCAGTTATCACTCAAAGTCAGCAGCCTGTGTACTTTTTTCTCTATTGCCTTACTTATATATGTTTTCACTCATTTATGAAACCATGTGGGTTGCCCTACGGAAACTGATCATCCCATTGGTCACCTGTGAAGTTTTATCGGATTGGCCCTAGGCTTGGCATGGCTACTATGGAAACACATTTTTTAACAGTTAAGTCTTTTGACTGTTATACTGGATTCTGGCCATCGGGGGGCAGCAGACAAACAAACAGACTCATTTAACCATTTCTAACATTTTTAACAATTTAATACATTTTTATAAAGTGATCATTTATCAGACCATAACTTTTTGCATCAATCACTTACAACCTAAATTCCAGACAGGGTAGCATCATGTCAATTTCTTAATTATTTTAATATGAAACATCAAATTCTTTTTAATATCATATTACATTAAAGTCATTTATATTGCTAACTATTCCAAAATTAATAGCATTTAAAATCCTTATATATATTCATACAAATAGAGCATGTTTTATATTCAGTACTGCACTGTATCTCAACATGAATATAATATATTCTATATTTTTAATAAATTTTGAATGCATGAATCTTGTCTATGCAGATCTGAAATAAAAATAATAGGGTTATTAATTTTTATGTTCAAATATAAAATATCCATATGTCTGTTTTTATGGCTAAAGATATCTTGTTTTCCTGAAAGAAAAATAAAAGGGAAAAATTGTCAAATATGTATAAATCTATTTGCAGCATTTATCTAAAATGTTCCTATTACATCAGTTGTTCCTATAATTTTCATTAGATTTCTGGAAAACAGAGAAAATAATTAAAAAAAATGTTTTTATCTTTAAGTCCATGGTTCAGTGTTTGTATACTTGACACAGCAGGCACTAATTTGCATTGAACTGTGAATGGTTTATTTTCCACAAAATATGTCACCTACGCCATACAACTAGGCTACATTGTAAACATGTTTTTGCTGGTCCCATTTTTATTGTTTCCATACACAGCAGGGCTGTGAGCTTCAAAAGCTATGTTAATCAGGAAAAAGTGTCTCCTATCTGATGTCGTATACTGAGCATATAGCTAATATTATCTTTTGAGACAATTAGTCCTTCTTTGAAATGACTCAATGGTCCTATCCTATCTCAACAGTTTAAACTTTTGTCATTTTCTTTGAAATGACTGTTTAAATAGACCAAATGTCTCCTCTAAGATTACTTTGAAAACATTTCTTTTTTTCTGCAAGTAATTTATTTGATGAGTGAGAGAGGGGGCTGGTTTACATACATTTTCCCTTTTGGGTCCCATAAACAAAATGAATTATTTGGTGTACACAGACATATTATTATTTATAAGTATACATGTGTATATTATTTTATGATATTATTATACCCTGACAGGCATTCAGCTCTTTTAAGAGTGCCCAACCTAATCTAAAAAAACACCCCAAAACAAAACATAAAACGTTACACAAAATAACAAACGAATTATCAAAAATAATAAAAATGATTCCTATTCTAATACCCATATAAAAAACAAAACAAAAAAAAAAACCTAATCTATAATAAACTATCAACTTTTGTAGGTCATTGCCCTAAGTTAAACAGCTCTTATGCTCAGAAATAAATACAAAGACCCACTAACATTACAAACCCCCACCCCCCAAACCCACCTGGATGAAGATGAAGCCGCCTGGATGAAGATGGAGCCGCTGGGATAAAGGTCGTTCAACAACTGTGAGTACCTAAAGAGGGGCTAGTGTTAGGTTTTTAAAGATTTTTGGGGTGCTTTTTTTTAGATTTGGGTGGGCACTCTTAAAAGAGCTGAATGCCCTTTTAAAGGCAGCAAAAGATCTGTATGTCCTTTTCACGGCAATGCCCATACAAATGCCCTTTTCAGGGCAATGGGTAGATTAGGTTTTTTAGATAGTTTTTTTATTATGTATTTAGATTTAAATAGGTATTATATAGTTAATAATTTAAACTTTAATTTATGTCTTTTTAAATTATGTTAAAGATACAAGGTGTTAGGTTTAGGATGAGGTTTAAGGGTTAATATAGTTTAATTTAGGTTGTTGTGATGTGGGGGCCAGTGGTTTAGGGGTTAATTAATAGGTTTAGGTTTAGTTAGTGTTGGTGATGTGGGGGTTAATAGGTTTAGTTAGTGTTGGTGATGTGGGGGGTGCGGTTTAGGGGTTAATAGGTTTAGTTAGTGTTGGCGATGTTTGAAAACGGCGCTTTAGGGGTTAATAGGTTTAGGTAGAGTTGGCATGTGGGGGGGTGCGGTTTAGGGGTTAATAGTTTAGTTAGTGTTGGTGATTTCGGGGAGCGGCGGTTTAGGTAGTGTTGGCAATCTGGGGGGTAGGCTTTAGGGGTTAATAGGTTTAGTTTGTGTCGGCGATGTTGGGGAACTGTTTCGGGGGTTAATAAACCACGAGAAGAGTATGATCTAATATATGTCCTCAGAGAAAATCCTATGAAGATCCACATGAACGCACGCTCTAGTGGGGTACCCATGGGTTTCTACCAATACTTCATGAGGCAATGAAGGGACACATTTTGTCTGCCATTAATGTATAAATTTAGCAGCTTACATGATGTCTGTGTGATACATATAGTATTCAACTTCATTTTTTTTTAATGTTGTCGTACAATTTCACAGCTATAATAATTTGGTTAAATGGGAATGACTTTACACTACCCATATTGATAAGTGTTCCTAAATTGACCTATTGTAAGGATTCCAGTCCTGCTTTTACTTTTTGCCTCAACTCACCTTCCTCACCTGTACTTAAGGCATCACCCCGCCCCAAACAAGTGCTTAGTTGTTGAGTATTGTTTGCTGAAACCAGTGCTCTGTTTCTTATAAGCTATATACTTATCAAAAGAAGATTTACTTCTACTACTTTAACATTTGGGATTACAAATACCAGCTGCAGTTTGGTCTCATAAAGGGACTAATAACAACTAGTCTCATTCATCCTGAAGTTTGCTATTCCAAGAAGTATTAATTTATTTCAACTCCACATCTCTACAGGAATTGCTACTTAATTTCCAACAGGAGGATTCTACCTACTACCGCTACGGTATTTGTATCAAATCTAATTTACCTTGGATGCCTTAAGTAACGGCTAATTACAAATTTCATGTTTTCTCTTGAACTTATCTAAATTGACTTTGTCTCTCAGATATTACTATGTTTTGCAACGTATGTTTCATTTAATTCTATGAACTTTCTTTGATTCATTCTCATACCGGACAGTAACGGACTTTACGTGACGTCACACAGCTTCATTCATTTCAGCGTGCCATACAGCTCCTTACAACTCAGTGTGTCTCACAGCACCTATTACACTCACTGGTCTGTGTTCAGATATCCACGCTGCAAGCATTATTCTGTGTGCTGTGTCTCGCAGCAGGTCACGCCCCTGTCAGCACCTGCAGTCTGTGTGTCTCACATCTCTCATGCTTCAGAGCTTATTACAATAAACACTATCTCTCTCATTTGGGTTTGAGCACAACTAATGTCAAAAGTTGTTATTAATACTAATACTTATTTTCAGTCTCTAAATTTTTATATGGTATAACAATAATATATAACCATATAAAGACTTACTGCCCTTCCTTATAAAAATCACCCTGAGTAAAACAGTCTATGCTGATATAATAGCCTGTACTTCAGTTGTGAAACAAATATAATTTATTTAGACTCTGTAGTTGTGATTCAAATAACCAAGGAACCTGATACCTATGGAACCTGATTAATCATTAGAATGTTTGGGTGTGGATTGTGCCGCTCGTATAAAGGGGACTGTTACACCTACAAAGAGGCATTGACATATGGTTATAACCCATATTTGAGTACACATGTTGCATATTACCCCTCTATGCTAAAAAGAATTAGTGTTGTTTTGATTGTATGTGCTGTCATCTCGCCCAATTGCTATTTAAACTATGATACATCGATTTAGTAATTACGCTGTTTTGTATACCGGTTACCGTGACAACTGACAACACACACCCACGGCTAGTGACGTGTCACTGACGTGATGACAGTGATGGACGTCATGGAACTAATGATGCCGGCTCTGTTTAGGTATTTAAGGTGGGTAGTTGTGTTTTAGGGCAATTGTTTTTAGGTTCACTTTGTTGAACCAATGCCTGACATTTAACAAAGGTGTGAGGGGAGCACCAAAATGTTATGTCTGTTTTATATTTGTAAAATAAACGCTATATTTTATTGAAGAGTCCGGTGAGTGCCTTTTACTTTGGATTGGATACTTATGTTGCTATATCCTTTTTGGAAGTTTTCATATATATATATATATATATATATATATACTGTATGTGTATATATATATATATATATATATATATATATATATATATATATATAACTTATGTGTGTCGAGCTGTCAGCACTAGAATTGAAAAGAAAATTGCAGGCCTGGTTTTTTAGTTATCTTTCATGTCTGTGATAAATATTCATTTATTTAGTTCTCATATATCTATTTGCCTTTTCACGTCAATAAATAGTGAATTACTGCATCAGTTCACATCATCTATTTTCAATAGGTAATGAATGGTTATAGCTGGAATAAGTAGGCATTGTGTGATCCCCATAGTATAGAAACTGATTTTGACAAAGCATTAACATCAGTAGACTTATCTTCTCTGTGCATTGTAAAAAGTAAACTTTTAAAGGGACATTGCATTTAAAAATATTCTACCATATATATGAATGAGCACCTCATACTACACAAGAATAGTAAATTAAAGCCAAATTAGTTCTGAAATTATAAGGTGCATGTATCTGTGCACATCCCCTTTCTAAGTGCTCTTTGGCTGATAAAGACAATTCCTAAAACTATATACTGCTGAATATATTGTTCAATAAACATACCATACCATTTGGATACTTTTTTTTTTTTCTTTTCAAAAAGAGTGCTGAATTCCCTTTCTTTTTAGGATAACCTTTTTATAGTTTAATAATTTGTTTAATAAATCTTCACCATGCAAAATATGTTTTAATATAAAGTTGTTCTAATTCATAAATCCTATCCTCTGCTATAATTGAAAGCTATATTTTAGAGCAGGAATACATTAGCAATACAGCACAAATGCATTATAAAAATGCCCTGATCCTTTTCTATTACAGCTGTTAGCATTGCAAAATATCAAGTCCAATTTAGATTGCATTGTGTACCTACGCCAGTGATGAAGAACCTTCGCACTCCAGATGTTTCAGAACTACATTTCCCATGATGCTCAACTGGACTGAAGAGTGACTAAGCATCATGGGAAATATAGTTCTGAAACATCTGGAGTGCCAAGATTCGCTATCACTGGCCTACATCATTTCAATCTATTGGATGCACAGCAATTTTACTTACTTATTCATCATGAGTTATATATATGGTATTGCCAGAAAATAAGCTTTTCTTAAAGGGACAGTCTACTCTAGAATTTGTATTATTAAAAAGATAGATAATCCCTTCATTCCCCATTTTTGTATAACCAACACGGTTATATTAATATAAGTTTTACCTCTGTGATTACCTTGAATCTAAGCATCTGCCCCATAGAAATAATGAACTAACACTCTTTAGCTCTCTAGCTGGGAAAAACTGTCAAATGCATTAAAATAAGAGGCGGCCTTCAAGGGCTTAGAAATTAGCATATGAGCCTACCTAGGTTTAGCTTCCAACTAAGAAAACCAAGAGAACAAAGCAAAATTGATGATAAAGGTAAATTGGAAAGTTGTTTTAAATGACATGCCCTATCTGAATCAAGTAATTTTCATTTTGACTAGACTGTCCCTTTAATATGGCTTTGAGGAAATAAACAGTCTGAAAAACAGTATTATCTCTCTAATTATCAAATTACATATTTAAGAAAGAGATCCCCATTTATTAAGGTCTATGCAGACAATGTTCCCAGACAGGGCACCTGTCTGCACACCTTTGTGGCATCTGACCCAGCATTGGTGGCCAGAATATAACATTGCATAAGCAACCAATTGCTCAAGAGCAAAGCTTGTCAGTCATCCCAGACATATGAGCCCAGGTTGTATGCAATATCTTAAATTGCAGACAGGTTAAGAAGCATCAGTTGTAACACTGTTGCTATGTAAAATTTGGTTGCAGGCTTGCATGAGTGAACTTACACTGAAACAGCCACAAAGCTACTTACACAACTACAGAAATGGAGTCCATCAAAGATATGACTTAAAGAGACACTAAACACAATTTTTTTCTTTCATGATTCAGATAGAGCATGTAATTGTAAACAAATTTCTAATTTGCTCCTATTATCAATTTTTCTTCGTTCTCTTGCTATCTTTTTTTAAAAAGCAGGAATGTGATGCATAGGAGCCGGCCCATTTTAGGTTGAGAACCTGGCTTATGCTTGTTTATTGGTGTGTAAATGTAAGCCTCCAATAAGCAAGCGCTATCCATGATGCTGAACCCAAAATGGGCTGGCTGCAAAGCTTTACATTCCTGCTTTTTAAAATAAAGATAGCAAGAGAACAAAGAAAATTGATAATAGGAGTAAATTAGAAAGTTGATTTAAATTTCATGCTCTATCTGAATCATGAAAGAAAAACTTTGGGTTCAGTGTCCCTTTAACTAATAAAATACAAAGGGAAATAACCCTATCATGCATCTATAGAAGGAGCTTCAAATATAGAGCTACCTAAATGAAGCTCATGTAGAAGACAGGGAATGTCAGGGAGTTTGTGACAAAGACAAAATTGGTCATTGAAACACCACTGAATCATGTCTTTATAAAGCAAAAAAATATAGCTGCATTTATCTACAGGCATTACTCCAAGGGGGTCAAATATGTTTTTTAAATAAATAAATGTATAACTCTATCCCTATATCTCTTTCCCTCTATCCCTATCCCTCTATCGCTATCCATCTATCCCTATCCCTCTATCTCTATCCATACCTCACCATATTATTTTGTGCAGCACAGCGGTCCCACCCACTCCTGCCCCCTCCCGTCCCCCTCCAGTGATGGGCCGCCCACTCGCCTCCCTCCTAACCCTCACACACCACCAACGATTGGCACCACTGCTACCCGATGAAGAGAAGGACACTGAGTGTCCCTCTCTGCTCCGGTACCTCTGCAAGACTATTTCTGCACTACCTCACTCATGGGGCATGCAGAAATTGCATGATCTTGCTATTTTTAGCAAGATCGTGGCAGAGAGAGGCTTAACGACCAGCGGCATCCTCACGCTTGTCTTGCGCAGTCTCTACTGCGCATTAGCGCTGGTCATTAAGGAATTAGGGCCAGGTATGTTTGTCTCGCGCTGCAGTCTCTACTCCGCATGACTGCATCGAACAAACATACCTGGCCTATTATTATATAGGATAACGATATATATATATATATATATATATATATACACATACACACACACGAATATCTATTTAGAAATACATAGAACATATTCTGCTATGTGTAGAACATTGGAATGTGAAATATTTACAGTAAATACATAGATAAAACCTTCATTAAATTTGAATATTGCATAAACATAAATGGCAAAGGGCTCTAATGCACAGATATATATATATATATATATATATATATATATACATACAGTATGTATTTATATGTGTATATACATCTGTAAATACATATATATACACACATAAATACATATGTATATATCTCAATGTTAAAGCCCTTTGCCTGCTTTTTTTTCTCTAACACCTGAGATTTCATATCTTTGAGCCCTTATAACTTTTGTGTGCAATACTTTTTCTGAATGATTTTTATTAGACAGTGTAATGAGTGTAACTGTACTTTGTAATGTATTTTTTTTTTTTTTTTATACAACTTTTTTGTTTAGCGAAACAGTTAACCAGTGCTCTGAAGTCGCGGTAATGAGTTTAGCGTAAATCGCTCAACTTGTAATTTGAGTGGTAAGCCCGATAAGCGCAAACCCTTATGATAAACCCCTTATCACTCGAGCGCAAACGATTGCGCTTCACTTGTAATCTAGCTTCTTATGTTTTAAGTGGCCAGTCTTTTAATTACAGCTTCAAATTAAAATTCAGAAAAAGAGGGACACACATAGCTGGAGATGATGTAATTTCTGTGCATAATCTGCAATCATGTCTTCATGCTGATGTCATCTACTGTAGACCAGATTTCACTGAAGGGCTCATGATGCAGCACATAAGATTTACAATTAAACATCTGTTAGTTGTTTTTTTTTTTATTCAGAGATTCATCTGGTTTAAAATAGAGACGTGATTAAAAATAAAATTGGAAAATAAATCAACATAACATGACAACGATGTATCTAAAATAGTTTTTATATATGTTTTCTGTTTTAGATAAAGAAAGAACACTCAATGGCCTCTAGTTATCAAGCTGTCGACTTACCTGCATTCGCCGGCCCCAATATGCTCGCCTAAGCTCGCCTAACATTGCTGTTGCGGACCTGAATACGTTCGCCAAATTTATCAAGAAAGCTGTCAAAAAGCCGCGCACCAAGTACGGTGCGATGAGCAGCGGACTATTGTTAACTGACAGTCATCGATCTCGCTGCTCATCGGCTTATTCGCAGCTTTCTTACTAGCCTGTCACTAAGCACCCACACTATACTATACTGTTTACCCCCTATACCGCCGCTCCGGAGCCCCCCCCGCACCTAAATAAACTTATTAACCCCTAAACCGCTTCTGGACCCCGCCGCAACTATAATAAATATATTAACCCCTAAACCGCCGCTCCCGGACCCCGCCGCAACTATAATAAATATATTAACCCCTAAACCGCCGCTCCCGGACCCCACCGCAACTATAATAAATATATAAACCCCTAAACCGCCACTCCCGGAGCCCCCCGCAACTATAATAAACTTAATAACCCCTAAACCGCCGCTCCTGGACCCTGCCGCAACAATAATAAATATATGAACCCCTAAACCGCCGCTCCTGGACCCCACCACCACCTACATTATACCTATTAACCCCTAATCTTCCGCCCCCTATACCGCCGCCACCTACATAAAGTTATTAACCCCTATCCTGCCGATTCCGGACCCCGCCGCAACTAAATAAAATGTTTAACCCCTAAACCGTCGATCCCAGGGCCCACCTTCACCTACATTACATTTATTAACCCCTAATCTGCCCCCTCTACACCGCCGCCACCTAAATTATATCTATTAACCCCAAAACCTAAGTCTAACCCTAACACCCCCCTAACTTGAATATTATTTAATTTAATCTAAATAAATATTCCAATAATTAAATAAATTATTCCTATTTAAAACTAAATACTTACCTATAAAATAAACCTAACCTAAATAAATTAAGGTAGGAAAAATCCAATTGGCTGATGAAATCAGCCAATCGGATTGACCTCGCATTCTATTGGCTGATTGGAACAACCAATAGAATGCAAGGTCAATCCTATTGGCTGATTGGATCAGCCAATCGGATTGAACTCCAATCCGATTGGCTGATTTCATCAGCCAATCTGATTTTTCCTACCTTAATTCCGATTGGCTGATATTTAGATGGTGCCGCTCCTCGCCGGATGGAAGAAGATAGAAGATGCCGCTTGGATGAAGACTTCTGCCCATCTGGAGGACCTCTTCTGGCCGGATTGGATGAAGACTTCTGCCCATCTGGAGGACCACTTCGCCCGGATTCGTTGAGGACTTAGGCCCGGCTGGGTGAAGATGGCTCAAGGTAGGGTGATCTTCAATGGGGTAGTGTTAGGTTTTTTAAGGGGGGATTGGGGGGGATTTAGAGAGAGGTTGGGTGTGGGTGGTGGGTTTTAATGTTGGGGGGGTGTATTTCTTTTTTTACAGGTAAAAGAGCTGATTACCCACAAAAGGCCATTTTAAGGGCTATTTGTAATTTAGTTTAGGGTAGGGAATTTTATTATTTTGGGGGCTTTTTTATTTTATTAGGGGGCTTAGATTATGTGTAATTAGTTTAAACTTCTTGTAATTTTATTTTATTTTCTGTAATTTAGAGTTGTTGTTTTTTGTACTTTAGTTAATTTTAGTTATTTTAATTTAATTGTAGGTAATTGTATTTAATTAATTTAATTTATTTAATGATAGTGTAGTGTTAGGTGTAATTGTAACTTAGGTTAGGATTTATTTTACAGGTAATTTTGTATTTATTTTAGCTAGGTAGCTATTAAATAGTTAATAACTATTTAATAACTATTGTACCTAGCTAAAATAAATACAAAGTTGCCTGTAAAATAAAAATAAACCCTAAAATAGCTACAATGTAACTATTAGTTATATTGTAGCTATCTTAGGATTTATTTTATAGGTAAGTATTTAGTTTTAAATAGGATTAATTTATTTAATTATAGGAATATTTATTTAGATTAATTTAAATAATATTTAAGTTAGGGGGGTGTTAGGGTTAGACTTAGGTTTAGGGGTTAATTCATTTAATATACTGGCGGCAGTGTAGGGGGGGCAGGATAAGTGTTAATAAATGTAATGTAGGTGGCGGCAGGCTCTGGGAGCTGCGGTTTAGGGGTTAAACAATTTGGGGTCAGAGAGCGGTGGTTTAGGGGTTAATAAATGTATTATAGTTGTGGCGGTGTTCGTGAGCGGCGGTTTAGGGGTTAATACGTATAATGTAGGTGGCAGGGCAGCGGTTTAGGGGTTAATAAGTATAACATAGGTGGTGGCGGTGTAGGGGGGCAGATTAGGGGTGTTTAGACTCGGGGTACATGTTAGGGTGTTAGGTGCAGACATTTCCCATAGAAATCAATGGGATATCGGGCAGCAGCGAACATGAGTTTCCTATGGGAGGCGGCGGATTGAAAACCAGGTACGCTGGGCCGGAATAGTGGGGAGCGTACCTGGTTGTTCTTTGATAAGTTCCAAACGTAGTCAGATTGTGCAGAACTTGCTTTCGGAATATCTGGAGTGACCTAAGCATCGATCTGTGTTGGACTGAGTCCGGTTGGATCGTATGTTACGTAACTAGATTCTACTTTTGCCAATCTGTAGGGCTTGATAACTATGGCGAATCAGCCTCGCCACATATACGCTGCGAAATTTCAGCGTATTTGCGGTTGACGACTTGATAAATAGAGGCCAATATATCAATGAGAAATAAATCTTACTATAAAATATTAGATAGATATATATTTTTACAAACATTTCATGGATTTAAAACTGTAAATATATGTGTTATTGCATATGGAAAATAGAAAAAAGTATAAAATCTTATAAAAATCTATACTGACATCACTTAGCGCGTGCAAAATGCTCTCATGGATATTAGAATGAGATAATCCTTTATTCTAAATGATGCACATTTTTCTTGATTAATGACTGAGTCATACAGAGGTTGCCTATAAGGATAATGCCGTAAGCCATAGATTCCAGCAACTGAGCACTGATGACAAGAGAGGAGTAATAAATTGCCACACAGGCAAGGCCAGCCCTGGAAACACACTTATAATTCCCAATGGTAAAACAATCCTCCTGCTATGCATCCAAAAACCTAAGTAAGGAAATCACATATAATTGATAGTCAATGAAGTAATTACACATTTGATCTTATCAGTTCACTCTCCTACAAACACTAATATGCGCCTAGTACTAAATAGATTAAATTAAAGGGACATTCTGGAGCAAAAATGACATGTATTAAATTGTTGAAGTATGTAATTTTTACTTTACTTACCAAGTCTAACTATAACCACTGCACAGTATTGTAGCTCCTGAGCAGAAACATGCTGGACTTTGTAGAATAACTGCCTGATTAGCTCACTGTTAGATTTACCTAGGCTTTACCTTTGTGTTTAACCCCTTTGCAGGGCGTTAACACAGACCTCGTTCACAATCTATCTGATATCAGATCCCAATAACTCGATTTCGGTTTCAATGCATTTTTTGGGTGATCACTATCCAAAATGGATTCAGCCGCTAAAAGTTCATAGCCATGAATGTGTTTTCAGTGGAAAAGTTCCCTAAGAGGTGGAGAACAGGGCAGGAAAAAGTAAATCATGACTGCAGCTTTGCTTTTGTGAACCTGCAGTCGAAGGGCTTGATATTTTGAGGGAAATGCTCATTTAAGTTTGGGAGATTAACCTATTGTAATCCAAATCCATCCTGATCACTGATAAACAAAATGAATACCATGGGGCCTATCTATCAAGCTCCGAATGGATCTTGATGCCCCGTGTTTCTGGTGAGCCTGCAGGCTCGCCAAAAACAGCAGTTATAAAGCAGCGGTAACAAAGACTGCTGCTCCATAACCTGTCCGCCTGCTCTGAGCAGGCGGACAGACATCGCCGCAATTCAACCCAATCGAATATGATCGGGTTGATTGACACCCCCCTGCTGGCGGCCGATTGGCCGCGAGGTCTGCAGGGGGCGGCGTTGCACCAGCAGCTCTTGTGAGCTGCTGGTCCAATGCTGAATACGGAGAGTGTATTGCTCTCCGTATTCAGCGAGGTCTGGCGGATCAGGTCCGCCAGACTTTGATAAAAATAGGCCCATATGTTTATAGGCATGATGAGTATACTGGGCATCTTTGCTTATTAATTACATTGACACTTTAAATATTTTAAAGTATTGTGTGTTTTTTTTTTTTAAATATTATTGATTTTAAAAGCACCATTTTGAAGGTTTGGCAAGATATACATCTGAAATTAAGAATAACACTATGATTTTCTATTAGAAGGAAGTGGTTGCAACTTATCTCATCTTTAACAGTTATCACACTGTAAACCATGAAACTGCTTCATTGCAATAATATAGCCAAAAAAATGACATGCAAATGGGACCGCAACCTTTGAGGAGAGAGAGGAAATTTGTGTACTGCCCACTGCAGATAGAATGTAAAATAGGGATGAATAGAGCTTTAATTAATCTAGACCATCCATACAAATAGAACTCTAACATGTCATCTATGGCCACATGTGCAAACTAATAGAATTATTGCAAATTGTGTTGAAGTACTTGAAAATATGTCAAAAAGGCTAACTTGGGTCTTTATCAAGTGCCTTTAGCTGTCAAATTTGATAAATGTAAATGGTCTCAAAAAACTTTTGAAAAGTATAAAGAAAATGGCTTGTGATCACTAAGAAAATGTCGGTTCCATGTTAAAAATGTGGCCGATTCAGCAGGAGACACCTAAAACCCACTTATTGTGATCACGTTGAAACAAAAGTGCCCTTTTCTGCCCAAAAATCACCACAACCATTGTTAGTAATGCAATAATTACATGAGCTACCAAATTACAGTGTCATTAAGGCACAAGAATGTTGCTTTAAATTAGACAAAAAGAAGAAATAAACCCAATTATAAAATAGATAAATTACGAAAAATCTTAAAAAAAATACTGTGGAACCATTTTATGTGTTTTTCCACAATCATTAAATGCTTCTGTTGATATTAAACCTACCTCAAGCATGCAATAGTTACCTCCCAAAAATCTTAATTTTAAAAAATGGGCACAATTGAAGACAAGCAAAGGGCAAGATTACGAGTGGAGCGCTAACAGTTACACGCAAGCGTAAAGGGTTTTATTGCAGATATTTGCGCATATTTGTCAGGTTTTTTGCTTGTATTAAAAGTTGAAAGTGAACGTGATCGCTTGAGTGCAAATCAAGTTAATGCTCGTTGGGTTAGTACACCCTCAGAGCTCTGGTTAACAGCTTCATGAAACAAAGAAATGTCATAAAATCATTAAAAATATATTACAAAGTTCAGATATAATCATGATAACATCTAATAAAAATCATTATATAAGGGCTCAAAGATATGAGGTCTCAGGTTTTAGAAAAAAAAGGCAGGCAAAGGCTTAAACATAGAGCTTCATACATACACATGTCTAAAGATGTACAGTATATGTATATACAGTCATGGGAAAAATAAAGTACACCCTCTTCGAATTCTATGGTTTTAGGTATAAAGACATAATAACAATCATATGGTCCTTAGCAGGATCTTAAAATTAGGTAAATACAACCAGAGATGAACAACAACACATGACATATTACACAGAGAAATGTTTTTTTTTAACAAAAATAAAGCCAAAATGGAGAAGACATGTGTGAAAAATTAAGTACACCTTACAATTCAATAGCTTGTAGAACCATCTTTGGCAGCAGTAACTTGAAGTAATAATTTTTGGTATGACTTCATCAGTCTCTAATAACATTGTGGAGGAATTCTGGCCCACACTTCTCTATGTTGCCTCAGTTCATTGAAGTTTATGAGCATTAGTTTATGAGCAGCTCTTTTAAGGTCCTGCCACAGCATTTCAATCATGTTGAGGTCTGGACTTTGACTGGCCATTGCAACACCTTGATTCATTTATTTTTCTGTTGTAGATTTGCTGGTTTGCATAGGATCATTGTCCTGTTGCATGACCCAATTTTGGCAAATCTTTAGCTGTCAGACAGATGTCCTCAAATTTGACTCTAGAGTATTTTGGTATACAGAGGAGTTCATGGTCGACTCAATAACGGCAAGGTGCCCAGGTCCTGTGGCTGCAAAACAAGCCTAAATTATCACCCCTCCACCACCTTGCTTGACAGTTGGTATGAGGTGTGCTGATATGCTGTGTTCGTTTTTCGCCAAAGTGGCGCTGTCCATTATAGCCAAACATATCCACTTTGGTTGAATCTGTCCAAAGGACATTGTTCCAGAAGTCTTTTGGTTTGTTCAGATGCAACTTTGCAAACCTAAGTCGTGCTGCCATGTTCTTTTTAGAGAGAATATGATTTCTCCTGGCAACCCTTCTATAGAAACCATACTTGTTTAGTCTTTTTCTAATTGTACTGTCCTGATCTTCAACATTTAACATGCTAACTGAGGCTTATAGAGTCTGAGATGTAACTCTTGGGTTTTTTGCAATTTCTCTGAGCATTGCCCCCTCTGACCTTGGGGTGAATTTGCTGGCATGTCCACTCCTGGGAAGATTGCCAACTGTCTTGAATTTTTTCCACTTGTATATCATCTTTGTCACTGTAGAATGATGGACATTAAATTATTTGGAAATATCCTTATAACCTTATAACCCTTCCCAGATTGTTGGGCATTGCTGATGTATTTCCTCCTTGGCATTGCATTAACACACACCTCAATGATCCAGACCAGCAAACTACTAAAATGTTGGCTTTTATAGAGGTGTTCACACTTGCTGATGATCAATTAATCATGGGCATTTGAATAGCAGCACCTGGCTGCTACTTAGCCTCTTAATTCTTATTGAAAAAGTAAGGGTGTACTTAGTTTTTCACATATGGCTTCTCCATTTTGGCTTTATTTTTGTTAAACAAATCCTGACCCGGTGTAATATGTTACGTTTTGTTTTTCATCTGAGGTTGTATTTACCTAATTTTAAGACCTGCTAAGGACCAGATGATTGTTATTATGTCCTGATACGTAAATCCATATAATTCAAGAGTGTACAATATTTTCCCATGACTGTACATATATACATATACATATATATATACACACACACATAGAGAGAAATATATGTATTTATGAATAAACAGAACATATGTGCAGAACATTGGAATGTGAAATACTCATGTTTTCATGTTGGGTTAGCTAACTTGAGAATATGCGATCTGGTTTGTGTGCAAGTAGTTTTTTTAAACTTTTTTTGCTCCATTGACCTCTATGTGGGAATAGGTTATTGCTTGCACGATATATTAAGATCGGCTTTTTAAGCTTGTTGGGTTAGCGAAAGCAGTTTACTTTCAACTTGTAATACGAGCACAACCTGACAAGCGCAAAAAGTTTACTTCTAGCAGAGTTAATACTCGAGCGGGTGCGTTAAATACTGCTCCACTTGTAATTTGGCACAAAATTGTGCTAGTGGGGGTTTACCTGTTATATCACAAGATAAAGAACCTGTATGTTGGTTGATCCCTTTTAATAGTCTATGATAATAGGTGACGAGTGCAAGTAACCTATTGTGCTCCAAAACCATAGCAAAATCTGTGTATGACTCTCTAATGGATTTCAAAAGGGACATTGTGGCATTACTTTATATGCACACATTCTGAGGCACCAGCTTCTACTGAGCATGTGCATGAGCTCACAGTGTATACGTTTATGAGCCTGTGAGTTACTGATGGTAGTCACATGATATAGGGATGGGAAATGGAATGACATTTTGATACCTACTACTTATGTAAAATTCAGAGTAAGTGTTATTGCATTGCATTGTTTGTTGATTATGCAACTCTACTGTATGTAATGGTTGTGACCATGTCAACATGTAAAACAGGTCAGTAATGATAATTATCAAATGCTTGTGATAAACCTAGTCAGCTACATTGAGTAAATGACATGCTCTAACAAATTACATGTATTTTTTGCATCACTATTTGTAATTTAATTGTAAATATTTCAGGATAAAGAAAAAATAAAAGAAAGTGTCTTAATTACAGACTCACTAGTCTCACTGACAACCCACAGTGTTCGTTTGAAGGTTGTCACTTCTGCTATGTCTCTACAAGCTTCAAATGGTCTCGGTGGTTCCAATAAAAGATCACAATCTCGCGTCTGAATGAGGAAATGGGAGAGACTGCCACAGGCTGTATTTTAAATCCTTTTAATCAGTGAACTGCTGCCTCTCAGACACAGCCAGCACATGTTGATTAGGGAGCTGGTTACTTCCAGATAGGAGCTTTCAGGCAGCGCTCTGGAAACTGAGCACTGGAATACAGGAATCATACAATATCTCTGTAGCTAAAATAAAAGGCTGTGTCTTGTTGCAAGGTTACAGAGAGCGATATAATTATTAAAGAAGCAGTGCAGTAAACAGATATTTTTGTTTGATTAAATATTGTGTGTATATATATATATATATATATATATATACACACATACACACAGGACAGGTTTTAATTTATCATGCCATTCATTCTGGAAAGGGCCTGATTGGAAATGGTTTTATTTTTCAGCATGATAATGATCTCAAGCACACTGCTAATGCAGTGAAATCATATTTGGAGAGAAAAACAGCTGATAAAACACTGACAGTCATGGACTGGCCTCCATAGAGACCAGATCTGAATATGAATCCAAAAGTAAGATGTGTTTCTTGTATACAATTATAGCACAGATTTGTTTCTTGTATACAATTATAACATGTTTATGCTCACAATTTCATTTGTATATTCCGGTTGCTATCAGCAGCTGTCTATCCCTTTAAGACCATCTGTAACAAATAGTCAGTGTAAAATGATATCATGGGACCAATCATCTTGACAGGCACAGTAGATGTGGCTTTACGTTCTAAATTTTATTCCTAGACCATATGTATATAGTTGTTTGTGGATCTAATTGTACATAACAATGCCTGTATGTTGCGCTTTACCAGAACATATCATATTTTTAGTTTCACCTATGTTTTTCGGCAACCGCTTGTCCCTCAAGACTTGCCATAGTGTATAGAATGCACAGACAGCGTCACTACGTCAAGCACCAGTGGAATACACCATCACGTGACCCAGGACCAACCAATCGGTATTGGGGCGTGCCGCCGCCCTGCTTTTAAAAGATCCCATTGGATGTTTGTAATAAGTATACAGAGCCCTCTGAAGAAGAAGGACATTAAACCTTTAAAACGCGTAAGGGATTATTCCTTGGGACTTTGTTTTTATGTTTACACCTTTTTAGGGTTGTATACACATACACTCTTTTAAGATATCTCGGATGTTCTCCTTTTGGGAATTCTTTCACATCTGATTGGTATTCTGATTACCTGGAAGCACCCTAAGGACTTCATTGTGTACATATTTGTTTTATGGGTCTTATTCATACCTCATATGTTTGAGGGTTTTAAATGTAAGTGGTCATTTGGCGTGTTTTATATATATATTTTTCCTTTAATAAAACTGTATTACGCTATGTACTTCCCTTGTGTTTTTCATTCTACATAACTGCTGGACCCACGGAGGAACTCCTAAAGATTACCTCTTCAAGCCTACATATCATACTCCAAGGGGAGAAGAACTGACACATCTTCATCTTTGAATCAGATAAGAGATATTACCGGAGGTTTCCCACTGATAGATGCGGCAACTTACCTCATATGATTAAGGTATTTTCTAATAAGTGCTATACCTACCGGCCACCATTGTGTGACATCATAATTCTTTTGATTATTCTTTACGCTGCATGCTTTTTAAGCACAAAGAGAGACTGATATACATGGTTGTTTAACTAACAATCATTCATATATTGATTTGATTTATTTATTTGTACTGAGGTCTTCTGACCAGTATTTAGCGCTGTCTCACCCTCCTCTTACCTCCTAGTGAGGTTTAGTTGCTTTGGGGTAACTCTTATTGAGATTTTAGCAGCTGTCTAAGGTCTTTATGTTTTAGTGTTTCTTGAAGTGAGTCTTGCAGCACAATCTGTTGTGCAGCTTGCTTTCTTCCCCTGAGGGATAGTTTGGCATTCTATCCTATTGTTTATATATATATATATATATATATATATATATATATATATATATATATATAAAATAGTACAAATATTAGAATACCTGGGGACAGGAGGTCCACACGTAAGCTCCAAAAGCGCTACTGGTGAGAGATATCTAATATAACAGGGTATAGATAGAGCTAAAAAACTATGCAGCCAATCGTCATATAGTAGATAAGTCCCCAAGACCTTATCAAAAACACAAATACAAATAGAAGTGTTGGAGATGGCGCTTAATCAAAAAGATCATGTATACAACCTGATATAAATATTGGACATAGAAATTACGGACATAGAAATTATATCCCTATGTATTATATCATAATCCCAAACTGAACAGAACAGAATTCATATAAACACTGTACAGATCAATATTCTGCAGGTCCCAGTTAATGTGTATGTAAACCAGAGAATATATATTTAGCGGATATATAATTTGATCCTAACAAGAATATATATACAATTAATACAATCTTTAAAATAATACAATTAATACAGTTAATAAAAGATGCGTTAATTCATCAATATTACAAAACGTAATCAGAAAAAATTGGTGCAAATGAAGTCCTTTAATCTCGATAACTTGTGCCATAGATGGTGATGTAAGCTCTCTCCCCCTATCAGATGTGCACTTACTTGGTTTAATCTCAATCACATATGAGGTAAGTATCAGGCACCCCTAGAGTATGGATAGTAGATTAGGTGGTTTTGATCTTCAGATCACACAGCAAGTAGAAACTTCCGGTATTACCCTCAATTCAGTCTCCCTCCGTTCAAATGTAAAGTGATATGGCCACAGATATAAAGAGAAAACACAAAACCAAAGAAGGCTGATCGTGTTATACCCTTAACTGTTTGACAGATCCTGCAGTGTTTGTGTAAACCTGCAAAGCATTTCTGTAAGGCTGCCACACCTTATCAAAATACCGTTCTGTAACTTTTGATTATATAATGGTTTTGTGTAGCTACTATGGAGTAAATACAGTTCAACACACAGAGAACTATGGAAAGCTACTATGCAGCACAAATAATAATTTCACTTTAAGGAAAAAGTAAATATCCTTACAGGGACATAATACTCATATGCTAAATCACTTGAAACTGATGCAGTATAACTATAAAAAGCTGTCAGGAAAATATCACCTCAGTATCTCTATGTAAAAAAAAGAAGATATTTACCTCACAATTTCCTCAGCTTACCAGAGTAAGTCCTGTGTAAAAAGTTATACTCAGCTGCTGCCCAGTTGCAGGTAAAACAAATAAAAAATGAAGAAATGAACAGCAGCCAATCAGCATCAGCAGTGCTGAGGTCATGAACTTTTTTACTGTGATCTCATGAGATTTCACTTAACTCTCATGAGATTTCATAGTAAACTTCCGTAAACTGAATAGGGAAATAATATGAGTGTGCACATAGCTCACTCCCTTGCCTGTCCCGGGACAGACATCCTGATCTGCTGCTCAAAGTCCTTTGCAATTGGGTTTGAATACTTTGAGGTAAAATATCTTTCTTTTTTACATAGAGATGTTCAGGTGATATTTTCTAGTAAGCTTTTTACAGCTATGCTGCATCACTTTCAAGTGTTTCAACATTTGGGTACCATGCCCTTTAATGCAGTAATGACTTGTACACTAAGGAAAAAAGTAAATAAACCTTAATGAAATAATGACTAGCACATTAAAAGGGAAAAGTAAAATAATCCTTTATACTGTACCAGCAAAAAGTTTTATGCAGTGGTTTGTTTGATACTTGCCGTTTTAGCTGAATTTCTCTTAGGTCTGTGCTGATGTAAGTAGAGGTTAAGTTTCTTGTTTAGCTGAATTCTGAATGAAAGCTGGAGGAGGGATCTCAGGATTGCTTTTTAGAAGTGATTGAAGAGATTTAAAAGATATCCGTGTGCAGCATGCAAAAATCGTTACAAAAGGCTGTGAACTGGAAACAAGAAACAGAGCATTCACAGACTGGCAGTTATTTTCTCACTGTAGCAATGGATCAGTATATAACTGAAACTGGGAGTCTTCAGTGCTTCAGAATATAGATGGCTGGCTTGCCACACACTTGCATTCATCAAGCAATGAATCAGGTGCTTGCTGGTGATAAAGTACCTGTCTGAATACTAGGGATGGGCGAATGTGTAAATTTCCAAATTTCGATTGTTAGAACGAATGTTATTACCGAAATTTGAATTATAAATCCGAATGTTGATAAGAACGAATATTCTTAAAAATTCTATAATCGAATGCTATTTACAGTTTTCAAATGTCACTTTCGAATTCGAATGTTTATAATTATATCGAATGTCCACATTCGAAATTTCGAATTTAACATTCTATTTAACAAATACTATTCAGAAGTTCAATAGTTCATGTAGTAGGGAGGGAATCTAGTAAATTTATACATTATAGATACAAATATATAATTTCAAATGTTTCTATATAGAATATTTCATAATTCGAATATTACATTTAAAGAAAGCATTAGAAATACTATTACAAACATATAAATTCGAATTTTTCAAATTCAAATATTGCATAATTCGAATATTACATTTAAAGAAAGCATTAGAAATACTATTACAAATATAAATTCAAATTTTTCGAAAAGAATATTTTCGAATGTAATCGTAAAATTCGAAACCGAACATTCGAAAATCGAATGTTAGAATGTTATGTAAACATTCGAAATTCGATTCAAATGAACGAATGTGTTAAAATCCGTTTCATTTTTCGAATGTTGCAAAACATTCGCCCATCCCTACTGAATACTTTGAACTTCCCCTTTTCCTAAAGGTATAGTAGTCTCTATTTTCTGAATATTACAGTCCTTGACCTCTCCTGATTCTTCAAAATTTCTTTATAACAGCTTGAATACCACATCTTGAGTATCCAGTGTGTTTGCCGATTTGCCTTTGAGAGTAGCCTTGCTGATGCAAAACTATGATTATATGTCTGTCAAATTCTGTCATCTTTGGCATTTTGCATGGAATGATGTGATTGAAAGTTGGTTTTATTAGCAAGCTTCCAATGAATTAAACTTATACCACATGTGTATGTAATGCTCAAGCATGTCTTGCACAAACCTGGTGTAATAGACCTTTTTCACAGCAGTCATTTTTACATAAAATAATAGGACAAATACAAGTGTTAGCAATGACATTAATTAGGGTTACAGTCTATTTAGGTTTACGAGAGCCAGGTTCCTGCTATTCCTGCAAGTGTAAGGGGAGGTGACACTAGATACTTGCCACTTTAGCGTACAGAAGCATTTTTTTCTGATTTTTTTTTTTTAATGTTGCATTCAAATGTCCTGTATTTTCTGGTTGTATTCTAATAAAGAGACTGAGCAATAAACATATATGGCCATTATACCATTGCTAAAACAATAAATCTAATGGTGGCTTAAGACTTTTGCACAGTACTGTGTGTATATATATATATATATATATATATATACATACACACAGATACAGTATACACACACATATATATATATATATATATATATATATATATATACACAAACAGCTTGATATACCAATAAAATCTGTACTATATATAAAATAAAAATAATATGCTTCACAATAATAGGAAGAGCCAACATCGAAGGATCAAAAAGAGACGTTGCTATGAACGCTTGGCCGCCACAAGCCAGTTATCCGTGTGGTAACTTTTTGACAATTTAACTAATATCATAAATAAACAAATAAGCCAAATACAAACTCACATTTTCAGAGCTTTTAATCAAAATTAAAAAAAAAACATTTAAAACATACAAAAATTAAATATCACCATTGACAAAATGTCATGCTGGTATTTTGTGCAAAACCATGTGGAATGAGTCTATTTCTTGTTCACAGGCAGTCTCTATGAAGATGTAAGGAATACAGTGAAACGTGCAGGAGAACTAGGAGAGAAGTGTCTAAGGAAAGACAGTCAGTTTGCATCCATAGACGGTGAAAGAGTGGAGAACATTTTACAGAACACTCACTTTAAAGGGACATTAAACACTTTGAAATGGTAATATAAAATGATAAATTGTATATATTAAACAGCTCTGCAATATACTTTCATTATTTATTTTGTCCTCTTTGCCTGTAATTTCATTCTGAAATTGTGAGCTTTTCAGTAACTGTTAGAAATGGAAGTGGAACCATTGGCTGCACACTCTGGTGACCTATTTATAACTGTGTCTAATTGGCCACAGCAGAGAAGGTAACACAAGTTACAACATGGCAGCTCCCAGTGTTTTACAGACACTAAAACTTTACACTTAT